>NC_141685.1:1027343810-1027741310 GCF_964263255.1 Lissotriton vulgaris
TATACTAAGTCAGGCTTTCACCAGCGGACTAATTTACTTACCATTCAAGCCTCGGAGACCTTACTACTTCTTCCGTATGCGACCCTTACTAGGTGATATCGCAATGAAAGTTTTATAAAGGACTCGTAGCTATCATTTACTTCAGATGCAAACAAAGGTCCTAATTAGTGCTTCCAGTTATTCCTAACCCTGCACTAATGACTCAAAACCAGTGACTTCAACAGCTAACCGGATTCTGCTCACCGTTAGCTAAATACTTCCCCGGGGATTCGGACTACACTGAACATTTACAAACAATTTTTCTGTTAATATTACATACACACTAATAGCAGCAGTGCAACATTCATATACATAGACATATATATCCTAAAAATTTTCAAAATCTTTAAATCAATGTAATAAAAAAAATATCAGCAGCATAGAAATTTCAGCAGCACATTTTATTTTCATGGTTTATTTATCAGTTATCCTGTCTACCTAATCTAACTAGTCCAAACCATCCTCTGGTTACCAGAAAATTACTGATAGAGCGCGCAGTCCACCCGGGTCACTGAGATTACCAATTTCTTACACGCACTGGGCCCTGGCGTGCAAATTTAGATACAACAATGACATTTGGGTGAACCGGGTGATGATTACTTTGTTTCTCCTCCTGCACGCTGCTATGAGCAATTAAAGTTTGGTTTCACACCTCTGCTTACCATGCACCTGACTTACCACAGGCACAATTCTTATGACAGATCTGGAGCTATCAGGGAAATGGTAGACAGGGCCTAGGAACAATACTCTTTATACATCAGTACATACTTATCCCCAATTTCTGTAAAATGACCACAGACACCTGAGAATGTTCAAAGCTTTATATAGAAGTTCAAAGAAAATATGACAAGGCAATAAGTGAAATGCAGAATAATGCGTCAATCATCAGTATCAAAACCACTAGGTAACTATGAATTAAAACTAGGACCATTTGAGTATATGGGAAGACTAAAGGTAGGAATTTAGAACAGAACTAGTCACTGCAACTTTATTCTAGGACACAGGACATGGATGGGACCTAGAACATGTACTTAACCTAAGTGCTTTAAACTATTCTTACTAAGTTCACCGCAATCATACTAAAGGAAAGGGAAAAATTGGAACATACTAATAAAATATAACAGTTTGGCAATTCTCTAAAGGTGGGGAGAGAAGTGGAACAATTCTAATAAACAATTGCATATAACTTGCTTTTTAAGGTGATAGAGCTATATCACAGGCAAGAGTGCTTTATTAAGAAAAATGGAGAGAGAGGGAGAGAGAGAGAGAGAGACGCAAACCCACAGACTAATAATTACCTAGTTCAGAATGAAGACCAACCCTGGCCACGGGTCAGTTGGAAGGACGGGGACAAGGACCCTCAGAAAAGGAATGCCAAAGTGCGAGCAGGTACAGCTCACGGGCAGTCAGGACAGGATACCCCTCAGGATTTGGGATCAGGACTGGGCTCACCAAGGTACGACCAACACCCACAGCTTCGGAAGCAACGCCTGCGTTACCCCTCTCTGCAAGTAATCCGCCAGTAACCCCGATTGGGTTTTCGAATTTCCCAGCAAAGTGCTTCGCCAGCACTTAGGATTATTTCCACCCCTTAGGAGTTTGTGGAAAGTATGGACAGAGTGCTCCGCAGCACTTTAGATTGAGCACCTATAGAGTTCGTAGGGTCAGTGACAGGTCTGCTACTCGGACAAGTCGGACAATTTTCCTAAGCTAAACTAGGGCAGTTATACTGTTTTGGGGTCCCTCAGACCACCCACTAATGTTGCAAGTGACAGTTTCTCACATTATGATTGGTCAGGAGAGGTGGTGCGGTCATTACCACCTCCTAGAATTCGGCTTTCTCATCATTATTATTCAATTTTGCACACCCGCCCCTTGGGTTCACGTTCCCAGGCATAGGAATACAGAATACAATACAAGTGTACAGCATATAGCAACAGTGTTTCTTGGTTCAAGGTGCAATACTACATCTTCGGGATGGGTTCTCAGGCGCATCGAGCTTCAGGAGCCAGCTGGCTTGTTTTAGCTTCTGCGCAGTGAGGATTCTCCCAGGTCACATGATAGGGTTCAGAGGAGCCTCAGCATGGCGTCGCTCATGTATGCCCCCAGCCCACAAAGACGCGGTACATGAAAAGTAAGCGAGAACAAATTAATATCACATATAAAATGATCACACTGTATACCATGATGAAATTCTAAACATCCCTTATTTTATAATGACTATAGCATTACTGTTTAGTGCGAAAAGACAGATAGGCTGAAGCAGCGGTAGCAAGCGGAGAGCGTGGTGAGAGACAAGCGGCCATTTTTGCATCAGTGCGCATGAGCAATACAATCCCTCCAGAATGCGAGTGCGTCACATCACATGGGTATGACCGACGCATGCGCAGACTGAATTTCAGCGAAGCAGCCGTTTCTTTAGTGCAAGCTTCGTTAGTATGGGAAAGACATACAAGCAAGCATCCTGGGGACACCCGCGTGTTTGGAGAAACGCTTAATAAATGACGAACAACTGGTTTAGTATGATTATACATTTAGGCAAGGTTTTTGTATGTGAGCAAGGCGCTTTACATGCGAATTCTTGCTCCATCAAGGCAAACACTTTTTTTCAAATATATATATATTTATATATATATATATATATATATATATATATATATATATATATATATATATATATATATATATATATATAACTATATATAACCGCTCCTCCGCACCTTTAACCTTGGATCGCTCGTATGGCGGGTGCTGTCTACACGGTGGTGCCCCGTGTCAAATATACGCTCCGAGACTCCTCTCCCATCCGGAAAAAAGTAATAGCACTCACAGGGTTGGATTTTGCAACCTGTTTTAATTCTCAGCGCTTCAAAACAAAAACATTTCGGGAAATACCTTCCTCAGTGTTTACGTTTCACACTGTGAGGCGCCATTTTTTAAATACCATACTAATGGGTCAAAGAAACAAACAAAGACATTATAGCCACAATGTTAGGCGCCATCTTGGAGTGAGCGTGATTCAAATGAACTCACATCAGTAAATACCTATTTACAATATTTACAATATTCTCTTTGCGTTTCATTCTCTTACCGCAAATCGGTAATCACTATATGGTAATTCTCGAGTAAATTACATCTCGCTGAACCCCATGTATATCTCATCATGTACCACCACTCCCGTTCTAATCTTGCCGTGTATCGGCTAATGGCAGTCCCCTATTCGAAACTCCCCATTGTCCTTCTATAGTGTCTCCATATCATACCCATTCCATTTCCCAATCAAGCAGTGTTTTGGCTAATTCATGATACCCATTTGCCCATACAAGTTTCAGGAAAAAGAGCCCATAAGATACAAAGCAGTTATTCATTATAAAATTCATGCATATATTCATCTAAAAACACTTGTATACACATCCTAGGTTCAAAAAAAAATTACTGTTCCTGAGCACAGCACAATAAATATTTTTCTTAAGAGAAAAGAAAAACTAGATCGAATTATTTCTGTATTCAAAGTTCATTAAGTCAGTTCCTTTTATTTTCCTTTCTTTTCTCTTCACAATCGTGAGAATACTATCACATAGTGAGCTCATTTAGCCCATGGGTTGCTGCATTGAATTTTACAATTAGCATTGCTTCTGTCATAGACAATTTGTGGCATGTGCACTTGTTGTAGTACCACAATTGAAGGGACCACCTTCAGGCACAACAACATAGTATGGAAACATGAAACGTTCACGAACTGCAAATCAAGGTATGTCGTGTACAGTATCAGATGCCCGTGCGGACTGATCTATATAGGAAAAACGAATCAGGAAGTTTGCATAAGGATCCAACAGCACAAGTCAAGGATTAATAAAAACGTCCAGACAGCCCCACTGGTTAACCACTGGCGCATAAACAATCATAAGGAGACAGATTTATTGTGGACAGTAATCTCCAAGGTAGAGAAAGATCTTAGAGGGGGAGACCTGGACCTGAAATTGTCTCAGAGAGAAGCAATGCTAATTGTAAAATTCAATGCAGCAACCAATGGGCTAAATGAGCTCACTGAAATTTACAAACTTAACTGACTGGACCTATGCTCCTGAATCTTTTAAGGAACCTATAGTTCAGTAATGTGGTCGACATAACCTTGCCTGCAATCTGTGCCTCCATTTACAGATAATACAAATTTCTCCTTTATGATGGCCACTTTTAACCTATCTTTAAACAATTTATGTGTGTTTGAACATCACAGATAAGAAGCCAAAGAGCAACAACCCAACATATGAGTTGGGTCAGCCGATTGATGTACATCACTACTAAGGTGCAAGTGATCGTGTTTATTCTGGCACACTTCCCAAACTAAAATGGTTACCGTTAATTTTCGGTTTTCCACCGTGCCTGTCATGAATTTTGCACACGTCAGCGAGACAGGTCCAATTCCATTAAAAGTCAAACAACCCGCATTTTAAGCGTTTTTGGCTGCCTGATGTTTTTAGACACAGAGTCGCAATTTTCTGTTTTCTCCATACTCAAATTGACAACTTTATGACGTATCCATATATGGACGAACAATCATAGTTAAATATGGAGACGTATTGAAGAAGATTAAACAAAAAGAGGAGCACCACCAAAAGAAAAACAGAGGATTTCCTAATGGGGTGTTTTGACTGACAAAAGGAAAGGATTCATCCTTTTGTAAAAAAACCCTCACTCACCTAGTGGTGACATGCTTCATCATCGGGGCCCACCCCGGTGGCCTAGCGTCACCAGGGTGTGCTACAACACCTGAAGTACAGTCGAGCAGGTTGTGAATGTAAGTGCAAAAAAGGTGTTAAAAATTGTCCTGGTTTAACTTACAGAAAATATGAATTTTATTTTGAAGCAACTGGACAATATTAAAAAAGGTGGCGAGATACTGAGAGGGTAGTTACTGCCAAAGTATCTCTATATGTGTATTGGTCTACATGTTTCTACCTTACGTGGGAAGTGCCAGGTATTCATCAGGACCATGAACAAGGAAATGGACGGTATGTACCCCCTAAAAGGCACACCCAATCCTAGATCCTTGTGTACCTATTAGCAAAAATCGGTAATGGTGGGATGCTCAGTCAAAAGTGGTTGAGCATGTGTAATAAAAAGCAAAAGACTCCTATTATAATGTCAATTGCTTCGGCGGGCAGGGGGTAGTCTCGTCACCCAGTGAAACGTATTAGTTCTGTCGTGACGGACGAGGCCAAATACCTACATCTACCTTCCGCTGCTCAGCTGCTGTATGATGTATATGATGTATTGAAGAAACCACAACTCTAATGGCAATGAGGCCAAGCCATGACAGTTAAATATGGAGAGGCATTGAAGAAACCACAACTTCCATGATTCCTTGCGAAACCGGAAGTACGCGAGGAGGGAAAGCGCTGGAATTGAGCCCGGTGTAGGAGACGAAAGTACTCCGAGGTGCGGCGGTTCAACCAAAATGTTCTTAAAATAGGTAAGAGGCTGTTTCTAAGTTAAGCGATGCACACTCTAAACCGTTCCTTAATGTAACCGGACTGCGATACTGATCACGCTATGCCATTTCAGATTATACCCGCCCACCGAGACCCCCACATAGAGGACAGCCGGCTACAACTTACAAGTAAGCCATATGCTTAACAAGGTTACTGAAACAGTCGTATAGTGATGTGTAGTATATCACAATGCCACCTCCCTTGTTTACAGGTCAGGCTGCCCCCGAAATCATCCAGAAAATCAATTTTACGGCAAGTAACTTCCTGTCAGACACAGGTTAATTTAGATAAGGTCATTGTTTGCGTGCCTCTGATTGGTTCTTGTTACCTTTTGCACAGAATTATTGGGTCCTGGATACTCTTTTGTGTACCGTCGGGTGAATTTACATTCCCATTTCAGCTTGAACACAAAGAGGTAAGATAAGGAGGTTTGGAGTGGCGTAGGATGTAGTAAGGATGTTCTGAATCAAGTTCTTCCCCTAAGGAAAGGTTTTGTTTTCCTTTCTTCACAGCTTGATGTCCCGATGAGAACTCCCAATTCACTGAGAGTTCGAAACGCGTAGACAATTAGTGCCATTTAAGCAAAATGATTTATTTTGAACTTTTTCAACAAAAACCTATTGAAGAAAAGTGGCTTTTTATGGCTTACTTTGAATATTGTAATTCCAGTGTGTATATATATGAATATGTGAATGGCTGTGTATGTATGAGAGGGTATGACTGTATTTGAATGAATGAAAACTGTATATTTGTAAATTAGTCAAAAAGTTTTTTTGTATTTGTGTTTATTTGTATAGGAGGTCTTGTATTTTATGCTAAAGTGGTGAACCAATAACCAAATTACCTTTTGAGAAATATGAATCAAAAATAAAAAAAGAGATTTATTCAGACATATCTTGTCAATGAACCATAGTGTGCAATTCGTATGGTTTATGGTCATCGAGTTAAATAGAGACACAGTATTGGCATTTCTTTTGTTTATCTGTGTCTGAGAGCGTGAATGTAACTACGTTTTTTCAGAATATATATATATATTTAGGTAGATGGAAATATCTTTTTCTGACACACCTAGTGGGCCCTGAATCCCATAGCCACAATCCTCTCCCACTACTGGATGCAGCATTACTATATAAGGGTTTTTTATTAGACATAAGGCGGGTCTCCTGGCTTTGTCAGGAGATCTCCACATAAATAAAAATTACCATATGTTATCCTTTGTTTATGTAACACATTATAAGGGCTATCAATCTATAAGGCCGGGCTATCAGCTTTGTCAGGGTGTCACCCCATTAACAAAATCGGTCATATGTTATGATTGAATCTTATAACATCATTTAAATCAGTAGGAACGGGCGTGGCTAAGATGGTGGCGGTGCAGCAGTGCCTCCTCGGAGCTCCGCTCGCCAAGGCCGTATAAAGCTCTCTATTAGGCACCCTGGGACCCCCAAACTGTTCTGTGGACACCTCATACCTCTTTCCGGTAAACGAAGGGCTCAGGAGGGAAGAGGCGCTCGCCCGACGGTGGGAGAGACGCAGCGGGATGTTGGCACGCCACAGCCGTGAGGCCTCGCCGGTGCCCGTGAGGTGGTGCCTAGCGGCAGAAGAGGACTTGCTTCAGCATTGAAAGGCCCCAGCCGCAGCCCGTACTTGATCACAGCCCTGGGGCCCACGGGCTCGGTCCATCTCGAGGCCGGAGCTCCGGGGTGGACTTGATGTGCTGCGGGACCCCCGAGTGCGGCTGCTGTTAGATGGCGGCCACGGAGTGCGTGCCATAGGTGGAGGTGGTTAGTCCCAGGTGCAGCCTGCATCCGTCCTAAAGGCCCCACTTGCTGGAGTCCCTGACGCCAGGACATTGCCCCAGGAGACAGGACAGTGGTGGCTGGTGAAATTTGAAAGTGGTGAGGCGTAATTACTGTACTGTGGCGAGCAAGCGTAGCGAACGAGCCCGATCCACCGAGAACATTTTGAAAAAAGAGTGGGCAAATGGTGCATTCTCAAGCAAATTTGAGAAAGAGGTGGCTTGGCAAACACATCTCTGTAATTAACCAGACAAGTCTCTTTGCACTTGCACAGATACATCACTCTCCCTGCTTTCACATAGGCACACTACTCACCCTGCACTCATAGACCCATTGCTCACCCTTCCTTGACACATCACTAAGCCTGCATTCACCCATCTACATCACTCACCCTGGACTCACACAGGCACACTGCTCAACCTGCACTCACACAGACATTTCTCATCCTTCGCTGCACTGCACTCAATAGGTTTAATTTATTAAAGCCTTTTTAGGCATGACATTGCCTGGTAACAGACTACAGTAGTACCACCATGCTTCAGCAATTCCCAGGAAAGCTTATGGAACATAACACCCTACAACACGACTTAAAATCATAACACGTCCCCACTGCCCACTTCCACGTTTTCTCCATGGCCACCATATGAATCACTGGCATAAAGCATTATCAAGCCACGGCTGTGCTCGTGCCCATTGCTGTCTTCCACGCTCCTATCAGTAGCCTTATAATTATCCTGAATGCTCATCAACCCACCGCCTCCACTTCAACTCCTGCACAGTAGACACACAAATACACTGAAACGCTGCAGGAGACAACAACAAATTCTCAACTATATTTCCAACAGGGGCCTAGCAAGGGTAACATGGAGCTAATAGAATCAAAGAAAATTGGTTCTCGTGCCAGTGGCTGGACCCTAAAAGACAATTTTAAATGTGGCGTAGTCGACCCTCATACCTCTCAGCCCCAGAGATATCATACCTGCTGCCCCAATAATAGATACGCCCCATTTAAAGCCTACTGTATAGTCCTGGATCTACCAACACAGCCCAAACAAAATGGCTCAAAACAGAAATCCTCGTCCTAGCGCTGTTCCAAGTGAAGGCACGTTCACGGTATGCATTGTCAAGAGAATCAAGTCCCATCAATGGCACAAAGAGGCACCTAGAAGCAATTCTTGACATGGATTTCAGTCATAGCACCTAGATGGGAGCGGTGGGCAACCTTCCTTCTATTAATGGAAACCCCTTCAGAAAAGCACTGTCCCCTTTGTGGCTGAAATCCACCTCATGCGAGTCAGTAGAGTGTCAGCGAATGCCTGGACAGTGACTCTGCCCTCCTGCCAGTGTTCCGACAAACACAATTAAAAGATTCAAAGGGCTTTAAATGAAACTCTCTGCACTGGTTAAATTAGGGCTAAAAGACGCCATTTCATAAAACATGAGAACAATTTACTGGCTTAAAACACAATCCATAAGCCCGCTTGAAATATATAGGAGCCTCGAAGGGTCTGTTTGCACATAGCATCAGGTCAAACCCGACACTGGGGCGTCTCCTGCACGCTCACCTCTGATGACGCGCGCTTCCTAATGGCGCCTTCAACAAAATGCGGAAACAGGGAAACCAGGCGCTTCTACGCCATGTTCCAGCCCCAACAACCTGGACAGCGACAGTACTCTCTGTTATACTTTCTATTTATAAATGCACCAGCATGTTACCAGAGGCCTCGGTTTGACGGTTCTCCGTTTACCATGCTGCTGCTCTCCACCCTTCTCCCCACAATTGCTTTCTTTTATGCGCCCTGATTCTTTGAAGTTGGTGACGGGCAGGACTTGAGGCAGCAGAAGGCCTGCACCTCTAGCCCCCGTGCCCAGGGCACACCTGCCCCTGCCCGCAGCTAAGCATGAGCGAATTTTGCGGATCTCGCGTTCGCGAATTTTGCGGATTTGCGGATTCGCAATCCGCAAAATCCGCGAATTCCCGCGAATTTGCGGATTTTTTTTTTTTTTGTGTTCGCCCGTGTTTCTGCCAGTTCGCGAGGGTTTTGTACACTTTCGCAAATTGCGAACTTACCTGTCGGGTCGCAAGTTTCGCGAACTTGTTGTTTCTACGTGTCCAGCCTGTTTGGGACACTCTTCTTCATCACTGCCACTCTCTGTCACCACTGCCACTCTCTGACTACTCATGCCACCCTCTGGCCCACCCATGCCACCCTCTGTTTCATCACCACACCCTCTGGTTGTCCAGTGTACATTATTTTCGGCAAAGCAAAGCACACCTTCCCTGCCTCAAGTGACCTGAATTAATTTGGGGCTGATTCATGTGTCACAGAATATTTTTTTAGCTGGCACCTGCTTCCTTAGTGCGCCCTGATTAGTGATCTTTTGCACTTGCTAAGTGCTTTCATTGTTGCAAAATTAGTTACAACACCTGCCCTGCCCCAACTGACAATAATGAATTAGGGGCTGATTAATGGATTTTAACTTCCAGCCTGGCTCCTGCTTGTCTCCCTTAGCTGTAATTCAGGACCTTTGTGGCATATGTGTAACTATTCTGAGGTTCAGAGCAGGGTCACATACTAGTTTCAACTGGCAACTGAACTCTGGAGGGGCCCCTCAGGAAGCACTCCAGGAAATGGCTACTAATGATGAGCCTGAACTTTTGAACCTGGTAAGTAGTTACTTTCAGTTTTGCTAAGATCGTATTTCTGCAATTTTGCACTTATTCGCGGGGCGCGAACTCACGCGAACAGTGCGAGCAGTGCGAGCAAAATCCGCTGCTCGCGGATTTGCGGATTTTGCGGGAAATTCGCAAATCTCGCGGATTGCGGATTTCCCGAAAATCCGCAAAATCCGCGAGCGGAACGGATTTTCCGCCCACGCCTACCCGCAGCTTGGCATCGCCTCTGCAACACTTTAGGCACTCATGGCGGCGATCAGAACAAGAGGGTACAACAAAAGTAAATGATTCCTATACCCTGACGTTTCCCAGCCGACCTGCCTCTCAGGCTGAAAGTGTCAGTCAGGGGCGGCCATATAACAGCACTTCGAAAGCTAAAGATGAGCTTTCTGCCCTGATGCTAGAGCTTGAAGGCTGCTCTCTGTCTGTTGCAGGCACTTTAAACGCATCAATGCGCTCCCAGTTCTTAGTGGGTGAAGCATTTGTTCTACTGTCCACAACTGGTTCCTTCTTTCCGGCATCTGTTTTAGGAAACACAATCAGGCCTCTCCGTCCACAGCTTTGGGCTCAGTCAGGCTTTTTTTCCTCTAACGTTTTTAAAAGCGAAACCATGCAGACAGTCTTACACGTGGGACAGCAAAGTATTCTGGAGAGGAGAGAGGGGGATGTCGCGAGGGGGGAGATTTATGAAACAAAACTTACCTCACTCACGAGTCACCGATGGTCCGGGTCCGCGCCACCTCTACTCTCCTTGGCGCCTTCATGTCACGAATGGTGGCACTGGACTGGCAGCCCCTCTCAGCCAATCCTGGCGCTGCTGCACTGCCAGGTTTGGCTTGGGGCACAGCTTACTAATCACTCGCAGCATGCCCATTAGGAGCCCAAAGGGCTCCTAATGGTCATGCACAAAAAAGCGCAAACACAAGTGCGCTTGAGTGGGCACGGGTAAAAAATTCACCCTCCGTCCCCACTCATGCGCACTTGTGTTGCTGCTGTTGCCCTGTGACAATCATGTCAATCAACATGATGCCAGACCGCCCACCCCCTTCAGACTCTGAAGGGGGTGGGCGGCCTGACGTCATGCTGACTGACATGATTGTCAGTTCTACTGTCTTAGCTTGCGTCTTTGAACTTAAGTAAACTCAGTTTAAGTTCAGATAAACACCGAGGGAGCTGCGGGCGGCTGCGGGCGGGGGGCTACGGCCCCACGCCCCAATGGACGCACCGCGCCTGAGACAGGATTGAGCCGCCTTTGCTGCCAGTGGTGAGCTGGCAGGCCCTGACAACATCTCCGCTACAACCACACATCAGACTCCCGACCCCAACCACCTACAATGCATCCTTCTCAACACCCGATCGGTCCACAGGCACGCCATTGACCTATGGAATCTACTAGACACCATCTCTCCAGACGTCGCCTTCCTAACAGAAACATGGATGAACGCTTCCTCCGCACCAGACATCACCATTGCCATCCCTGAAGACTATAAGATTACTCGCAAAGACCGTACCAGCCACACAGGAGGAGGAATCGCTATCGTCCATAAGAAATCCATCCGCATCTCAACCAGCTCTGACGCCAACCTCGCCAACTCCAAACACCTTCACTTCCAGATCCACATCGACCCCAAGACCACACTCCGAGGCACTCTCCTCTACAGACCACCAGGACCCCGCGCAAAATTCAGTGAAGACATCACAGACTTCATCACTCCACACGCGCTCCCCTCCAAAGAATACATCCTTCTGGGAGACCTCAACTTTCACCTTGAAAATATCAACGACCGCAACACCGCCACCCTCGTGGACAACCTCGCCAACCTCGGACTTAAACAACTGGTCACCTCCCCCACCCACATCGCAGGGCACACACTCGACCCCATCTTCACATCCAGCAATCATGTCTCCTTCGGCCACACCACGGACCTCCTCTGGACTGACCACAGCTGCGTTCACTTCACCTACAACAAACCAAAACCCAACATCCACCTCCAACCTACCCTGCAAAGAAACTGGAACAAAATAACCACGGACCAAATCTCCGCATCGCTCCTTCAAAACTCCCCAGCCCCCTCCTCTAACGCCAACGAAGCAGCCGCTAACCTCACCCTATGGCTATCCAACACCGCCGACACCGTAGCACCACTGAAAAAACGGCAAAGCAAACCTGGCAGCAAGAAGGCCTCATGGTTCAACGATGATCTCAAGAAGTCCAAGAAACTCTGCCGCTCCCTTGAAAAAGCCTGGAAAAAAGACCCAACCACCAGCACCAAGGACGCCTTCAAAAACGCCACCCGCACTCACCACCAACTGATCCGAAAAGCCAAGAAAACAGCATTCAAGGATCGACTTGACAACAACGCCCACAACAGCAAGGAACTTTTCAACATCGTCAAGGATTTTTCCAATCCCTCGGCCAACTCCAACGACATCACCCCCTCTCAAACCCTCTGCGACTCCCTAGCATCATTCTTCCACAACAAGATCGCAGACATCCACAACAGCTTTGACAACCAACCCGGAAATCAACCCACCCTACCTTTTGCTGTTCATCCTCCCCCCGTGAACATTCTCAACGATTGGAACCCAATCTCCACTGAGGACACCATCCGCCTGATGAATTCAATCCACTCAGGATCCCCCACAGACCCATGCCCTCACCACATCTTCAACAAAGCAGACTCCGTCATAGCTCCGCACCTCAAAGACGTCATCAACTGCTCCTTCAACTCCGCCACCTTCCCGGAAGACTGGAAACACGCTGAACTCACCGCCCTTCTGAAAAAACCAACAGCGGACCCCACCGAACTCAAAAATTACCGTCCCATCTCGCTTCTCCCATTCCCGGCCAAAGTCATCGAAAAAGCTGTCAACAACCAGCTCGCCTCCTTCCTCGAAGCCAACAAATCCCTCGACCCCTCACAATCTGGCTTCCGAGCAAAACACAGCACTGAGACCGCCCTCATCGCAGCAACAGACGACATTCGAACGCTACTGGACAATGGAGACACAGTCGCCCTCATCCTCCTCGACCTCTCCGCAGCCGTTGACACAGTCTGCCACAGCACCCTCCTACAACGCCTCTATAACATCGGAATCCAAGGAAAAGCACTTGAATGGATCACCTCGTTCCTCACCGGAAGAACCCAGAGAGTCCGCCTTCCTCCATTCAAGTCCGAGGCCTCTGAAGTCATCTGCGGCGTACCACAAGGATCCTCACTCAGCCCCACCCTCTTCAACGTATACATGAGCCCCCTCGCGGCCATCACCCGCCAACACAACCTCAACATCATCTCTTACGCGGACGACACTCAACTGATCCTCTCTCTCACCAATGACCCCAGCACCGCCAAAACTAACCTACACGAAGGAATGAAAGAAGTTGCCGAATGGATGAAACAAAGCCGTCTGAAACTGAACTCAGACAAAACAGAAGTCCTCATCTTAGGCACATCCCCCTCCGCATGGGACGACTCCTGGTGGCCGGAAGCCCTCGGAAAAGCCCCCATCCCGACAGACCACGCACGGAACCTAGGCGTCATCCTGGACTCTTCACTCTCAATGAACAGACAAGTCAGCGCCGTATCCTCTTCCTGCTTCAACATTCTTCGCATGCTCAGAAAAACATTTCGCTGGATCCCCTCCGATACAAGGAAAACAGTCACCCACGCTCTGGTCACCAGCCGACTGGACTACGGAAACACCCTCTACGCGGGTACTACCGCTAAACTCCAGAAGAAACTCCAACGAATCCAAAACGCCTCAGCCAGGCTCATATTAGACCTCCCACGCAACGAACACATCTCTGGCCACCTTAAAGACCTCCACTGGCTACCCGTCAATAAGAGGATCACTTTCCGACTGCTTACCCACGCACACAAATCACTCTACGACATCGGACCAGACTGCCTCAACTCACGACTGTCCTTCTACACCCCCTCCCGACAACTACGTTCTTCCAACCAAGCCCTCGCCACTGTACCTCGCATCAACAAAACCACCATGGGAGGCAGATCCTTTTCATACCTGGCTGCCAAAACATGGAACTCACTCCCCGCCTACCTTCGCCTTACCCAGAACCACCTAGCGTTCAGAAAGCAACTTAAAACGTGGATATTTGACAAGTAATCCTCCTCCCCTTCCTAAGCGCCTTGAAACCCTCTGGGTATGTAGTGCGCTATACAAATCCTATGACTTGACTTGACTTGTGAGGCCTGGATACCAGGAGGGAGCGTGAGGCCTGATTGGAGCCCAGATACACCACACCAGGCTGTGGAGCACCGACAGAGAGATAGGCCTGCCACACCAGCAGATAAGTAGGGTGTTGGAGGTGGCGGGAGGCAGAATAAGGACCCCAAATTCCGGGCGCAGGAGAGTTTGGACCCAACGCCTCAGGATTTGCCCCACAGCAGAGCTACCCACTGGGAGACGGGCAGTGACTTGTGGTGGACCCCGCCCCCGTGAAACAACATCGGTCCAACCTCTACTCTACTTGGCACCTAGGGGGTGAGGGACAAGCTCTTACCCAGGTTACACACACACTTAGAGACTTTGAGAAGGAAGGGTGATTGTCGGTGCAGCCATTTGAGATCGTAACGGGCCGGATAGGCACTGCTGACACGAAAGAGATGCCATTTTCTTTTTTTTAAAGATGTTTTTATTGGTTTCAGAACTTCAAAACTCATACATTACTGGTCATACATCTCAGCCTTGTTACATCAGGTACATAAATACAGGACATGGTATAGTTATTCAGTCACTCGTTTCAAGAGAATACGTATTATGCTTTAACATTTCCATTTCTTTAGTCGGGGAGACACACAAGTCTCCTCTGTGAGCTTTCCATTTACTCCATTTTTTTATCACACTTCTTAGGACAACCTCTAGATTTAAACACCTTTTTCTGCAATCATACATTTATCTAGGTCGCGTGCCCAAATGCCTATCGATGGTCCTTCTGCCACTCCCCACTTCATTGCTATTGCACGAGAGCCGCCATTTTAGAATCTCCTGACGGTCGCGGACAGTTGGGCCTGGGATTCGCAGAGGCCTCACTCGGCTGGGGCATATCTGGTGTGGGGACCTGATCGGAAGCTGGACTGGTGGAGTCGGATCTGCAGTAGGAAACGCAGGTAACAAGGCTATTGGCGTCTTTGGTCTGCACACCCAAGACCTAAGACTGCGTGGGGCGCTGGGACCGGTCTCGGCCCCGCCTGACAAAAGTAGGTTGGGGTTCGCAACATGTCGTCCAACCGTGCCAAGAAGGAGGCTAACATTAAAGACCTCCTACAGAAACCCGGGGGCAAATGAACGGACGGTCAGGCCATGGAGGTACCATTGTCACGGCACCGGGAAGGGGAACCGAGCCAAGTTTAACTCGGTTCAGAGGAACAGCTCACAAGGAGCTTCATGGAGCAACTCTTCACTACACTGCAGGACGACTTTGCAGCACTGAGACAGGAGGTAACCAAGGATCTGAAGCTGATCAAGAAAGACATAGGCGAGAGGGGAGACCGGAAGGACACCTTAGAAAAAGCAGGCGATAGCAGGGAGGAAAAGCTTCACTGTGCATATGACTCGAGGACTTGGAAAATAGGTAGCGACCCTCGAATATACGTATTAATGGGGTCCCTCTCTGAGCAGATGTGGGACGGCTGGAAGAGTTTGTGACCCGGCTCTTTCGACATGTGGCTCCATCGTTAGAAGGTCAAGAGATCGTTCTGGACCACACAAATCAGGCGGGCCGCCCGGCGAAGACCCCAGAACAACCTCAAGATATCCTCACATGCCTGCACACCTATCGTCAGAAAGAAGTCATCATGGCGGCTACCCGGGACAAGACAACTATTCCGTTCAAGGGCCTCCAGGTGGGCATCTATCAAGATCTCACTTCAACACTGCTGGTCCCTGCATCCCATCACCACCTTCATGCGGAATCATGAGATACGCTATAGGTGGGGACATCCGTTCAGGCTACTCTTTGTGTGGGACAGAGAAAAGCACACTGTTAGAACACTTCAAGAAGCACTGTAGACCCTGGGAGTGGACTTTGTGGACAGGTACTCGGAAGGCCTGCACCCAGACTAGGAAGAATCTGAATGGGCCACGAAGAAGAGACGAGGACGCCGCATTGGGAAAGACACAAGTGCACGACCCACCGAAAAAGAAAGTCAGAAGGAACGAGAGGCACTTCTACAACAGCTGCAAGCCTGAGACCGAGACAGTAACTACATGTCGGAATAAGGAAGCCCAGTTAACTGTTATTAGCTTCTAAGAGCAGTTTGGTTACTGGCGGAACTGGGACGAATTTTGAAAGCGGCCAAGGTGGGCGTGGCATATATTCCACCCACTGGAGGACCAGATGGGGATGGATGGCTGTTGGCCAAATGGACCCATGCGCCAAGGTACTCAAGGTGTCCACAGGAGGGCAGTTCTTTTGTTAGTACCATGTGACACAGTCTTCTCTCCTATATGTTTCCTAATTCTGTCTTTCCTTTCGCGTCTCTACGGCGCACCCCTTCACCGGTCATTGAATGGGTACTTCACAAGCAAGATCTGCTGCAGGGGCTCCGGGGAAAGGGATCAGAAGTTAAGTGAGGTCATCGGGGCCCATCGCATATATGGATTGCCGATAAACCTGACTGAACACAGACCTGGGTGGAGGGCCACAAGGGAGGGCTAACTCACTAGGCCTGGACTACCACAATCGCGGACCTGACCTTCTACCACTCCTTACGCCGGGATGGGAGGGACAACTGCCCTCTTTGTACACAACTGCGGTTTTTCCAGGTTGGGTGCTCTCGGCCACACACAACACCCAGCGGGGGACAAGAGCGGGGGCCACAGACAATTGAGACGGAAGAGACCCCGTGTTCGATGCTTGTACAACCACTCTGCTTCCATGGCGCCCCATAGCATTTTGATAGTGAGCCTCAATGTGTGGGGCCTCAATTCTCCAGTGAAAAGCAGGGCTCTCTTGTCTTACCTTAAAGAAATCAAATGAAATATTTGCCTTTTCCAGGAAACTCATTTGAAATGCGTGGACTGGACACGTTTATAGTCCCGTTGGTTTGACCGCAATTTTTTTTCGTCCTTGTCCGGGAAAAAGGCAGGAGTGGCAGTGCTCTTTGCAACTCACTTCCCTGGGAGGATACTAGGGGTGGAGCTGGATACCGGGCAGGTTGTCGTCCTTGAGGGTGTTGATGGGAGGTCATTCCTACATCTTGGCATCTTTCTATGGGCCCCACAAAGGACAGGAGGTTTTTCTTAAGGATGCCATAAGTTCGATATTGGAATCCTTGGGGGGAAACCTTATAACAGGGGGAGACATTGCTGTAGTGCAAGACCTTGTTCTTGATAGAACCACACACCGGACGGGACATGCAGGGGCGTTATCCACATCCATGCAGCAGTGGCTGGGGGAAGTGGGTCTCGTGGATGCCTGGAGACAACGTAACCCAGAAGCCCGAGATTACACCTTCTTCTCAGTGGCCCTTCAGCCCTATGCCCAACTTGACTTCTATTTAACTACACCACAGATTACCGTAGGGATCCTGGATACATCCATAGGCATTGCGTTACTATCAGACCATGCACCCATTAGCTTCTCTTGGTGCCTTGAAGGGGATTACCAGAGGCACAGGATGTGGCGCCTTAACCATAAATTGCTTATGTACGGTGCGAATATCAAAGTGATCCAAGAGGCCATATGAACCTCTATGGAACATAATGATGATGGTTAAACGCACATACACCTACTATGGGACGCATTGAAGGCGGTCATCCAGGGAAAGTTTCTGGCGATAGCGGCCAGATTGAACAGGGACAGGAAAGAGAAAAGAGACCGACTGGAGGGAAAAGTTAGAAAAATGGAAATGTTACATAGGGCAACAGGAGCAATAAGGACACGTCACCAGCTCACCAATGCTTGCAAACAGTTGAAAGCGTTGGATCTCGACAGAGCTGAGTACTCCCTGCTTCATACCAAACAACGCTTCTATGCCAGGGGAAGAAGGCGCAGAAGTTGCTGGTGTACCAGGTGCGCTCACCCCACCTTAAAGCTCTGAACTGGCTTCCGCTTGAGGCCAGAATCCAATTTAAACTGGCTTGCATCACCCACAAGGCTCTCTACTCCAAGTCCCCTGCTTTTCTCACACAGAAACTTGTTTTATCTGGCGGAACCAGAAACTCCTGGTCTGCCAGAGCCTTTTTGCTCCAACCTGCACGCTTCAAGAAAAAAAGGAACGTACAATCGGGCTTTCTCCGGAGCCGCACCAAGAATATGGAACTCACTCCCACCTGCCATCAGAAGAATACAGTCTCTAGCTCACTTCAAAAAGGAGACCAAAACTTTCCTAATGGGCAAATTTCGCTCCTAATGATCACGTTACATTCTCCTCCGTAACCTGACTTTAGCTATCGTTACGGCGATATCCCTGGCCCCCTCTCCTTTTGTTACCTACCCTGCTTTGCCGAACAATCTTCCAGGGTGCTGAGACTGCTTTTCTTGCTTGTTGTATTATTGTATTTTGTTCCTATCCCAATATGTAGTCGGATATTATACTTGTTTATCTTGCCATGTACTGTATCCTTCTGTGTTCCCTATCCCTTCTACTCTCCCTCCCCACTTTCTTTGTCCTGTTATCCCACCCAATACTACTGTAAAGCGCTCTGATACCCTCATGGGTCTGGTTCCCGCTCTATAAAACACTAAATAAATAAATGTGGTAAGTATAGAAAATCTATGCTTACATATATATATATATATATATATATATTCACTGAAAAAAACGTAGGTTTCAGGGACGTTATACTTAGTTGGACATTTCACTCATACAAAACCATAGAAATTCCGCCGTTATAGTTAGTTGAGCTAACTATAACTCACGCCCCCGCAATGCTACAGACGTCACACATTACATCATTCATGACATGGTCAGTGACATCACTGATCACAAATGCCATCACTGATGACATCACTGATGACATCATCCAGTGACTGTGTGTTTCTATAAGGTTTAAATATGTATTACATATATGCCAAGGTGTACTGAAGAATGAGTGGGTGTATAAGTGTTTTGATGGAGTATTTAGTAGGTGTGTCACTGACTGTTTAAGTGAGTTATTACATGTGTCTTATTGAGTGCAGGGGTTAGTGACTAAACTATGTGAATGTCTGTATCAGTCTGTCTGCTGTTGTATAAGCTGCTCCATGGGTTGGTTAGTAGCTACACGAGTGTCTCAATGGGTTTTTGATTAGTTGCCAGAGTATTTGTATGGGTGCCTGAGTATGTGTGTGGGTGTGTGGGAGGTGTGTGACTCTGTGCATACATGTTTGAGTGATTGATTCACTGGTTGTATGGTTTCAATAGTGCATGTGGAAACAGCTGTATGGGTGGGTCAGTGTGTGTATGGGTGTGTTACTAAGTGAATGGATGTCTCAGTGAAACATGTCCAAGTAACTACATATGTAAAAGGCAGTGTATGTGAGAGTTGGAGTATATAAATGACTATATGTGAGAGTCAGTGATTGTGAGAGTGGCTGTATAGATGAGTGTTTACTTGTATCAGTGATTTGTATAAGAGAGTAATTATGTGTTTGTTTCTGTTTGAATAAGTGATCTGTTGTGTGTATAACTCTGTAGGCCAGTAAATGGAAGTGTGATTGATTCTTTGCAGGACTGACTAGGTATGTGAGTAACTCCATGAATGATTGGCATTGTGTGAGTGTCTGTATAGGTGTATGAGTGCATATGAAAGTGTTGTATTGATGAGTGACTGTATGTATGAGTGATTGTATGGGAGAATGAGTGGATGTGTGTGTAGACCTAGGAATCAGTGAGTGCGTATGTAGTAACTGGTATTTGTGTGTCGATGATTTAGAAAATGATAGTCTATATTTTACAGTGGGTGAATCAAAGATTATATTAGACTGTGAGGAGGTGCCTCAGATTTTCACGTGGATGATGTCATCAGTGATGTCATTTGAGATGTCATCAGTGATGTCACTGACCATGTCATGAATGATGTAATAAGTGACGTCATCAGCAGTGCATTGCGGGGGCGCGAGTTATAGTTTTGTGCGACTAACTATAACATCCCTGAAATCTATGGTTTTTTTCAGGGAATTTCAAAGGTTTTTTAAATGCTAATTTGTAACTATAATGTGCCTGAAACCTGTGCTTTTTCCAGTGAATTTCAATGGTTTTTTAAATGCTAATTTCTAACTATGCCTACAAAGGTAGGACATGTGAAGAAAGAGGAAGAAAAGGGCAGAACGAAGCAAGACAAATGCTGAAAGAGTCAACAGAAGTCCAGAAAGACGAACAAAAGTGCAGGAAGAAGCAAGAGATGTGCAAAAAAATCCAACAAAGAAGCAAAAAGTCCTCCTGTGCCCCCAACTTTTTAAAGACGGGTACTGGTGGTAACTGACTCTGACTAGGACAGGAGCAAGTGCTTTGCTAAAAGACACTTAGAATATAGTGAAAACACCTACATACACTAGGGAACACTATGCGTTGGGGTACCCCTGTGATTAGCATGACCTCCTCTGTATTTGCCATGAGTTAGTGAGTTAGTGCCTGGATCATTGCATGAGTACATGGGTAGTGACTGGATGATTAGAGTACAGCAAGGACAGTGCATGGTGAATTTATAACTGCTTGGGTTTTGGCGGAGTGATTGGATAAGTACATGATGCTGGATGGCTGATTTGAGGAGTGCTTGGGTAGTGACAGAGGGCTTTCTGGAGTGCATGAGTACAACCTGGATAATTGGAGGAGTGAATCACTACTGTGTAGGTGGTTAGAGGTCTGCATGGGTAGTGCACAGGGGATTGTAGCAGTGCATGTGTTAGTGCCTGGGTCATTCCATGAGTTCATGGGTACTGGCTGGAAGATTAGAGTACTGCAAAGAGAGTGCAGGTGAATTTATAAATGCTTGGGTTTTGGTGGAGTGATTGGATAAGTATATGGTGCTGGCTGGGTGATTGAAAGAGTGCATGGGTACTGACAGGGCGATGGCTGGACTGCATGGGTAGTGCTCAAAGGATTGTAGCAGTACATGTGTTAGTGCCTGGGTCATTGCATAAGTACACAGGTACTGATTGGATGAGGAGAGTACTGTAAGCACAGTACATGGTGAATTTATAGGTGCCTGGGTTTTGGCGGAGTGATTGGAGGAGTGCATGGGTAGTGACAGGGAAATGGCTGGACTGCATGTGTACTGCTCAGGGTATTGTAGCAGTGCATGAGTTAGGGCATGAGTCATTGCGTGAGTTCGTGGGTAGTGACTGGATGATTAGAGTGCTGCAAGGAGAGTGCATGGTGAATTTATAAGTGTTTGGGTTTTGGCGGAGGGTTTGTATAAGTACACACATGTCATAACAGGCCCCGCCCCTCACATCACCACTGTGCAAACGCGCCCCAGGGCGAGTTTTAATTTGGGGGATTAATTCCCTTTGAAACCTGAGGGTCCCTGGGGGCAAACTAGCCTACCCGGTACCTACAGTAAGCGCCACAGAGCTGCGTTGCAGAGAAGTGTAAAAAGGGGCGTAGCCTTTCAAATCCTCTCTGCAACGCAGCTCCCTGGCGCATACTGGAAGTACCTGGTGGGCTAGTTCACCCGCAGGGACCATCAGGATTGAAGGGGACTTAATCCTACCAATTTACAATGTGCCAGTGGGTGCGTTTGCACACTTGCTATGTCAGGCCCCGCCCCTTCCATTCACCACTGTGCAAACACGCCCCCTGGCACGCTTTAAGTTTGGGGATTAATTCCCCTTGAGTCCTGATGGTCCCTGGCGGCCAACTAGCCCACCATGTACCTCCAGTAAGCGCACAGAGCTGCATTGCAGAGAGGTGTAAAAAGAGGCATGGCCTATGAACACCTCTCTGCTACGCAACTCTCTGGCGCTTACTGGATGTACCTGACGGGCTAGTTGGCACCCAGGGACCCCCAAGATTCAAGGGGACTTACTCCCCCAACTTAAAACGCGCCACAGGGCACGTTTGCACACTTGTCACATCAGGCCATGCCCCCTCCCTGCACCACTGTGCAAGCACGCCCCCTGGAGCATTGTAAATTGGGGGATTAAATCCCCTTGAGTCCTGAGGTTCCCTAGGGGCCAACTAGCCCACCATCTACCTCCAATAAGCACCACAGAGCTGCGTTGGAGAGAGGTGTAAAAAGGGGCTTGGCCTCTTAACACCTCTCTGCAACACAGCTCCCTGGCGCATACTGGAAGTACCTGGTGGGCTAGTTCACCCACAGGGACCCTCAGGATTGAAGGGGACTTAATCCACCAATTTACAATGTGCCAGGGGGTGCGTTTGCACACTTGCTATGTCAGGCCCCGCCCCTTCCATTCACCACTGTGCAAACGCCCCCTGGCAGGTTTTAAGTTGGGGGATTAATTCCCCTTGAGTCCTGATGGTCCCTGGGGGCCAACTAGCCCACCAGGTACCTCCAGTAAGCGCCACAGAGCTGCATTGCAGAGAGGTGTAAAAAGGGGCGTGGCCTCTGAACACCTCTCTGCAGCGCAGATCCGTGGCACATACTGGAAGTACCTGGTGGGCTAGTTCACCCGCAGGGACCCTCAGGATTGAAGGGGACTTAATCCCCCAATTTACAATGTGCCAGGGGGTGCGTTTGCACACTTGCTATGTCAGGCCCCGCCCCTTCCATTCACTACTGTGCAAAGCCCCCTTGTATGTTTTAAGTTGGGGGATTAATTCCCCTTGAGTCCTGATGGTCCCTGGGGGCCAACCAGCCCACCAGGTACTTCCAGTAAGCGCCACAGAGCTGCATTGCAGAGAGGTGTAAAAAGGGGCGTGGCCTCTGGACACCTCTCTGCAGCGCAGCTCCCTGGCACATACTGGAGGTACCTGGTGGGCTACTTGGTTCCCAGGGACCCTCAGGATTCAAGAGGACTTAATCCACCAACCTAAAACTCGCCACAGGGCGCGTTTGCACACTTGTCGCAACAGTCCACGCCCGCCGCCCTGCACCACTGTGCAAACACACCCCCTGGTGCGTTGTAAATTGGGGGATAAAGTCCCCTTGAGTCCTGAGGGTCCCTGGGGACCAACTAGCCCACCAGCTACCTCCAGTAAGCACCACAGACCTGATTTGCAGAGATGTGTAAAAAGGGGCGTGGCCTCTCAACACCTCTCTGCAATGCAGCTCCCTGGCGCATAGTGGAGGTACCTGGTGGGGTAGTTCAGCCCAGGGACCCTCAGGATTGAAGGGGACTTAATACCCCAATTTACAATGTGCCAGGGGGTGCATTTGCACACTTGGTATATCAGGCCCCATCCCCTCCCTGCATCACTGTGCAAACGTGCCGAAATAAAAAAGAAAAATAACGATTTCATTGGACCTGGGGGTTCTTCTGGGGCCCCCTGAGCAGGTCCAGGGGGTCAGGGTGTTTCTGCCCTGCCCCCTTCTCTTGTTTTATACCTTTGTTTCTCTGTTTTCTGGTGACTTGCTTCTACCGAGCCACAAGATGGCTGCCAACACTTCCTGGTTTGGAGTGTTGACAGCCAATCACAGTGAAGCTCGTGCACGGGACTTAGGCTCCTCCCAGATATCAAAACTTTTATTTTTCTAATTTCTCAGCAACAACTGAACGGATTTGACCATTTAAAAAAAAAGTTGCTTTCTGATCCAAGCACCACCTTTGTGCCAAATCTGGGGTAATTCCGTTCAGTAGTTTTGGCTGTAGCCCTGCACAAAGTTTCCTATGGGAAATAGATTTTGTGACTCTTATTTTTTTAATTTCTCACAAACTAATGAACCGATTTACACTATTTAAAAAAAAGGTCGCTTTCTGAACCGAGCTCTACCTTTCTGCCAAATTTGGGGTAATTCCGTTCAGCAGTTCGAGCTGTAGATCGTCGCAAAATTTCCTATGGAAATTAAGCTGGGGAAAACGTTATTTGGGACCCCGCCCCTTTTTTCTCATTCCCCACTTGACGAATCACCCCAAACTTTCAGGATAGGAGCTGACCTGGATAGACTTTTTATTGGAGAATTTCGCAAAGATTCATCAAACGACGCCAAAGTTATTAGCAAATCAAAAAATGTTTTTCCTATGGAAACTAGGTTGTAACTACAACTATCTACTGGCGACTGCCAGTAGGTAATGTAATATATCTATCTATATATATATATATATATTCACTGAAAAAACCATAGGTTTCACACCAGTTATAGTTAGCTGGAAATTTTACTGATATAAAACCATTGAAATTCCCACGTTATAGTTAGTCGGACTCACTATAACTTGCGCGTGCAATGCACTGCTGATGACATCACATATTACATCACTCATGACATGGTCAGTGACATCACTCATGACATCACTGATGACACCATCCTTGTGACACAGTGACAGACCTCCTTTCAGTGTAATGTAACCCATGAAACACATATTCAAAAATAGAAACTAATATTTTCAAAAAAGTGGATATACCCATACCAGTTACAACAACCAATTCAGTAATACCACCATCTAATACACATCCACTCATGTGTATGTATATGGGTTATTAGATATTTTTATTAGTATCAGTATGAGTGTCTATATGGTTTGGTGGGGGTATTACTTAGCACATAGATGCATGAGTGACTGACTCTTTGTTTGTATGTGTTTTGAAGACAACATATGTACAGGACTGTATGGGTGGATGAGTGTCTATATGTGTTTGTTAGTGAGTGAATGACTGTCTCACTAGTGTCTTTATCAGTAACTACATATGTTTTAATCTAGTATATATGAATATTGATGTATATAAGTGAGTATATGTGAGAGTAAGAGATTGTAAGAGTTCCTGTTTAAATAAGTATGTGTTTCTATAAGTGATTGTTTAAGAGAATAAATATGTGTAATTTTAAATAGAAGTAAGGTGGAAGTGTGTGTATAACTCTATATTCAAATAAATGGATGTCCAATAGTTTATTTGCACGTGTGAATATGTGTGTGAGTAACTTTTGGATGAATGTCGGTGTGTAACAGGATGTATAGGTGTATCACTTCATATGATGAGTGAGTATATGTATGAGTGACTATATAGAACTGTTGGTGAATGAGTGGATGTGTATATAGATAGTGGAATTACTGAATTGCTTGTTGTAACTGATATAGGTATCTCCATTTTTTTAAAAATTTCAGTTTCTATTTTTGAATATGTGTCTCAAGGGTTACATTATAGTGAAAGGAGGTCTGTCACTATGTCACAAGGATGGTGTCATGAGTGATGTCACTGACCATGTCATGAGTGATGTAATATGTGATGTCATCAGCAGTGCATTGCACGCGCAAGTTATAGTGAGTCCGACTAACTATAACGTGGGAATTTCAATGGTTTTATATCAGTAAAATTTCCAGCTAACTATAACTGGTGTGAAACCTATGGTTTTTTCAGTGAATTTAATAGGTTTTTTAAATGCTAATTCCTAACTATAACTGGTGTGAAACCTATGGTTTTTTCAGTGAATTTCATAGGTTTTTTAATGCTAATTCCTAACTATAACTGGTGTGAAACCTATGGTTTTTTCAGTGAATTTCATAGGTTTTTTAAATGCTAATTCCTAACTATAACTGGTGTGAAACCTATGGTTTTTTCAGTGAATTTCATAGGTTTTTTAATGCTAATTCCTAACTTTTTATTCATACTCATACCTATGTGTTTTTTAGTGAATTGCTAAAGTATGTTTTTGTAAAAATGAACACTATAATGTATATTGAGATAATATTTTTAATTTAAAATATTTTTTTTTATATTTCACTTTGGTGCGCTTTCGGTGCGCGCACCGGTGCGCGTACCGTCAGCGCACTAACAAAAAAAAAAGAAAAAAAAAATGAAGGAGGGACTGTGTAATAGATAGTAAGACAGATAAAAAGTGTAAAAGGAAGTAACTGAGAAAAGAAAAATGAATAAGGGAGCAAAAGAAAGAAGAAATAGGAAGAAGACTATGTTATGAATTCCATATACCACAAAAACATACAATAACAACATGCAAGATATCTACAGAGGAGATGGTGTACATTAAATGAAAGTCTCTGCATTGGTACCTACATGTAGGTACTTACATAAAATAAAAAAACAATTAATAAACATACAATTTTTTAAAGTGATTATTTTTCCATAGTACCCTCCTTGGAGCGCTTCCCGGTGCGCGCACCGGCCGCTTCCCCCGCGAAAAACGCAAAAAAAAAATTTTTTTTGAGGCCCCGCGGGGCCCTTTAATGGCCCCCATATCAAACCTAGGGGGTCAGGGGGGGTCTACCCTGCCCCCTTATGGTCAATTCCACCCTTTGTTTTTGCCACCTCTTATGACTAGATTTTACCGATAGACAAGATGGCGGCCGCTCCGGACTGTTTAGAATGTTTACAGACAACTGAGAGCCAATCAGCTTTCTGCGCGCAAGTCGCGTGTCGCGCCTGGAGCGCTCACTGGTGCGCGTACCGGAGCGCGGCTACAGATATATATATTTTTTTGGTCGTTAATTTCTCAAAATCCACTGAAGCACATATCTTGAGACATAGCAAAGGCACATCGGGCTACCAGTCCCTACAATTTTGCCAAGTTTGGTGGAAATCCATTCAGCCGTTCGGGCTAAAAGTGAAATCGACCGCCCTATGGAAATTAACATGGGGAAAACGCGTTTTGGGACCCCCCTTTTATCTCGGCCCCCGCTTAACGCATCCCCCCCAAACTTTCAGGGAAGGACCGGAACCCCGCGAGGCCATTTTCAGGAAATTTTCAGGCAGATTTGTCAACCGGCGCCAAAGTTATTCCAAATAGAATTTTCAGATTTAACATTGAAAAAAATCCTAACTATAACTACCTACTGGCGACCGCCAGTAGGTAATATATATATATATATATATATATATATATATATATATATATATATATATATATATATATATATATATATATATATATATATATATATATATATATATATATATATATACATACATATATATATATATATATATATATATATATATATATATATATATATATCTCCAAAAGTCGTCGTTTTTGCTTCTGCTTCCCCCACAGAACAACGAAAGGAGCGAGACCACAAAGTAGGTGCAGTTTCTTCAGTGCATTTATTTTGTGCCTAGAGTTACAGCCTGCAATCCACCATGACGCGTTTCACCTCGAGAGAGGCTTGATCACATAGCGTGCCATGGACACAAACAAGGGAATTTAAAGTGCTAGTGCTTAACTGGGTACAGCTGTGCTTGTTACATTCGATAAACAGTGAAAACATACTTCACTAAGCTAGCGAAAGATAAAGGGCATGGTGCCCTACGGGTTCTAAAGCACATAGATGCTAGAATGAAGGATGTATTAACTTTGGAAAAAATACATATAAATAAATAAATTCATATATATACAAGGTTTAAAATTCCCACTCCTACTTCAAAGATTTTTCCTTTCATATATATACACGTTGATCTAAAGAGAAGTTCTTTCACCATGTGCATATAGGTTAATACATTCTATGTACAACATATTATTTTCATAAGTGCTATAAGAACCCAAAGTTATCACTTCAATTCAATACTAGAGTAATGTGTAGGTTACACTGTTAAGAAAATCACACCCAAGTGGGCATAACCCAACACTGCACAAGTTCATAAATCCAATATAATAACGCACTGATAAATTGCCCTTTTAAGGTTACTGCAGATCAAAAATTGTAATAAAGTGAAAAGTGCTAATGCTAATATTAAAAACATACTACAGTTCACAGCAGGCTGCAGAGTCAAATGTAAACAAATTGAGATCCTTTCTGGGGGAACTATTCAGAAACCCACAATTAATCAAATATGAAATTGATGTGCATTAGATATAATGTGTCTATCAGCAGGTTAACATTGACTAGAGGCAGGTGTATAAATCCTCGCTAGCGTTCAAACCTCCAGGATTCTTCGTATTGAACTCAAGAATAAATCTGGTTTCCAACAGACGCAATTTAGCATCCCGATTTCCCCCTCTTTTCAGAGGCAGAACTGAGTCAACAAGAAAGTACTGTAGGCTACTGGGGTCACTATTATGTACTGTTTCAAAGTGCCTAGCCACTGGGTAGGCTTGGTCCTTTCTAGAGATTGCCCTGAGGTGCTGTAAGATGCGCTTGTGGGCGGGTGGGCGGGTACTGCCCACATATTGAAGTCCACAAGGGCATTGCAAGACATAGACAACGTATTCTGTCTTGCAAGTGAGTCTCTTGTTGATCACAAAAGGCTTTTCTGAAAAAGGACGTGAAACCTGTGTCTTATTAATCCCGTGGCGACAGGCTTTGCACGTTAGGCACTTCTTGAAACCTGTAATGTGATCCATCCAGGATTTGGTGGGCTCTAATGTGTTACTGACTAGTGCACTGGCCAAGCTGGGGGATCTACGGAAAGTGAGACTGGGTTTATCCGGTACCAGGCTTCCTATATATATATAAAATGCTTTTACTCAGCAAACAACCACTGGAGGTTGCAAATAGGCACGACTTTTGCACTACAAATCCCAGCGTGCATTGACACTGCAAATGAAAGAAAATGGCACACCTGAGACCAATTTAAAAGAAAGAAGCACGCAGGGGATTGGTGCAAGCTTGGAACTGTTGCTGTACAAAGTCACCTCTGAAGAAAGTGCGAGAATGCACTGAAACCGGTCAGGTGGATGGACAAACTATGCAGAGCTGTTACCCTGTTTTTTGGAATAAACAAAGTTGTTACTTTACCAACTGGAGGAGTGCGTCTTCATGCAGGGGCAATTTGGGAAGAATTTAATATGCGGCGAGCCTAGCCGTAGAAGTTCGCACCACCCTTGAAAGATTCAAAGGGCTCGTCAGACCTGAAGGTCAGGACTGGATTTACGGCGCAGTTGGTTCCGTGGAGTGAAGGAACAAGTTAACAGCTCTGGGGCCCACTGGAGGGCTATTATCGGTCCAAAAATGCTTTTACTCAGCAAACAACCACTGGACGTTGCAAATAGGCACGAATTTTGCACTACAAATCCCAGCGTGCATTGACACTGCAAATGAAAGAAAATGGCACACCTGAGACCAATTTAAAAGAAAGAAGCACGCAGGGGATTGGTGCAAGCTTGGAACTGTTGCTGTACAAAGTCACCTCTGAAGAAAGTGCGAGAATGCACTGAAACCGGTCAGGTGGATGGACAAACTATGCGGAGCTGTTACCCTGTTTTTTGGAATAAACCAAGTTGTTACTTTACCAACTGGAGGAGTGCGTCTTCATGCAGGGGCAATTTGGGAAGAATTTAATATGCGGCGAGCCTAGCCGTAGAAGTTTGCACCACCCTTGAAAGATTCAAAGGGCTCGTCAGACCTGAAGGTCAGGACTGGATTTACGGCGCAGTTGGTTCCGTGGAGTGAAGGAACAAGTTAACAGCTCTGGGGCCCACTGGAGGGCTATTATCGGTCCAAAAATGCTTTTACTCAGCAAACAACCACTGGAGGTTGCAAATAGGCACGAATTTTGCACTACAAATCCCAGCGTGCATTGACACTGCAAATGAAAGAAAATGGCACACCTGAGACCAATTTAAAAGAAAGAAGCACGCAGGGGATTGGTGCAAGCTTGGAACTGTTGCTGTACAAAGTCACCTCTGAAGAAAGTGCGAGAATGCACTGAAACCGGTCAGGTGGATGGACAAACTATGCGGAGCTGTTACCCTGTTTTTTGGAATAAACAAAGTTGTTACTTTACCAACTGGAGGAGTGCGTCTTCATGCAGGGGCAATTTGGGAAGAATTTAATATGCGGCGAGCCTAGCCGTAGAAGTTCGCACCACCCTTGAAAGATTCAAAGGGCTCGTCAGACCTGAAGGTCAGAACTGGATTTACGGCGCAGTTGGTTCCGTGGAGTGAAGGAACAAGTTAACAGCTCTGGGGCCCACTGGAGGGCTATTATCGGTCCAAAAATGCTTTTACTCAGCAAACAACCACTGGAGGTTGCAAATAGGCACGAATTTTGCACTACAAATCCCAGCGTGCATTGACACTGCAAATGAAAGAAAATGGCACACCTGAGACCAATTTAAAAGAAAGAAGCACGCAGGGGATTGGTGCAAGCTTGGAACTGTTGCTGTACAAAGTCACCTCTGAAGAAAGTGCGAGAATGCACTGAAACCGGTCAGGTGGATGGACAAACTATGCGGAGCTGTTACCCTGTTTTTTGGAATAAACAAAGTTGTTACTTTACCAACTGGAGGAGTGCGTCTTCATGCAGGGGCAATTTGGGAAGAATATATATATATATATATATATATATATATATATATATATATATATATATATATATATATATATATATATATATATATATATATATATATATTTGCCTCTCAAATTTTGGTACATTCTGTTTTGGTCACAATATTCTTGTAGCTTTCATTACATGATATTTTGTGGCTGCACCAAATATATGTGTGCTTTAGTCAGTGACACAAAGAAATGGGTACTGTTGTTCCCATTAAGAAAAAAGGTAGGCATACTGTTTAATTCAGTAGTGAAAATCAAAGGGCACCGTTTCAGTAACTAAATAACTTTATAGTAATGAAAGGAATGTAAATTGTTTCATTCTAGTGACGAAGAGCAAAGCACGCTCTTACAGTAATGTAAAGGTATAAATACTAAGGGGCAGATTTACAAGCCCCTTGAGACACTTTTGTGCCGCCGTTGCATCACTTTTGTGATGCAGCGGTGGAGTAAAAAATTATACCAATTTACAACGTGACTCATCCAGGGAGATGCGTCACATTGTAAAGCTCTGTGTCACATTATACCTGCGTCAGGTCAGGTATAATGTATGCAGGGTGGGCATTCCCATGCAGGAAAGCCTCGTAAAAGTGACACAGTGAAATCTACAAGCTTTGACTGTGTCACTTCTAGGACGCCACTGCATCAAAACCATACGCCTACATGATGCAGGCATAAGGAGTGACGCAGTGTAGTGGGAATAGGCCTCAAAATGCATTGTCAGAGTTGTGTCGTGCTTTGAACATGACTCGAGCAATGCATGACTTTTGCCCCAATAGATGCATCAGAATTTCAGACGCACCCAGGGCCGGACTGGGAAACAAAACCGGCCCCGGCAAAGTGCTCGGCCGGCCCCTGGGGTGAGGTTTGAGCTCTTTGCCGGGGCCGGTTTTCGTCCGATTTTGTTGCAGGGCCGATTTTGCAGCTATGCTGCAAAAACAGCCCTGTAACAAAACCGGCCCAAGGGGCTCAAAACCGGCCCCCACCCTTGCGGCCCACCGGGGGATTGCCCGGTGCCTGCAACGGCCAGTCCGGGCCTGGACGCATCTGTCAATCCTCGTCCCATGGTGCGCCGTATGTAAATACGGCACATCCATGGTGGCGCAAGGGTGTCTCAGGGTGGCGCAGGGAAAGTGATGCATTTCTACAGATGCGTCACTTTCTTGTTAATCTGCCCCTGAATTAATTCAGGATAAGGAGAAATGTGTGTGGTTTCTTCAGTCTTAAAAAAGAACGTCGCACATCAGAGATGTTCCATCTGCAGAACAAGAGAAACTTTTTATACAGAAGCTGTGGCAGTGTTGTGTACTCTTTGATTTTGTTTCTGATCACTTACAGCCTGATTGATCATTCTCCCGTTTTGCGAGCCCCTAATAGCGATTCATAGCGAATCGCTATTAAGGACTCGCAAAACGGGATTCATGTAGAAATTGCATAAAGAAATGCGATTCCTACATAATCCTTATTTGCGATTAGCAAATTGCTAATCGCAAATAAGGAATAACTCGCCATTCATTCCTATGGGCCAAAAGGCCCATAGGAATGAATGGGGAGTATTCCTTATTTGCGATTAGCAATTAGCTAATCGCAAATAAGATAGCGATTTGAAGGGTGCCAGGGGTGTCCAAAGGATACCCTGTAGCACCCCTCAAATGAAATTTTACACAGGTGTTGCACACACACATGTCCAAAGGACATGTGTGTGTGTAACATGCAACTCAGAAAAATGCATTTAAAAGCATTTTTCTGAGTTTTCGCAATTTACCACGAGGTCTGACCTCGCGGTAAATTGCGGCCAGAAATTGCGAATTCGCAAAACAAAATTAGATGATGAATTGCATTTAAGGAATCTCAAATAGAGATTCCTTAAATGTAATTCCTCGCAAAATTGCGAGATCGCAATTAGCGATTTTTGCATTTGGGATGATGAATCCCAAATGCAAAAATCGCACTCGCAAAGGGCCAGATTCTCAGAATCTGGCCCTTTGCGAGCCGATATCGGCTTCATGAATAAGGCTGTTAGTGATCTGAAATGGAAGGAAGTAAAAAGAGCTGTTTTAAGTATGGTGGAATATATCACCCCTAACAGGAATGTAATTACAGAAACCATTTACTCTTCGGGCATGTATGTGCGCCACATGTGCACACATGCACATTTCAGGGGTGCAACAGGGTGTCCTTTTGACTTCCTGGCACCCTTGAAATAGCTCCTGCTATTTGCGATTCTTTAATAGCGAAACGCAAGTAGTGAATATCTTCCCATTCATTCCTATGAGCCTCCTAACCCATGTGAATGAATGGGTAGGTATTCCTTATTAGCGAATCTCAATTTGCGATTCGTTATTAAGGAATATTAAGGAACCGCTAATATTTTTTTATTCCTACATTCAATTTTGCGAGTCCTTAATAGCGAATTGGTAAAATTTGCTATTAAGGATTCGCAAATTTGTTTTTACCAACATCTGGCCCTAAGTAACATATCCACCCACACAAATTACTTTCATAGTTTCACTCTACTAATTGACCACTAATCCCTTATGGGTTGCGAAGTAGCGTGCTACTCGCCGAAAAAGCGCTTTGACGCCTTGTCAGGGGTAGTAAGCACGATATAAATGCAATTAATATACAATACAATAAGTAAAGAGGTTAATCAGATTAATGCTGGTGTGTTTTGGTGCATTGATGCCATCTGGCTTTAACTCATTCACTCACCTTGGAACTGTTCTATTTTTTTTAGTTAACATTGATCCAGCGCTCCTATGGAAAAACTGTCTCATAAACGCTACCTAACACCTCAATACTCACCATTATTTATTAAACACTTATACAGGCCCATAAAACCAATGAGACAATTATTGAGCAGCTGAATCAAGTGATTTGATTTATATTCTATTCACATAATATTTACACTAATATGTACAACTGCAGTTTATTTTTCATTATCATGACATAAAACGATTTATCATTTAAATCAAACCACTATGGTTGATGGATTAACTCATGGAAACTAGACCATGAATAAACAAGACCAGCTTGTCATTTAAAATCTAATTTTATTAGCTTTATTGGTTCAAAGAAAGAACATTTTAAGTTTAAAATCTTTATTTTATAAGCAAATAAGAAAGCAGCATTTTTAATAAGGAAGTGAAAATTAAAACTGACATTTCAAAGTTAACTCAGAAACATGAAGAATTAGCAAATACCAGTTTCCTTTCCCTGAATCTATTTCCCTGTCTCAACCTGTCTTCACCTAGAAAGGAATATATCATTATAAATCTGCTGTCCTTACATGCGTCAAAGGTCCATCAGCATAACGCACACCATTCAGGAATCGGAAAGTAAGAGTTTTTTCTCCATTCATGGTGTCATAATTTATACCTTTCTCTCTAGCTAAACTTTCTACATTTCACATTCTTTCTATGGAATCCAGACTTCTCATTGGCTGAGCCATGTCAGTCCACTGTTAGGTCATCTCTGAATTTTGACCAAGTCCGGGCTTCACATAAGCTCTATTGTCTTTTTCTTCCATGACATTTGGCTTCCTTAAAAGAGTAAATTTTTCTTCGAGATCAGAACATTACTTCCTAATCTTGGCAGACACTTTCTTTCTGACCTTGAGCCTACTCTCCGTGAGCATATTCTATTCAGACAAAGAATTGTTCTTTCAAATAATAATGTTTGTGCAGCAAAAATCTCCAATATTGCGTAAATTCAAGGCTCCACTCTGGACAAGGTTTCACTTCTGTATCTCTGTCAGCCATATTTTTCTGAGCCACTTTTTCAGGCCTCACTTTGGAAACTATTATTCAAACAAACCCAAGACATCAATTAATTAAAGAATTGAGACCCATTCTGTTACCCTCCCCCTTTGCTAATTAACACAGTTAATTATGTTACCTAGCTTAAGCACAAGAATGCAGCATTATATTCACCAATCCTTTTCGAATGTCTGGAACTCTTAAAGCTTTTATCACAAAAGGCATAACATAAGCACATAAAATAAGCACATGCCATTAAATTAAACTGCCGCATTTAATACTGACAAAGACAGTAGACAAGGTTAGTTTATTAATTTTTCTTTGCGTTTGCAATAAAAAGCACATTAGTTCCGCATGTATTTCATGTGTGCATCTTTAAATCTAAGTTGATTAATAATTTCACCACAAGCTTATTAGTCTGTTTACTTTTTATTAGGAGAGATTAACTTCGCAAGTTTGAACAAAATTTTGTTCTTTACCTTGCTCCATCAACTCCCTCATCTGGTGATTTCAAAATCACCAAACAATACCCAAAATTTTATAAATTTTCAACCCTTGAACATGTTTTGGACTTTCTTAATATTAGTATTTCTAAACTTTAGATTCATCATCTGATTTTCTGCATCTTTCATAATGAGCTTTACGAAACTCTCCTAATTCTATTTCCATTTCCTTTTCATCTCTTAGCTTATAAATTCTTTTCTTTTCTGTTACATATTTTCTTCTCTTCTGTAGCATACAACAAATTTTTAACAAAAGTATCACTATAGCTATTATTACTAAAGGGAAAACTATTTTACCTGTAATTGAACTACCAATCTCTTGAAACCAGTGTGATTGCTGCAAATCTTTTGCTTAAGAGTTCTGAAAAACTCTCATTTTCTAAGGGTTCTATTTCTGTATGTAACTCAGTAATGTTTTTAATCTATGTCTCTATATTCTGGCTATTGTCAGGTATGTATGTGCAACAGTGTTGAACATGTAAGATTCCGCAAACTTCTCCCTCTTTTGCCAGCAGGATATCTAGCGCAAGACGATCCTGCAATACCATGGTTCTCATGGCAACAAGTTCAGTATTCACTAATTGAAAACCACTTGCAGTGTCTGCTGACAATCTGTCAACAATTGTGGACATTTCTCTAATCTTATTTGCATTCAGAGTAATTCCTACCATAGGTATTAACGCACCAAATATGTCTCCCAAAATTTGAACATTTCTCTCCTGAATCTGTTCACATGGTTACTAATTTCAAATGAACCATCTGCATTTCTATCTACATGAAAATTTTTGGGGAAAACTAAACCTAGATAACAAGTCCTATACCAATGGTCCGGGAGAGTGTAATAGGCTTTATTCCTACAAACAAAATAAATTCCAGGAAAAATTGGATCTTTGCCTCCTTTAAATCCCCATCCCCCTATAATTTAAAAACTATCTTCACATTGACTTGCACCTACAAAATAATTATCGTACAATGTATTGTCTCTTCTTATACAAAATTTACCACTACAGGTTTATCTATATGAATCGCAACATTTACATTTCTACCATTGAGCTTCTCATCTTCGATTTGCCAAAACTTTGACTTAGCCTATTTCGACATTTCATTTCTCTTATAAATTGCCCTTCTCTCTTCCACCATATTTAGGAATGTTTTCTCTTCTGTTCTCAATTTACATGTTAGATTATTTCTATAAGCGTACTTGTTAGATCTGGGGGTCTCTAGTTGGCAGAGGTAAGTACCTTAGACCAAGTAGGGACCCTTGCTTCTAGTCAGGGTGAAGGAATACACACAGTAGATAACCTCCACTCTCCCTCTAGGTAGCTTGGCGCGAGCAGGCAGGCTTATCCCCAAGGCAATGTGTATAATAATTGCACTCAACACAACAATAATCCCCAATCCACCACAAACTGAGACTACACAGGTAAGTATATTTTATAAAAATATATAGCTTTATCTAGTTTCAGCAAGGTAAATCAAGCAGTTGCACGATAATTACTTCATTATAAAAACGTTGCACTTAATCTTAATGGTTGCCCTTGTAAATAGGAAGTTCTTAATCAAAAATGTCTCAAGTCTCTTCAATCAGCCAGTATAAACAATGCCACTGACTTATAGTTAAGTAGCTCTCAAAACGAGCAAGGAAAATAATGCCACTGACTTATAGTTAAGTAGCTCTCAAAATGAGCAAGGAAAACAATGCCAGCGTCTTAAATTGCCACGACAGTCAGCCCCTGGCGTCAGCGACCCTAAGCACTTCAAGCGCGCCTCACCGGAATGCTGGGGGGAGGGGGACTCCCTTCCCCTTGCTTGGTATCGCTTCAGGCCCCCAGGCGCACCTCGCTGGTCAATGCGCACTCGCGCTCCAGCCCGGTCGGTCTCAGGACGCTCTCCGCCCGCTCTCAGCCCTTCAGGGAGCAGCGGGGAGCAGAGACGAGAGGCCGGGGGCTGGAGCACTCTTTAGAATCCCTCGGCGAGGTCAGGTCAGTCTTCCCCGGTCCCGGCGGTGATCATGGCGATTCCTCGGCTCCTCAGCAGCTTCGGTCGAGGCAGCCAATCCCGTCGCGCCTCTCCTGACGAGCCCCTCTGAACGCGAGGCCGCCAACCAATGGCAGCGAGGCCTCGCTGATGATGCTCCGCTCCACCAACCAATCCCGTTGCGGCTCTGGTGAGGGGGCTCGGCTCTCTCACCCAATCAGAGCGCGGCGGGCTCGATCTTCAGATCGTAAACACCGGAAAGATACGGGGCACTTCCACGGGGGTTACTGACCACGGGCTGCGACGGTGACACGGCCAGCAATTGTTTTTCAACGCTCCTTGCGCTGGAGAGGCTCACAAGTCTCCGGTCTGCACCACACACGTGTCGATGAACACGTCGATCTTGGTCACGCAGCAGGCTGGGTCAGCGCGGCGCCCTTAAGCAGATTAGAGAGCAGCCAGTGCGCTTAAGCAGGTAAACTACAGGGTTTCACGATCTCTTCGCCACACAGCAGCTTCAGGGGCACAGCAGATTCTTGTAGTCCTTGGGCAACCTTTATGTTCCTGGGTTGCAGACAGGGAGCCAGCTCTTCTCAGGCCCTTGGAGATTCAGGTTGCAGACACAGCACACAGCAAAGTCTTAGCAATTTCAAGCAGGCAGAGTCACAGCTCGCAGCAAAGTCCCTTTCTTCTCCTCTCCTTCAGTTGGATAGCAGGATAGGTCAGCCCTTAAAGCACACAGCAAGGCAATCTTCCATCAGCTCCTTCAGCAGTCCTTCTTCTGGCAGAGGTTCCTCTTGATTGTAGAATCTAAAAAATCTGTAGTCAGGGGTCCTTCTCTTATACCCCAAAAAGTCTTTGAAGTCCTTTGAAGTCTTTGTGCAAGGGGGCCCTGAGCCCGGTCTAAACCAGTTCTGGGGTTGCTGGAGCACTGCGGTGTTTCTGGTTTCCTTCTGCCTGTCAGTATCAGGGTCAGAGGTGACAGTTGGCCAGCAGGAGGGGGAGCCAGCAGGGTGGTCAGGCAGGCACAGCCCTGCACTATCAGATGCGACTGATTGATTGATTTCCTCCCACTTCCCTGGCAGTAGATGCCGCCTTTCATCCACGGGCTGGCTTCAGATAACCCCTTGGAGGCTCTGCAGCCCCTGTCTTCCTCAACCCAGACAGTCAATCCACAACCAGTCCCAGGCACACAGAAAGGTTAGACAAGAGAACAGCCACTTTCTAAAAGTACTATTCTCAAACACAGAATTCTAAAACCACCTTTCCTAAAAGATGTGTTATTAAATTCTGAGTTCAGGGATATCACTCACTTATGTCCCATCTTGTTCCTATGGGAAGATAGGCTGGGATCCAAGGGGTCCAGCTTCCCCCATGTTACTCTATGGAGCAAAATAGCCTTACAGCAGTGAGCACACAAAATGGCTGCCGCTCACTACCAGAGCATGTTACCTGCACTAGTACATGCTCTACCTTATCCATACACTGCACCCTGCCCAGGGGGGTACCTTGAGCCTTCCATAGGGGTGACTGATGTGCACAGACAGGGAAGGGTTAGGCCCAGCCAGTGGGGACACTGGCCAGGCGGACATGGCAGTCCACTGACTGCACACAGGCTCTGCGCTGGCAGGCCTGAGACACCATTTTAGGGCTACTTATGTGGGTGGCGCAATCTGCGCTGCAGGCCCACTAGTAGCATCTGTCATCACCAGCCCTGGCACACACAGTGCACTTTACTAGGGACTTCATGGTGATACAAATATGCCAATCAGGTATACCCAATCAATATGACAATTTACAGAGGGAGCACTTACACTCTGACACTGATCAGCAGTGGCAGAGTGTCCAAAGCATCTAAATCAGCAAAAACGAAATCCAGCACAGCATCAAAAATATATGAGTCAGAGGCAAAAAGATGGGGGAATAACCACGCCAAGGATGTCAGGTCTAACAATACTCATATGTAAGTTCACTAGTTGTTAGGAAAAATTCCCTCATCTGTTTAGCAGGTCTCACTTTATTCAGGTTATCTACAACCTTTAAATTTGCAAAAATTTCGTCAAAGTCGGAATAATAATAATTCCAGACGACCAGTTTTATAAAACAAACTTGTTATTACACTACAAGTTATACCATAAGTAAGAGGAAGCATGTTATACTTAACTCCTTCAGACACAGAAGTAGGTAGTTTCACGCATACATAACAATCCTTTGCATTCATCACCTTAACATATTCAGATAAAAGTCTTGAGAATGTAATACTAGAAAAATCTCTAATAGATCTATCTTGGTGAATCTCTGGTTTATGTACAATAATTCTATTAGTATCAGTTTTCTCAGATTTAACCACAACTTTACTTATCATGTTAGCTTTATACAACTCTTTATCTACACCAAAAGGAAAGATAACAGCTAAAATTAACCAGACTAAAATAATCAAAATTATACATATTGAAGACAGTTTGCAACATCTTCTGAGAATTGAGCATCTCAAATTTTCATTAGTATAAGGCATATTTACTTTTTTAAAGAAAACCACTAAAAATAAAAATAAAAAATTGAAAAATTACTAAAAATACTCCCCTCTTATTTTTTTTCAAACAGATAATCTTATTTTTCTTCTAACAGTTTTTTTTTACCTTATGTCATACATCAAATGTGTTTTTCAGCGAACACAATTTCCTCGACCTTGTGTCTCCTAACACTGTTTCTTCAACCTTGTGTCAATTAATCAATAAGTTCAATCATTGTCACTTACATCATCAACATCTTCTTGGTTACTATTGACTTCTACTACTGGTGGGATAATGATATAGGCCCACTCTGGCGATTTATATTTCTGGTTTGGTTTCAATTTTCTCTTTGCTCTAAAACTTATCACGTCTATTTTCTTTCCTGCCTGTTTTTTCTTATTCAAGTCTTCCTCTTTTTGACTTGAAATCTCATTAACTTGTTCTTTTGCTTTATTCACTAATTTAAATTTGATACCTCCAATATCTTTTGGCCAATTATCTCCTTTTCTTATTAGCTTCTTCTTTGGCTCTTTCAAATTATACTCCACTCTCCAAGCTCTCTTTCTTGTTTTCTTTAGTTTGGATTCATCTTCACTGTCATCTATTTCACTTTCTGTGTTTTCAGCTGATTCATTAATGATCAATTTTTCTGAGTCAGATTCTTCATCAGATTCAGGTACTTCTTTACTCTGCAGTTTCACTTTGTTAGGAAAATCATTCTTATAGCTGGTACTTGGAATTTCTTCTTCTTCTTCTTCAATTACTTCCAGTTCACCAGTTTCAGAATCTTTGTTCCTTCTTCCAAAGTTTCTTTTCTGCTTTTCAATACTCCCCTGATCTTGATCTTGAATCACTTCTTGATCAGTTTCTTTTTCTGCTTCTTGATCTAGCAGATTGTCATTTTCTTCTTCAGAATCTTGTATTACAATCTCTTCATTCAAAGCTTCATTCGCATTTGAATCTTCCAGATGTCGAGTACCTTGTCGATCTTCAGGATCTGGATTTTCTTCAGGCTCTTCTTCAGAATCTGAATCAGCTGTTGTATCACCTTCTTCGTCACGATTCTCAGGTTCTGGGACTCGTATGGTATGACTTGCATGAATCCACCTTTTCAATCCCCTACACTTTACTGCATTCGTTATGACCAAAATCCCCTGTCTTGCTTTTTGCCACCTTGGTACTAGGCAATTTCTTCTTCGATGCACTTTTGTCCTCACCCAGTCTCCTGGTAACAGATCATGAGCTTGTTCCTTTTCTTTTGTAAGCACTTCAGTTTCTACATGATGTAACAGAGAAGTCACCACGTCAGATAGATTCCTGTAGTAATCCAAAATGACGCTATCATTTATACTCAGTAACTTGTCAACAGGAACATATGCTTGCCTCATGACCCTGCCCATTCAAATTTCATGAGGGCTCAATCCTGTTTTCTTATCTGGAATGCTTCTCAAAGTCATCAAAACAAGTGGTAGTGCATCTGTCCACTTCATTCCTGTTGCTAAACACATTTTTCCTATTCTATTTTGTATTGTTTCATTCACTTGTTCAACAATACCTGAAGCCTCTGGTCTGTATGCACAATGTAATTTTTGTTTTATGCCCAATGCTTCACAAATCAGTTTTAACAATCTGTTTTCAAAATGTGTACCGCGATCTGTCTCAACTGACACTGGGAATCGGTACCTAGGTATAAACTCTCTCAACAGCAATTTTGCAACAGTGATTGAATCATTATGACGAGTAGGAAAAGCTTCCACCCATCTTGAGAACAAACAAACAATCACCAAGACATATCTCAGTTTGTTGTGAGGTGGCATGTCAATGAAGTCAAGCTGTATTCTGGTAAAAGGACCTCCCTCCCGTCCTATGGTTCCCATGATCACAACTGTTTTTCTGTTCGCGTTGATCTGCTGGCAGATCAGACATCTCTGTCAAAAGGATTCTGCAAGTATTCTGAATTTTGGATTGTACCAAGTTTGCCTAAATAGCCTAATCATGGAATCTCTACCAATATGTCCTGGACCATGGTACATGCGTGCCAAGTCTGAAATCATGCTGTCTGGCATTACTGGTCTGTCATCTTTATAAACCCAAATCTCATCCTCTTCTCTTTGCCTACATCCTGCTTTTAACCATGTGTCTTTTTCTTCATCACTTGCCTCGTCTTGCAATTGTTTTACTCCCTGCCAAGTATCAACTACAGATATTAGCATAAGTGAGTTCAAAACATGTTCATTTTCTTTTTCCCGATTGACTGCTGCATTATGTCTTGCACAGAATTTCGCAATTTCATCAGCATATGAATTTCCTTTTGTTATGTAGTCCATTCCTCTCTGATGAGCCGTACATTTAACTACTGCAATTTTTTCTGGTAACTGAATTCCATCAATTAGTCTTTTTATCAATTTAGCATTCCTTATTGGTGATCCCGCAGAAGTTAAATAACCTCTTTGAGACCAGAGCTGGCCATAGTCATGAACTACGCCATATCCATACCGACTATCAGTCACTATGGTAATCTTTTGTCCTTTTCCCAATTCACATGCTCGAATCAAAGCAGCTAATTCTGCTACTTGAGCTCAACAAATTCCTTTGAGACTTGAAGCTTCAATCACATCTGCAACCGTGCATACTGAATATGCTGCACTCAGAACACCTTCTTCTGTTCTCAAACATGAACCATCAACAAACAAAACAAAATCTGATTCAGGCAATGGGACATCTTTAATATCCTGCCTTCGTTTTGTGCAATATTCTAATACATCCAGGCATTCATGATCAACAATTTCGTCTCTGATTTCTGTTTCAGAAGCATCAGGTAATAATGCAGAAGGATTCAGATTTACATCTCGCAATCGAGACTTTGTCTGATCCAAGAATCACTTTTTCATATTTTGTCAACCTATTACTTGTCAAATGCTGTGTTTTGCTTCTGGTAAGTAGAATTTCAACAGAATGAGGCACATATACTTTTACAGGAAATCCCATAATTATTCCTTCACTTTGTTCTAAACTCACACTTGAAGCTACTGCTTTTAAGCAACCTGGTAATGTTTTTGCAAGAGGATCAAGAACAGCTGAGAAATATGCTATTGGTTTTCTCAGTCTTCCATGTCTTTGAATCAGAACTGATAATGCACAACCTTCTCTTTCACTGCAATACAGCTCAAATTCTTTTTTATAATCAGGCTTTCCCAATGCTGGAGCTTCACACAAACTTCTTTTTAGCTGTTCAAAAGCTTCCAATTCAGTTTTAGATAAACTAATTGGGTCTTTTATGTCTGCTTTTGTCAGTCTATGCAATGGCTTTGCAATTACAGAAAATCCACTAATCCATTGGCAACAATAACCTACCATGCCTAAAAACATTCTAACCTTTCTCTGTGTTTTTGGATGTTGCATTGCTTGAATCCTTTTTATTCTTTCTGTTGTTACCTGTCTGGTACCTTTTGCAATTCTGTGACCAAGATATTTTACTTCTTGTTTGCAAAACTGTAATTTTGCTGGAGATACTTTGTGTCCCTCATCTGCCAGATGATTTAATAGTGTAATGGTATCTGTTACACAATTATCTATTGTTTTTGGAGCAACAAGGAGATCATCAATATACTGCACTAAAGTAGATTTTCCAGGTAAATCTAGATTTTTCAAGGATTTCTTTAGCAACTGATTAAAAATAGATGGATTCTCGGTATACCCTTGAGGGATTCTACACCATTCTAGAATACGCTCTTTGAATCTGAACGCAAACATTTGTTGGCTTTCTGGATGCAATGGAACAGTAAAGAATGCATTGCATAGATCAATAACTGTATACCATTCTGCATCATGCAGAATCTGATATAAAATTACCGCTGGGTTTGTAACAACAGGACAACATGGAACAACAATTTTGTTAACTTTTCTCAGGTCCTGAACAATTCTAAAAGTTCCATTTGGCTTTTTAGTTCCCATAATCGGTGAGTTACATGGGCTGCTTTCAATCTCTTTTAAAACACCTTGTTTAATGAATTTATCTATCACAGGAATTACTCCCTCAATCACTTCTGCTTTCATTTTATACTGTGGAATATTTGGATAATCTACTCCTTGTTTTACTGTTATTTGCACTGGGTCTACATTTTTCATCAAACCCATTTCATCTCCAGTGAAATACAATTTTTACATTCAGTGTCTCTTTTAATTCTTCAGGTAAATTATTTTTATCAAACACAGGAAATAATCTGTTTTCTTCTGCTTCAACCATTGACATTGTTAATTTGTAAAGACCATCTTCTTCTGGAGTTTGAAGCTCAATACCATCCGGTGAACAATATATTGCGCAATTCATCTTACAGAGTATATCCCTACCTAACAGATTCACCGGACTGCTATCACAGACTATAAATCTGTGCATGTCTTTATATTTACTTATTTCAACTTCACTGGTTTAGTTACATCTGTTTTAATCTGTTGATTAGCTACACCAACTACTTGGATCTTCTCACCAGAGAGAGGTAGGTTTTCTATTTCCACTGATCTAACAGTAGAACGGGTAGCACCTGTATCCACTAGGAAAGTAATTTCCACATCATTCACTTTACCATTCACAAATGGAGAATATTGATCTACCTCAAGAGTGGCTCCAAGTACACACTCTTCCTCCTCTCTCAGGCACCGTCAGAAGTAATCATCAGAATCACACCCTCCATCTTCCTTCAACAAGAATTGTTGCGACAGATTTGACACATTCACTCTCGGTGATCTGTTTACCTGTTCACCTCAGCTGAATCCTGATTCTGTACTGTATCTCTGCAAATTTACACAGTTTGGAAGTGGCGGTTGTGGTAACCGTTGTGGTAACTGACTTTGCTGAATCACTACCTGTCGCTGTAGCTGTTGCTGCTGATTTATCTCATTCTGCATCTGTGGATTTAATGATTGATTTTTAACAAAACTTCTGGGCGGATTCTTACATTCGCGCTTCCAGTGTCCAATTTCACCACAATTAAAACATGGGAGTTTCTGTTTCAACTCTTCTATATTTCCCATTAACTTTGGCTTATTATAATTACCCTTAAATTTTCCTTGATTCTGATCAGCATTTTTATTTCCTAAAGTTGCTATCTGTTGTTCAGCCACTTTCACCTGTGCCCACATTGCTTTTTCTTTCAGCTTCTTTTGTTTAGCATCTAACTCATCACTACAGTATTTTGCTTTTCCCAAAATATCATCAACTGTATGTGATTGCCAACCAACTATTCCAGTTCTTATCATTTCACTAATTTCAGGTCTCAAGCCATATACGAATCTTTATATAAAATGACTCATATCCTTTTCACTCAGATGCTCATAACCACTATATTGTTTAAATACCAGCAGTAATCTTTCATACAATGAATGTACTGATTCTTTCGGCTCTTGGGTTGTTCTGTCTATTTTAACCCAATCTACCTCTTTTGGGGGAATCTTGTTTTTTTTAAAACACAATTACTTTATCATATAAATTTATTACATCTGGTGAAGGAGCACCTGTTACCTTGTCTCGAGAGGGTTCTTCTCTAGGCCAATCTATAGAAATTTTACATTCTGTCCAAAGATCTGATGGGACAATTATGTCAAACAAACCATCAAGATCAACCCACAAAACTTTTGAAACTTTTACAAACCTTTCTACCTGCCGATACCATTCCACAGGTTTTTCTCTCAAGCGGGGAAAATCTTTTGTGAACAGTAAAACTGCTATTTCTCTCATTGGAAATTCATTCACCACTTTGGGCCAGATGTAGGTAATTCCCATTTACCGATTCTTAAATACCGACTCATACCGAATCGGTATTTCAGAATCGGTAAATGGTATGTAGCTAAAAAGTCGGTAAAACTTACCGATTCGGTATGACTCGGTATCCCAAATCGGTAATTACCGATTCAGTCTATTCCGAGTCGGTAATTTCCGAATCGGTGAAACCCAAGCATTCCAATGGGCCTCCTGGCCCATAGGAATGAATGGGATTTACCGAATCGGATTTTTCCAAATCGGAATTTACCGATTCGGTAATACCGACTCAGATGTTTGAAAAACGCCATGTGAGCCTGACAACCAATCAGGGACACCCTACACACCCCACAACCAAGGCCCAGAGAATCCACCCAATCAGAATGAAGCACCCCTCCCCAGTACCTAGGAGTGGCCACACCCATGCAGGTGCACACCAACAGAACAAACAATTTAGCAGAGTTGAGAGGAGCTGAGCATCCACAGGCAAGCAGTTCCACAGAATGGAGTCACATGAAGGCCAAAAGGATGGTGGGTAGAGAAAAAGGAAGATAAAGTTCAGCCCAGAAGAACTACAGGTGGCTGTAGAAGAAATTGTAAGCCACTACAGCCAAATTTTCAGGAGACAGTCTCTGCATGTTGCAGAGACTGTGAAGAGGAACATTTGGATTGCCATACAGGGCAAAGTGAATGCCATAGGTGTGACCCACCGGGAGATTGAGGACATAAAAAAGCGATGGTATGACCTGCGCATCGTAACAAAGAAAAAGATTGCAGCACAAAAAAAGGATGCTGGTGGGACTGGAGGTGGCAGGAGCAAAGCACCAAATCTGACAGCGATGGAGGAGCTTGTGGAAAGCACCATGGAGCCAGAACGCATCCATGGGATAGGAGACCTGGACAGTACAGCAAAAGCTACAAAGAAACAAGGTAAGAGGCATGTACCCTAATCCACAACCATCAACCTGACACCGTACCCCACTGTGTAGAATCATCACACTGCATAACAGCTCAGACTAGGTGGCAGCAACGCATCATGGTAGACGTAGTCATGAATACAGAGATGCAAAGCATACACCACATGACTCTGCAAGGCATGCCACACACATCACCAAACACACAATGTGCAATGGGCAAAGGTGTGTAGACTGTTTATTTAAGAACTACACACAGATGAACAACATTTACCCTATGTCAATTTCATTCCACAGGAGAGTCCTCATGCAGTTCCGCACCAGCAAGGGATGAGAGGGCACCAGCAACTAAGAGAGGGGAGAAAGAGAAGAAAAAAACTGGTCACAGCGCTGTTGAAGGAGGCAACAACACCACCCAGGAAGCCTCATCACCAGACCGACCCACAACACCTGTACCACTATCCCCTTTGTTGTTTGGTTCTCCTGACTTGTCAAGCACACCCATTGCAATGTCCAGGTGTCCATGCAGGGAGGGGCACGCAGGCATGAGGAGCCCCCTCAGAGGATCCTGCAAACCTCTGAATCGGAGGATGAGGATGTTGTACCTCTAACTAATGCACCTGTGGCAGACAGGGCTAGACCACAGTTTACAGCTGGCGCTGCGCGCACCAATGTTCTTGGCAGGAGGGCACGTGAGGGTGGGGAGGGGCAGGAAGCGGAGAGCGTCTTCTGTGGCCTGGAGGGCACAATGGTTAAAGTACAGCGCCAGCATTCCAAAGCACTGTTAGCCATGCATAAGCAGGTTCGCTGCATGAACAATAAGATGACCAACATGGACAAGGGTATAGGCCACATAGCATCTAGTTTGGAGGCAATATCGAAGGGGATAACAGACATCTCCACATACATGGGTGTACTGTTGGACAAGTTGGACAGGGATCATCTAAAGCGTGGCAGGGATCGGTAGTATATGCGCCAGCAAACAAAGGCTATGAACAGATTTGCCTCAAGTACGTCACTACTGTGCCGACGCTCTATATCCATGCAGGATGCAATTGTGCACTGCTGCACAGACTTGACACGGGGCTTGGGAAGAGTGACCTCTGCGATGGAGCAGATGCTCAACACAAACACAGGCAATGCTGGTGACACGGTTGTGGAGGAGACAGAGGGGTCAACCAGCAGGAGTGGCTCCAGCACAACTGTACCGGAGGTGCGCAGGAGCGGCAGGCGCAGCCATGCTGAGTCAGGCCCCAGCAGAGAATCTGAAAGCCAGGCACATCAATCGCGCAATGTAGTGCGTGGACGTAAGCACTGACCTATGCTGCAGATTGACACAACTGCACACAGTGACAGCAACTGAGCAGGAGCAGCCAGAGACATGGACTTTGATGTATGATGCCTCTTTCGGTGTGACAATGATGATGTAGTGATTATTAAACTACACTTGTCAAACACTATACCTGTCTATGAGTCATACTTTACCTAGAAATATCGACGTGTAATTTCTGTCCGTCTCAATCTACCATCTATTGCTGCTGGTCCTGTTGCCTGGGACTCTGCATGTTCCTGGTCATCATCAATGTTCTCGTGATGTGTCACCTCCACCTCTGTGCCTTCCTTGGTGGCAAGATTGTGCAAAATGGCACAGGTCACTATTATCTTGCAACACAGGATGGGGGTGTACTGTCGAGCACCTCCACTCTTGTGGAGGCAGCGGAACCTGCTCTTGAGGAGTCCAAATGTTCCCTCCACTACGTTGCGAGCTGACCTGTGTGCCACATTGTATCGCCTTTCGGCTCTGTTACTTGGGTTGAGGTACGGTGTGAGCACAAAGGAACGCAGGGCATATGCACTATCACCTGGGAGGGAATGAGAGGTACATGAGTTACAATCACATTACACATTCAGCTGCCATTCATTACAGGGTGTGTTACACTTATTTACCTAGCAGATATCCATCTCCATAATCTCCAGCAACTAGCCGTGTGTATATTCCGCTGTTCTGGAATATGTAGGAGTCGTATGTGCTCCCAGGAAATTTGGCCACGATGTCGGTGATGATGTTGCCTGCATTGCATATTATTATTATTATTATATCTGATTTTGTAGAGCGCACAGCTACCCGTGGGTTTCCCGGCGCTAGGAGAACAGAAGTAATCGAAGGCAGACGGAAATGAAGGAACAGATTATAGGGAGAACAGCCAGGTTTTCACTCCTTTGCGGAACTTAAGATAACATGTTTCAGACCGCAAAGGGATGGGGAGCGAGTTCCAAAGCGTGGGTGCCAGGTAAGAGAAAGAGCGCCCTCCAACTCTAGCACGCTTGAAATGGGGGATAGAGAATCTGCAGTGAGTGGAGGATCTAAGGGTGCACGAGGGACAATATTGTTGAACTAAAGTGGATAAATAGTGAGGGGATTTCCCAGCTTAGATACGGTGCATAAAGCATAGTGCTTTGAATTTGGACCTGGATTTTATGCGCAGCCAATGCAGGCTACGAAGGGAAGAAGAGGCAGAGGAAGTTCTAGGCAAATTACAGAGAAGACGGGCAGCCATGTTCTGAACCACTTGGAGCTTCCGGGTGACCTCTTTGCAGGCACCCAGAAGAAGTACATTACCGTAGTCCAGGCGAGATGTCACTAAGGCCTGGACCACTGACTTCTGGCTGTCTGGAGGAAGCATCCATGTGATTTTCCTCAACCACCTGATGATGGTAGTACAGGTGGCTGAGACTTTGACCACATGATGTTTCATAGATAACTGATTATCAAAGAGGACCCCGAGATTGCGTGCTGTAGTAGCTGGGGTCGGCAATGGTCCCATTTGCTGAGGCCAATGTTGCGGGCCCCAGAGAGCAGAGTCCGGCCCAAACAAAAGAAGCTCTGTTTTATCGCCATTTAGCTTTAGTTTGTTCGTCAGCATCCAGTTGGCGATGTCAGTAAGTCCAGAACGAAGAGAAGAGGAGGGGGAGTGCTGATTAGAAGAAAGAGAGAAAATGATTTGAGTGTCATCAGCATAAGAAAAAATAGAAAGTCCAGCCTGTTCAGCAAGAAAAGCAAGAGGTCTAACATAAAGGTTGAAGAATAACGGACTGAGAATAGAACCTTGGGGAACACCATATGGAGAATTGTGAACAGTGGACACAGAAGAGGGGGAAAAAACCTGAAAAGTACGATTAGAAAGAAAATTAGAGATCCAGGCAAGGGCGGAGCCGCAGATACCAACGGACTTCAAGGCAGAGAGAAGGATGTTGTGGGAGACGGTGTCAAAAGCGGCACTCAAATCCAAAAGGATGAGTGCCACTGTCTCCCCTCTATCTACCTGGCGCCTGACTGTCTCCGAGACTCCCAGAAGGGTGGACTCCGTAAAGAAGCCCGCCCGGAAACCTGACTGGGAAGGGTGGAGAACGTTCGCTGATTCAATATGGCTGGTGAGGTGACGGTTAACATGCTTCTCCAACACCTTCGAGAGGCAGGGAAGCAGAGAAATGGGCCGAAAGTTGGCAGGGTTGCAAACATCCGCATTAACTTTCTTCAGAAGTGGAACCACCATCGCATGTTTCCAGATGTTAGGAACAATTGCCTCCATGAGAGAGGCATTCAAGAGAGCTAGGATACAGTCCAGAGGGGCGGTGGCTAAAGTACAGAGAATCTGGGGGGGCATGGGATCCAATGGAGAGCCAGATTTGATCTCTGCCAGCAGTTTCTGGAAAACCGGCATAGAAATACATTCCCACTTGTCTAATAAAGGAGAAGAGGATCGTTCAGAGTCGTCCTGTGTAGATGGACGGTCGTATTGCTGAATAGATGACTTGGGTGAAGCGGATGGTGAAGCTACAAAACCCGCATAGATGCTGTCAATTTTCGTTGTAAAGAAGTCTGCCAAAGAATTACATTGGTTGCTATCCAGACAAGGAGCTTTGGGGGCACATGACATACCAGATAGTTCCTGAACTGCCTTAAAGAGGGCTTTAGGTCGATTCTGAGCTTTCAGTATCATGTTGTTAACATGATTGGCCCTGGCAGTATTACATAAAGTGTGATATTTGTGTAATGCTAGTTTATAATTTTCTTTATCTGCCGAAAAATAGTTGGATCTCCAAATACGCTCCAATCTCTTGCAGCGGGATTTTTCCATTTTAAGTTCTTCATTAAACCAAGGGGCAGGTGGGTGCAGGAACTTTTGCTTACATTTACGTTTCGGAAGGCAAGAATCAATCGCAGAGGTAAGCCAGGTGCTAATTTTACCCACATCATCCGTAGAAATATTAGCAAGAGGAGGTAAGGTTTTTTCTAAGGAATTGTTAAGTTGCTCCAAATTAAGTCTTTGCCAATTTCTAGTGGTCCTAAGAGAGTGTGGGCTGCCAGAAGGGTAGGGTGCATCCGTTATCTTAATGTGGAACTCTACAATGAAATGATCAGACCAAATAATAGGTCTGGAGGGAAGGCAGGTAACAGTATCTAGATTAGCAAAGATTGGGTCTAGTAGGTTGCCGCCTTTGTGAGTAGGACCAGAGTTTAGGAGACTTAGATTGAGGGCGGCAAGTTCCTGTATAAAATGAGTGCTAATAGGGCATAGAGTGTCGTTGAAGTGTATATTCATATCACCCAACAACAGGAAGTTATTAGAGTCTAGCAAAAGGGGGGCAATAAGTTCCGGAAGGGCAGCTGCCCATGCGCCGGCCGCGCCAGGCGGGCGATACAAAAGAGCACCAGACAATGTGAAGTTAGGGGATAATGACAATTTAAAACTGCCAGCTTCGCAGTTAGGGATATCGAGGTCTTCCCACTTACAGGAGTAGATCCTTTTAAAAATAATGGCAATGCCACCTCCATCCTTGAGAGGTCTATTACGCCCCACAAAAGTGTATTCATCAGGGAGGGCGGTGGCAATATCCGGACCAGAACAATCCTTGAGCCAAGTTTCAGTTAGAAACAAGGCCGACGGGCTAGATGAAGTGAGGAGATCAAATATGTCCCTCTTGCGTTTAGGCAGTGAGCGGCAATTTAAGCTAATAAAACTGAAGACAGGAGAGGGATTGGACAGGTGAGCATTTACTGGGAGAGGGGTATCAATCCAGAGAGGGGATGGGGAAATACACAGCTCCGAGGGGAGAGATATAAGAGCCTAGGTGCATACAAGGCAGGATAGAGGGGCATCATGACCACGCATGCGAGAGCAGTACTTGCTGGGCGAAGGTCGTAACCTATGCAGTGTAGATCGAGAGTAAGTAAGTCTGGGGATAATAGAGCCAGAAGCAGGGGGAGTGGCCCCAGGTCCCAATTGGTCGCGGACGGGCGCAGACGGGCTTAACTCGGGCGCAACTCCGGCGCGCCTGAGTTAAGCCTTGATGGAATGCGTAGACTTACGGTTTCTGTAGATGTGTTCGGTGGCTGCAGGTGGGCATAGGGGAATGTGGGTGCCATCTATGCAGCCTATCACATGGGGGAAGTGTGCCAGTCCATAGAAGTCAGTTTTTGTTTGTGCAAGTTCCGCAGGTGTGTCAGGGAACCGGATGTAATGTCCCATTCTCTGCCTCATGGCATCCAGAAACTTCCTGAAAAAACGGGACAGACAGCTCAGGGATAGACCACCTACTGCAGCTATCACACTCTGGTAGCTCCCAGAGGCAAGCAGGTGTAAGCTACATAGAACCTGGACATGGGGTGGGATGGTGTGGGCCCTGGGTGTTGGGTGATCCAGGTATGGGTGGAGGTCCCTTATTAAGTCCAGGATGGTTCTGGGGTGCAGCCTGCACCTCTGGAGTATCTTAGGCTCAGTCAATTGGAACAGAGTGATCCTCTGCCTGTACACCTACTCCTCCCTCATCCATACCCTCAGACCTGCAGCCTGTAGCCTTTGCCTCCTCGCAATTACACAGAGTGCCGCCATTTTAGCAGCACTGTTGCATTTTGGGCCCTTTCTTATAGCCTGCACATGGTTACCACCTGCTTTCAGTCCATGGTACATACCGACTCTTAAATACCGAATTTCCTTGAATTCGGTATTTTTTTCCTTTCCTACATCTCAATGGGCATTTTTTCCGATTTCTTATTTACCGATTCGGTGATTAAGAACTCGGTAAATAAGGTATCGGTAAATACCGAATCGGTAAATATGGATTCAGGAAATTCTACCGATTCATATTTTCCGATTCGGTACTTTTTTGTCACCTACATCTCATTTTCTCAATACCGGTCGGTAACGGTCGATTTTACCGATTTTGGGCCGTTACCGACCGGTATTTGGCTACCTACATCTGGCCCTTTATCTTTTTCCTTAACAAGAAAATTTAAACTTGTTCTATCTTCATCTCTTTTCTTTGGCCATTTTGCTCTCCATTTACTTAATTCACCCCATTTTCTCAAAATCGCAATTAAATCTTTTATATGCGTAATCCTTCCTGAATTATTCATGTTTTCAATGTCTTTTTCAGAAAAATCCACCCTGTAACTTTTCTGCAAATTTTTCTGCTTACTTAGATCTACTTCTAATTCAGAAGCAATTTCTTCCAATAGATCATATCTGTTTTTCGTTTTTCATGTTATGCTTTTACAAATAAACAATAATTCATCATCCTGATATGCCTTTAAACTGTCAGTTCCAATTGTCCCAATAATTAATTCTTCTATATCTGCTTTCAGTTTTCCAACATCAAGTAATTTACCTACTGGGGTTACATTTATTCTATTAATACCTTTTTCTGGCGTTTCAGAATCAGAATCTGCACCTGTTGGGGTTTTACGTGTTAAGCTTTGATTAAGAGTTAAGTCAGGCATCCTCATTCTCTCTCGATGTATTTCAGTTAAATCTGAATAAAATTTTTCAGTTACTTTTTGTATTTCCGTATTTAACGGAACAGTTAAAGCTGAATGTCTGATTTCTTTTTGATCAAATACTGGAAGAACAGGTCCAATCGTTACAGGCACTGTTACTGCTTCCATGCTTTTAGTTAACTGTTTTATTAATTCATTTGCAGAACGAATATATTCTGAAGTATCTGGTATTGGTAATTCTTTATACCTATCTGCTCTAATTTCATTTCTTGGGGTTTCATTCCTTTGATCTGGAGTTTCAGTGAAATTACTATTTACTGGTGATATATTTGAATTCAGTCCTGTATCTGCTCTTTCTGGAGTGTTATTATTATTCAAAATCGTTTCAGAGGAAGTTTCATCAATAATTTCTCTAGGTGGAGCACTTGGAGGAGTAGTCCATGTTCAAACTGGTTGAAAAGGTGACGTTTTTTTAGTATAAATTTCTTCTAAAACCGCATCTTCTGAATCACTCTCTTCTCTAGTATTATTTTTCTTTTGGGAACGCTTTTTTCCAGAAGGCTCATTAATTAGTCTCACTGGGTACAAGCCATCACACATGTCTGCACTTCTCCATCAACGCATTCTATCCTGATGTGTTTCTCTAAATATTCTTTTTGGAATTCCTCTACACTCTCGTTTTAATTCATGCATCTCATCTTCCCATTCAACTAAAGCTTCAAATTGTGTAGGTCTGGGTTTCGGTACAAGATTTACCATTCTTTCTCTTAAGTTTTTCAAAACCGCTACGTTAAATTATCCGTCTTCTGGCCAAGCTAAAACACCATCATTCTCAGTATATTTCATCCAATTCTCAATCCAGAGACAAGTATGATAACCATATTCACCTTAATACAAAAGAGAAGGGAGTTAGAGGGAGGAAAAATAGGCTCAGGCTCACCCTCCAAATACTACATTCAACATAAGGTCTCTGTTACCAGATACCTGAGAGCCTAGCCAGTCACTATAATTCCATTCACAACGCTCTATGGGGTTGGTCTGGAAGGTAAGGTAGATAGAAAAAGAGAAAATTGCTCTTTTTCTTGGTGTCCCCTCACTCACCAGGGTTGCCCCATGGTGACATGCTTCATCATTAGGGCCATCCCAGTCCTCTACGGGCTGGGGCGTGCTGCGACTTGCGAATTACGTAGGAGCACTTATAATTGACTATGTGTGGTGCGGGTGTGATAGTGGAGTGGACTAAGTGATATGTATAAAAATACCTGCCCAGTAAGCTTTCAATAAACTTTATTCCTGCTTCCAGGTGGTAACATTAAAAATGGGGTGGAAAAATAGGATCCCTAAACGTAATGTGTTAAGGTGTGCCTATCAACTCCTGTCAACATGTTTCGTGCATACCCCAAGCACTTCTTCGGGACTACACAGGGACCAGCCCTGTGTTCGCCACTCCTTAGCTCTGCAGTGAGTTACTTTAAATAAATAATGCTGCAATCGATAATTATTGCATGCATAAGTACCTACGTATTCATTTGAATCACAAGGTTCATGTAGTGGGACCTAACTGTGCTCCATGAACTCGGAGGGGTTCAGTATCCCAGCAATTTGCTAACAGGATACCTCCCTCATGTAAACACCTACTAGAGTCTCTCCGGTCCAAGAAAAAAAGCAATTTTCTCTTTTTCTATCTACTATACCTTCCAGACCAACCCCATTGAGCGTTGCGAATGGAATTATAGTGACTGGCTAGGCTCTCAGGTATCTGGTAACAGAGACCTTATGTTGAACCATATTCACCTAACATATAGGCTGCAGGCGTTTTGTACTTATGAATTAATTTTTCGCCTCGCGTCACAATTTTCTTGTCAGATTTCAATTTATTTTTCAATTTCTGAAACCATGAAAGTTTCTTTTTCTCTTTCTGAAAATAATAATCCATGTTTTTAAACGATTTCCTCAACTTCAAAAAGATCGTAACAAGGAAGTTGTTATTCCGCGACACCAACCAATCCGTGCGCAAAATTCACCAACAAGCCAATCAGGTTAAGCTACGTCACTTTTTTGCTCAACCAATAGAATTACTGTTTTTCATGACGAGCCAATCAGCTGTAAGCTTGTCTTGTCACATGAACCAATCTGTGCGCGAATACTGTGACGTATGTTAGCCAATCACAGCGCGACACTAGTGACGTATGCTACAGCTGCAGAGAAGCAGCTCCGTCTCTCGCTCTTTAAACTGACCCTTCCCTTACAAAAAATTTTCACAGCGCCATATTTACAAAACTTTCGATAAAATTCAGTTAATAACTTCACATAAAACAAACCATTTGTCTGTTTCGCTAAATAAAGTGATAGTTTTCTCATACATTCAAGTATTCTTTTTGCGTGAAATAGACGACGCTATTTTCACAAAATATTCAGATTCGTCGATAAAGTAAGTAGCCTTAGCCGACCCTTCTAGCAAGTATTAACGAACTTGTTTTCTCTCTAAATGCACATACGGAGATTTTTTTCACCTCCTTAGAGACAATCTAGAGTTTCACTTGATTGTAAATTACAAATACATTTAGGCACATTCATACAGGAAAATCCCTAACCATGCATACATGAATCTTTAGTAGGACTTTAGCCCACCAATAAAAATACTCATTCGCCAGTAAGATAGACGACGCTTCCTTACCCTTCACTCAAGCTTGGATAAATTCTACTACTCTTTTCACAGTGAGTTTTAAAACAGGACAGAAGTCATCCCTATACTCGAAAGTTACGATTTCATAGACAATCCTCACTATTGCATTCTACCTTACACACCTAAAATTTCCCTGAACTTGTGCTGTATGACCACAACACTAGTGATATACGACAATACCACTATTTTGAAACAGAACAAATGCACTGTGTAACCTCACTTGTCACACTACTCATGCCGGCACAACTAGGAATTTTCACACTGCTGGAAAAAACCTTTCGACTACATATAACAAACTTAACAAGTTTTAGACATGTAATCCTATGTAATTACCATGTAACATGTCAGTTACCATAGTAACCGAACTCTGCTACCAAGAAATTGATCCAGCGCTCCTATAAAAAACTGTCTCATAAACACTACCTAACACCTCAATACTCACCATTATTTATTAAACACTTATACAGGCCCATAACACCAATGAGACAATTATTGAGCAGCTGAATCAAGTGATTTGATTTATATTCTATTCACATAATATTTACACTAATATGTACAACTGCAGTTTATTTTTCATTATCATGACATAAAACGATTTATCATTTAAATCAAACCACTATGGTTGATGGATCAACTGATGGAAAGTAGACCATGAATAAACAAGACCAGCTTGTCATTTAAAATATAATTTTATTAGCTTTATTGATTCAAAGAAAGAACATTTTAAGTTTAAAATCTTTATTTTATAAGCAAATAAGAAAGCAGCATTTTTAATAAGGAAGTGAAAATTAAAACTGACATTTCAAAGTTAACTTAGAAACATGAAGAATTAGCAAATAACAGTTTCCTTTCCCTGAATCTATTTCCCTGTCTCAATCTGTCTTCACCTAGAAAGGAATATATCATTATAAATCTGCTGTCCTTACATGCGCCAAAGGTCCATCAGCATAACGCACACCATTCAAGAATAGGAAAGTAAGAGTTTTTTCTCCATTCATGGTGTCATAATTTATACCTTTCTCTCTAGCTAAACTTTCTACATTTCACATTCTTTCTATGGAATCCAGACTTCTCATTGACTGAGACATGTCAGTCCACTGTTAGGTCATCTCTGAATTTTGACCAAGTCCGGGCTTCACATAAGCTCTATTGTCTTTTTCTTCCATGATATTCGGCTTCCTTAAAAGAGTAACTTTTTCTTCGAGATCAGAACATTACTTCCTAATCTTGGCAGACACTTTCTTCCTGTCCTTGAGCCTTCTCTCCGTGAGCATGTTCTATTCAGACAAAGAATTGTTCTTTCAAATAATAATGTTTGTGCAGCAAAAATCTCCACTATTGCGTAAATGCAAGGCTCCACTCTGGACAAGGTTTCATGTCTGCATCTCTGTCAGCCATATTTTTCTGAGCCACTTTTTCAGGCCTCACTTTGGAAACTATTATTTAAACAAACACAAGACATCAATTAATTAAAGAATTGAGACCCATTCTGTTACCCTCCCCCTTTGCTAATTAACACGGTTAATTATGTTACCTAGCTTAAGCACAAGAATGCAGCATTATATTCACCAATCCTTTTCGAATGTCTGGAACTCTTAAAGCTTTTATCACAAAAGACATAACATAAGCACATAAAATAAGCACATGCCATTAAATTAAACTGCTGCATTTAATACTGACAAAGACAATAGACAAGGTTAGTTTATTAATTTTTCTTTGCGTTTCCACCAAAAAGCACATTAGTCCCACGTGTATTTCATGTGTGCATCTTTAAAACTAAGTTGATTAATAATTTCACCACAAGCTTATTAGTCTGTTTACTTTTTATTAGGAGAGATTGACTTCGCAAGTTTGAACAAAATGTTGTTCTTTACCTTGCTCCATCAACATCATGCTGCAAAATTATAATGGAAAAAGAGAAATTTAAAGTCACAGAATCCTAAAGGCTGTTGGTTAAAGGGAGGCCTGGCTAAGAACCCTCATGGCATTTGGTTGGTTACCAGTGAAGTCATGTTTGATAGATGTGTCCATCAAAGAAGCATTGGGAGGAAGGATTGGTCATGGATGAGAAACTTAAATTAAATTCACAGGATGACTGGCACCCTGCTGGAGGTGTCGGGGAGCAACCACTCACTCAAAAATCACCTATATGGCTTTTGAAGTCATAAGTATTGCCCTTGGATATCAATGTTCCTATGGAGGTTTGTAACTTTTTGCAATACTTCAGGCACAATAACAACAACAACAAGAAAGCAAAGTAGCCATGAAGGTAGAGATGTGGCATTACAACCAGAGCTGTCTAATTTGGAAGTGGGGAACCAGGTTTAGCTCTCATTATCGGCTCAACATCATGTGAATCTGGGCAAATCACTTAATCTTCTCACGCCTAGAAAATGAAGGTGTCCTTGTGTAATGTAACTGGTGCTCATGTAAAGTACTCTAATACCTTTGGGTCGAGTTTTTCGCTATATAGAACTGCAAAAAGTAAATAAATGAGTATAGCTTGGTGAGCTCAGTGCTCCTTACTGACAATTTGAGTAATCTATAGGTCACATGAGCAATCCTGACTCAGCCTTTTATTATTCCGAGGTCAATAAATTGAGCATCATTAGTTTAGCTAACAGTAACACTTGTCATTCACAGCACTTAGAAACAACTAAAACTGCAGCATTCAGTCTATTACGTTGCTTTTCTGTGCTTTATAAATAACCAAAGACATAAAAGCACTTAAGCAAGACAGGATCGCTAGCTGACTTCATGTTACTGTATGCACATTGCAGCGTTACTAGAGGTTTTTTCACAAACTGTTGCAATCTGGTATTTCACTCATATTGGTGTCCCGAACACTACAACACTCAGAATTCTAAAAGTAAGGCCACGGTGAGGGCATACTGTCTCAAGCATCATAAAATCACCTCCTTAACTATAAGGCCCCCATTATAGTAACACCAAGAATACACCGATTTCTGCATTTTGCAACCAGTTCCAAAAGGGAAAAAAGTCTGTTTAGCATCTAAACGTTCATTCCCAGGGCACAAGTCGTGGGTACAAGGCGTCCACCCACTATTTTTACAGGGTGGACGCCGTACCCCCTGCACACACCTTGGGCCCCACAGAAATATGTTGAACTTGTCCCGGTGTAAGACACTGAGACACGTTCATCCGCGCCTGTAGGTTGTCTGCTTTTATTCCCAGCAGCAACGTGCAGGCAGGGAGGGGGATTTTTTTCACCTCCTGCTGGGCTGAAGTTAAGGGGCCATCAGGCCTCCTTCTGTTTGAATATCCTGACTGAGGCGGCATGGAACCTCACACTTAAATGTAAATGCCACAGAGGGAAACCAAGGCTCACAGCTTGCTCTCTCTCCACGGGTACTTAAGAGAGGCATGCTTTTGCCTTTGTTCAGTCCCTGTATGTAAGTGCAGACACTGTCAGACTGTCAGATGGGTTGGTTTTTTTCACTGTATTTGCACAAATAATTTAAATAGCACTTATTTCTTTTATAGCCCTACGTCGTGACGTCATGTGCTGTGATGGCATGCGTCATGATGTCACTTACATGCTGTCTCTAACGTGGTCAGTCCCCTGACTTCTTTTTATAGGACATGTGCCCTGTTTATTTCACATGGGGCTGTGAACATATGTCTGCTAATGCTCAGCTCACGTTAAAGGGGTGGTCCTATCTCAAACAAATACAATAGTCTCCAATTCGGTGAGGAGACATCTCTTCCAGACAGCCAGTTTAGAAAAGCCCTTGGTTGTCAAATGGTTTGGTGTCGCGAGTGGGACTTTTGTAGTTCTGCGTTTTCAGTCAACAGCACTAAGTATGCTGGGCCAAAGCACTTCGAGCCTCGTCAGGGATAGTAAGCACTATATAAATACAATTACAATACAATACCTGTTATTGGAAAACTAAACAACAAGTTCCAACAAACAGGACTGGTGCATTACCTCTACGTCCCTCGTCCTCGACCCAGTCATAACACATGAGGTATTCCACCCGACAGGAAACAAAACAGGAAACGCTTTTTAGACTCCACCCACCCTCCTGTCAGGTGCTATAACACACCTCACCACCAGAAGCAAATCCTGTTTTGTTTCCTGTCGGTTGGATACTGATGGGTGACGCTTGGGTGAGTGCCGGGCACTTACCTGCTACGACTGTCCTGTAGTTTCCTCCTTGGCTGGGCCTTGGGGGTGCTCGTGGACCTCCATTGGACCTTTTGTAAGCCGGGCTGCTGGGCTTCCTGTGCTTTCCTCCTGACGGGGGCCCTGGGTTGCGGGGCTTCTCGGGTCCCCGTGGATTTCCCTTTTCGACTGGCTTCCTGGAGGTGCGCTGAGAGTGGATGCTTTCTGTGGGGCGCCCCGGAGCTTTCTGCCCGTTTCCCTGCTGACTTTGGGGCTTGCTCCGGTGGGCTGGCTGCTGCTGGGAGGGGCAGACTGCTGCCCCGCGAGTCCTGCCCTTGCCGGTGTTTGTGGGCGGGACGCGCTCACCTCGGAGTCTTCAGGGACGTCCTCCCTTCTGTTGCAGCTGCCCCTGGATGGCGGACGCCGGTTCTCCGGAGTTTCCCAGGCCTGGAGAGATCGGGAGTCGGCTGGGAGCCGTTCCCGGCTTCGGATCCTCATTTTTGCCTGGGCGGGCACCCGGATGGGCTCCGAGTTCCCTGCCTCGTCTCCTGATTGGCTGGATAGCTTTTAGTGATGACGTCATCGTCTCCTTTCGGCCTGTGTGACTTGGCTGGATTTCCTTCGCTGACCACTCCTGGGAGGCTGGTTTCTGCCCCTCCTTCTTCGTTCGACGAGGCTACAGCTGTGGGGTGAGTGTTTTCCTCCTATTTATGGCGGGAGTTCGGTTTCTCTCCTGTGGCACTTATGGTGTTGCTGTGCTTTACGTGTGGCTGTTCCTGTGTTTTCTCGTGGTGATATTTACAAATCATGGGGATACACCACAGGAAGAGAAAGCATGTCTCTCCTGTTAGGTCGTCATCCTCCTCCTCATCCTCCTCCGACAGTCGTGATTCTGCACCTGCTGGTCGGAGTGCTGGTCTGGGTGTCTCTAAGCGGCTGCAGCGCCTACTTTTGGAGACACTGTCCAGTCTCAAGGCTTCCAAGAAGGGTGCGGGGGGTCGCTCTGGGGCGGCTGCCCCCCTGTATTCGGATATTTCTTCCTCCGCTTCCTCTGATGAGTCTACTTTGGGTGCAGTGGATCTACAGGGCAAGTACATTTCGAGGGAGCTGATGCCTGATCTGCTTTGCCATGTTCGGGAGAATATGGGTTTCCCTGTGGAGTCTGTGCCCAGTACCTCCCAGGATGCTGTTCTGCCGCAGTTTCGGAAGCCTGCGTCCTCTTCTATGCCCGTCCACCCATTTGTCATGGATGTCCTCCTTAGGGAATGGAAGGACCCGGACCATATTTCTGTGCCCAGATTCATGTCTAAGCTGTATCCTTTGCAGGATATGGAGGTTGCCCTGCCTGATTCGGTGCAGGTGGACTCTGTGGTTGCTTCTCTGGTTGGTCGGCCTTCCATGGCTGATGATAATATCCTGCAGGATGGCGTGGATAAAAAGATTGACTCTGCTCTGAAAAAGTCCTATGCTGGCTCTCACTTGGCACTGCGGTCAGGGGTGTATGGTGCATATGTTGCACAGTCTTTGCTGGCTGACTTCAAGACTTTGTTCTCTGCTATGCAGGAGGGAGTCAATTGTCCGGAGTTGCTGGAGTCTATGGAGCGTCAATCTGAGTTCCTTTCGGACATCGCCTTTGACTCAGTCAGGGCTTCTGCTCTGTCTTGTGGTTTCTCGGTTGCTGCCCGTCGGAACTTACTTCTGCGTGGTTGGAAGATAGATGCTGCGCAGCATTCTATGGCCTTGAGGTTGCCGTTTTCTGGTACTCATCTTTTCGGGGACGCCCTGGAGGCCAAGCTCCATAAGGTCTTCAAGGAGAGGAAGCATTCGTTGTCTTTCCGTCATACTCCTTCTCAAAAGGGGTCCTCCTTCTCGAATGCCAGGTCCTTTCGCCAGCCTTCCAGATTCCAGGAGTCCTCGTTTAAGGGCCAACGTGGTGCTCGCAGGTCCTTTCCTCGGAGGTTCCAGAAGAAGCCCCAGCCGGATGGTGGGTCTGGCGCTCCTCGCTCCTGACTACTCCGTTCCAGTACCCGTTCTCGCTGGTGGTCAGCCCGCGGTTGGTGGGAGACTGCGGCTGTTCCTGCATGCTTGGCTGCTGACGACCTCGGACCAGTGGGTGCTGGATGTTCTTTCACGGGGTTACCGGATGGAGTTCCTGTCCCCTCCTCCTCCCTCGGGTATGGTGGTGACCTCTTTGCCTGCGGACCCTGCTCGCCCTCTGGCGTTGCTGGAGGGTGTTCAGTTGCTGTTCGACAAAAGGGCGATTGTCCCGGTCCCCCCCCTCGAACTTGGACTTGGGACTTATTCCATTGTTTTTGTGGTTCCGAAGATCACGGGGGGTTCCGTGTTGTCATCAATCTTCGGGCCTTGAACTTGTTTGTTCAGAAAATACCATTCAAAATGGAGACGTTGCAGAAGGTGATTCCCCTGATCCAGGAGGGTTGGGTGTTCACGTTGCTGGATCACCAGGATGCCTACCTGTATGTCCCGATGGCGTTGGAGGATCAAAGGTTCCTGCGCTTTTGCCTGGATGGTCGTCATTGGCAGTTCTGCGTCCTGCCTTTCGGTCTCCGGTCCGCCCCCAGGGTATTCACCAAAGTGGCTGCTCCTTTGGTGGCTCATCTCCATCTCCTGGGGGTGTCCGTGTTTCCGTACCTGGACAATTGGCTGCTGCAGGCTCCATCTCCGGAGGTCATGTCCCGCCACCTTTCCTTGACCATACGTACGCTCGAGGATCATGGCTTCCTTGTCAATCTGCCAAAGAGTCACCTGGACCCTGCTACTCGGAGGACCTTCATTGGGGCAGTATTCGACTCCGTGCTGGGCAAGGTCTTCCTCCCGGAGTCCCAGACTCTGCGTCTTCAGTCTTTGCTGAGGATGTTGCTTTCCAAGGCCTCGGCTCCTTTCCTGCAGAAATGTGCATGCATGCCACCATAGAAACAACTGTCACCAATGTTGTTTTGTTAAAAATAACCTAGCCACTTCTAAACTTCTGGACATTAGTACTTGACGATAGACTAAACCATGCCTAGCTTTCTAACGGAAATTCTTCTGTTTATGTTTGTATGTTCCTTTTCTTTTTTCTCCCCATTTATTTATGTGAATCGCTAAAGAGGTTATGTACTATGTGTAAATTAACTCTAAAGACAAACATGACTTAAATAGTTTTGTCCTGAAGATGATGCATGTATCTTTGAATTGCATCGAAACGTCGTCGACTTTAAAGCACCATATGTTGCCATGAATTCACAATAATGTTGCCAACAATGGGTTGCTAGAAATGAATCTAGTCTGTATTACTGAATAATAGTGCAGACCACCTGATGCGTTTTCTACATGAATTCTTGTCACTTGTTTTGTCTTGTTTTCTGTGGGTCACAGGTCGTGCCCACTTTTTGTATTAATGTGAAATAATGAACTATTATAAGAATCCGAATTAATAAATTCCTGTCCGGCTGGACAGAGGCTATATACTATTTAGTATATCTCAATTCTTTCAAATGATCCTAAATAACTAGGGTCCCCTGTCTTGTATAACATAATACTACCCAAGGACCCTAGTGTTATTGCTTCGGGTTTCCCTTGTCTCCAAAAACAGAATTTAGCGCAATCGCATGATTGCAAGGGATTGGAATCCCTCCCGCCTTTTGTCTCAAAAAGTGGGCCCCTACCCTCACTCCCTTCACTCTTTGGTCCCTTTTGTTTAAACACTTCCCGCTAGGCATGTCTGACCCCCACCCACCCTTATACAATCTTGACTATATTAACAAAATCCTAGGAGGCCCTTCTCTACTTTCTGACTCAGGCAACACCCCCACTGCTACAAACTCCTCTACTAAAGACGAGTTGGAGAAAGCAAAGAAGAAAGAAGTCAGACTCATCTTAATGATAAAACTACTCACAGATTACCTCAAGGCCAATATAATTCCCATTGGACTACAAGTTCGTAATATCCCAGGTGTATTTACAGACAATCCAAAATACCTCAACGGATTTAGCTATATAAGTACCACATGCTCCCGGCACTGGATGGTGCTAGGGATCGACATTGCAACAGAGGAACTTAAAAAATTGGCTACTGAAATCACCAATTTAGAGAAACAAATAAATGAGGACAACACAAATACAGAGGCAAAAAAACTTCTAGAACAGGTCCAAAAAACTATTGATGACTTCCACAAATTTGAAACTGACAAAAAAAACATTAAGGTCAGAAAGGATATAAAAAACTTTACTCAAGAAAGAGCATATCCTTACCTCACCACAGATTACTATACCAATCGTGCATATAGTGGGCCACAAAACCAGAGACCGTGGGGCAGGTTTAATAGACGGAGGAATTTTGTAGGCTTTTCAGACAGCTCAGCTGATTCCTCAGGTAACTCTGATCAATGCGACAGTCCCGGTCCCTCTAATAAAAAAATTTTATCGAGAGGCCAAGGACAACCAGAACCACCCGGGAAGGGCAGAGGCAAACAACCACAGAGATGGCCGAACCCCCCAGGCGAACGCTTCACCCGTCGTCAACATTACCAGTGGTAATTGGACACGATTTAGATCATGTAACTGACCAAAATAATATCACACTTCTCCCGATCTGTAATCTTACCAAACATACGCTATCTTCAAATGAAATGTCCCTGCTCAGCAAAGGTCTCTCATTTGTCCCTACTGCCCGCCCCAATTTTCTAGATGCCCAGACTGAACTCCTCAGGTTCTTCAGGAAAATAAGGCTACACAGCTACTTTATCCTGAACCCTAGCCCTCAAAAGTATGCTAACACCCCATTTAAACCTCCATCCAAATTCTCACCCACTAGCGCCATGGTTCCTCCTGAAATTCTCACATTCGAGAAATTAGTTCTGAATGACCTGGTTTCGCTAGAAAATAAAAGATCTTTCGTCCCCTACAATATCTCGATTCAAGAGAAAGACGCTCTCTCTACCCTTAAAAACAATCAATCATTAGTGATCAAACCGGCCGACAAAGGCGGAGGGATTGTGATTCAAGATATTGGGCAATACAAAAATGAAATTCTACGTCAACTGTCAATTCAAGAGCACTATTGTAAATTGCCCAGAAATCCGACTGCTGAAATTCAGAAATTAATATCTGAAGTGACTAACGAAGGCCTGGGAGCAGGCTTTCTATCAAAAAAGGAATTCGAGTTCCTCAATGTCAAAGCCCCAAGAACTCCGGTCATATATTGTCTCCCTAAGATCCATAAAAATCTTGAGCAACCCCCAGGGCGCCCTATAGTGTCGGGGTGTGGATCTATTTTGGAACCCTTGGGACACTATATCGATCATTTCATCAAACCTTTTGTCCCCACTACCACATGCTACATTAGAGACACTATGTCTATGATTAATTTCATCGAAGAATACCCCTTTGATCCCACATCCAGCACTATGTGTACGCTGGATGTGGAATCACTATATACCAATATACCCCAATTTGAGTCCCTCCGAGTGATTGAAACTGTTTTAGACAGACGTCCTCGACCGCATAATGTCCCATCTGTTTTCATCCTACAACTGCTAGAGATCTGCTTAACCAAAAATTTTTTCCTCTTTGAAGGGCAATTTTATGGGCAAGTCCGTGGGACATCCATGGGGGCTATTTTTGCCCCCAACTTGGCCATACTGTATATGGACCACCTTGAAAACGGTACCATTTTAGATGCATCAAACCCTTTCCACAGTGGCATTGCCCTGTGGAAAAGGTACATTGATGACATCTTTATGATATGGACAGATTCGGAAGACTTACTCAACCAATTCATACACTGGCTTAATAACAACAGTGGGGGCCTGAAATACACCTTAAATACTAGCAAAGAATCCCTGCCCTTCCTTGACATTGAGATCAAACACTGTGAGGGACAATTAATCACCAGCCTGCACAGAAAGCCTACGGAAAGAAACACGTTACTAAATTATAGTAGCCACCACCCCCGGGCCCTAAGAGATTCTCTACCCTATTCGCAGTTTCTACGTATTCGCAGGAATTGCTATTTCAAAGAAGACTACTTTACAGAGGCAAGGACACTGAGCAATAAACTGAGACAAAGAGGTTATCCACGCAAATTAGTGCGCCGCTCCCTTAAAAGAGCATGGTACTGCCCCAGGGAGACACTGCTAGAGCCACGCATAAAAACCAATTCAGAGAGAATTACATGTGTTACAACGTTTTCACCTGCCTCCAATGCAATTAAGAAGAGTGTTGTAAAACACTGGCCGGTACTCAATGCGGGGATCCTTAACCTAGAAAGACCAATGTTCGCCTTTAAAAGAGCGAAAAATATAAAAGACCACCTGGTAAGAGCATCACTCCCTCAGTCTGAAGTAAGAACCACATTAGATGATATGTGGGACCTACCAGCCCTCAAGGGCCATGCCAAGTGTGGTCAGTGTGTCTCCTGTAATTCTACCATTGAGGGCAAGACCTTCACCTACGGAACAATCAAATATGACAGACAGTATTTCACAAACTGTAATTCCCACAATGTAATTTATGCGATCATCTGTCCATGTATGCTATTATATATAGGACAAACTACTCAGAAGATCAAGCTACGAATAGGCCAGCACAGGAGCAGAATCCGTTGCCAAACAGCCAACGCGCCCTTGGTCGAACACTTCAAAGAAATGAGACACACCGAGAGTGATTTTACTTGGACGGTCATAACACAGATCAAAGCCCCCCCGCGAGGAGCAGACATTTCACAGATCCTAAACAAGGAGGAGCTGCATTGGATCCTGAAGACAGACAGCATAAGGAAAGGGCTCAACAGGATTGAGGACTGGACTTCTTTACTATGATCTGCTTCATGGTAGAAATTAACTGAATTGTTATTAAGGTCCTTGAATATGTTTTAACGAATAAGCATGTATGAATCACCACATGTCACAAGAGCACTTTGCACATAGGTTTCCATAAATCCCTAATACCCTGTTCACCACTCCAAGATGTCCGCCCATTCACGGACGGCTCAGTCCCTCTACTATTTTTAACACCGTCTCAATCCCACACCACTCTAAGAGGTCCGTCCTTTCCCGGACTCCCTAGTCCTTTTTCGATTTCTATTTCCTTCTAATCCCAGTCCCTCCCTCCACTGGCTAGCGATCACCGCCAGAACCCCAGTCGGCCAGCCATCGAGCAGGACCTGCTAAAGTAAGTGACCCCCGAGCCCGTCTGACTTTTAATTACATCCCTCTCTAACCCCCTGGTAACCACGCCTTTTGCCTTCCCAGCGATCGATCTCTTGAAAACCCGGCAGCACCACGTTGGAAAACGAGCCACGCAAGTTACCAAGTAAGCCCTATTTGAATTTTACATCTACGGGCTACCACCTAGTTTGGAGTATTGTTTTTAATTACCCCTCCCTTTACTCCTCAGTTGCAGTTAACTCCTTGTGCTGACCGACCCTAAGTGAGTATTTTGGTCAACCCTTTCACGCACTCGGATCACTTTTTACCGTAATGGCTCAAGTAATGTTACTTCTTCCCTTTTTTTAGATGCCATGTAAAACTCCCGAGCCCATTCACGCTCACTTGTAATCAACCCAGTGCAGCCCAACCAGGGCTGCCTTAGCCGACCAAGGTAGCCCGCTTCTCATACTTTTCTTCCATCTTATTCACTGCGCCGTTTTTATGCTCACCGCGCCGTTCACGTAAAGATGTCACGGTTTTATTTATGTTTACTGCACCGTTCCCGGTTTCACCGCGCTAGTCACTTGAGAAACTCGGAAGTTGTCACGGTTATATGGAAGAATACCTAGTAGTTCAATTAACTCGAAAACATGCATGCAGGGGCAATCACGGAATCCCACAAATTCAAACGTCACAAACTATGATACAAATTCTCACTAGTGAATATGACGGAGGCGTCCAGTATAAATGAATTTTGAATTAGCCAACCCCACTCGCAACTATGTCTAAGAGGCTTAAAATCTCAATTCTCAATGTGCATGCATGCCACCATAGAAACAACTGTCACCAATGTTGTTTTGTTAAAAATAACCTAGCCACTTCTAAACTTCTGGACATTAGTACTTGACGATAGACTAAACCATGCCTAGCTTTCTAACGGAAATTCTTCTGTTTATGTTTGTATGTTCCTTTTCTTTTTTCTCCCCATTTATTTATGTGAATCGCTAAAGAGGTTATGTACTATGTGTAAATTAACTCTAAAGACAAACATGACTTAAATAGTTTTGTCCTGAAGATGATGCATGTATCTTTGAATTGCATCGAAACGTCGTCGACTTTAAAGCACCATATGTTGCCATGAATTCACAATAATGTTGCCAACAATGGGTTGCTAGAAATGAATCTAGTCTGTATTACTGAATAATAGTGCAGACCACCTGATGCGTTTTCTACATGAATTCTTGTCACTTGTTTTGTCTTGTTTTCTGTGGGTCACAGGTCGTGCCCACTTTTTGTATTAATGTGAAATAATGAACTATTATAAGAATCCGAATTAATAAATTCCTGTCCGGCTGGACAGAGGCTATATACTATTTAGTATATCTCAATTCTTTCAAATGATCCTAAATAACTAGGGTCCCCTGTCTTGTATAACACCTTTCCTGCAGTGGCTGGTGGTTCAGGGCCACATGTCTGCCTCCGTGTTTACGGTGCCCTGGGCCAGGGTTCATCTTCGGCCTCTGTTGTGGCATATTCAGCGTTGGGTGCCCTTTCCTGTCCAGGATTTCTCGATTCCTGTTCCTGTGTCTCCGGAATTGGTGTCTGCTCTCCAGTGGTGGCTGGATTCTTCCAATCTGACGAGGGGCATGTGGTTCCATCCTCCGCCCCCCTTGGTGTTGACGACGGATGCCAGCGCTTCCGGCTGGGGTGCAACTCTGGGCCCTTGGGCGGTGCAGGCGCGTTGGCTGCCTTCGGAGTCGCACCGCTCTTCGAATTGGAGGGAGCTGTCTGCGGTGGAGAGGGCTCTTCGCCTTTTCAAGGATTGTCTTCTGGGGTGCAACGTGTTGGTGAGATCGGACAACACGGTGACCGTGGCCTACATCAACCACCAGGGCAGTACCCGCTGCCTTTCCCTGAACTTGGTGGCGTGTGCAATTGCGAGTTGGGCCGAGTGTCATCTGGTGGCCCTTTCTGCTCAACACATCCGGGGTGTGGACAACGTGGTTGCAGATTCCTTGAGTCGGCGGTTCCCATCCTCTCTCACCCTGTGTCTGTCCCCTCGGATTTTCCAGTTGCTGTGCCTGAGGTTCGGGACTCCGGTGCTGGATCTGTTTGCCTCACGGACAGATGCCCTGCTTCCCCTGTTCTGCTCCAGGGCTCCGGAGTCGGGGGCTTGGGGAGTGGATGCCTTGGCCGTCCTTTGGCCTCCTTGGTTCCTCTATGCATTCCCCCCTTTCCTCTGATCCCTGCCTTCTTGCTGAAGGTTCAGCGGGTGGGGGCTCAGGTGGTGGCTGTTCTGCCTTATTGGCCTCGCCGCTCCTGGTTTCCTCTACTGCTGAGTCTGGCGGTGGGCCCTCCTTGGATCCTGCCCCGCTACCCGTCTCCTCTGAGTTCCCCGTCAACCTCCCTGTTGGTCCCTCTCACCTTGGCGGTCTGGAGGTTGAACGGCTGTCTCTTGGTGTCCGGGGTTTGCCCGACCACCTCATCACGGTGATGCAGGCTTCTCGTCGGAAGTCCACTCTTTCCTCCTATTCCGAGCACTGGGTTTCCTTTTCTTCTTGGTGTGCTTCCCTGGGCCTGTCCCCTGCCTCCTGTGATGTTTCTTCTATTCTTCAGTTTTTTCTGGATGGCTTTCAAAAACACTATGCTTTGTCCACTTTGAAGGGTCAGTGGGCTGCTATCCGGGCCTTTCGGGATCCAGCTTCTCTTCTGACTTCGGATGGGTTGTTGGTTTCCCGTCTGTTTCGGAGTTTCTCTCTTTCGGCTCCTTCAGTCCGCTTCCCGGTTCCTCCCTGGGATCTTTCTTTGGTTTTGGGTGCCTTGCAGTCCCCGCCCTTCGAGCCTTTGGAGTCCGTGGACTTGAAGTTCCTCTCTTTCAAGGTGGCCTTTTTGGTCGCTGTTACATCTGCTCGGAGATTGGGCGAGCTTACGGCGTTGCGCTGTTCTCCCCCCTTCTTGAGGTTTCTGGACGATGCGATGGTCCTTTCTTTGGACCCCGGGTTTTTGCCTAAGATTCGTTCCTGTTTCCATTCCTCCCAGGAATTGATTCTTCCTTCTCTCTGTCCTTCTCCTTCCTCGCCTTCTGACTTCTTGCTCCATTCTTTGGATGTGAGACGTGCTTTGTCTGTTTATGTGGCACGTTCTGCTGGGTTTCGGTCTTCTGACTCCCTCTTCGTTACCTTTGGTTTGGCTGGTAGGGGTAAAGCTGCCTCTCGCCTTACTTTGGGTCGTTGGATCAAGGCTGTGATCTCTTTGGCTTACCGGGGCTCTGGTTTGCCTTGCCCGTCTGGTGTTCAGGCGAGATCTACCAGGGGTGTTTCTGCTTCGTGGGCTGCTTTCCATGGTGTTCCCCTTGATGAGATTTGTAGGGCGGGGACATGGGCGTCCGAGTCCACTTATGTGCGGCATTATCGCTTGAATTGTGCTCTGTCTGGCCGCCCTAATTTTGATTCTGGTGTGTTGCAAGCTGTGGGGGTTCCCCCCCCCCCCCCTGTTTGATTCTGTTTATTTCTGTTTGTTATTAAACTATGTCTTGCTGCACTCCTTTGTGTCTGTTCTGTTTTCTGTTTCGGGTGTGCCAAAGGCCTTGGTTGGGGTTGCGTTGGTATGCCTCATATGTTATAACTGGGTCGAGGACGAGGGACGTAGAAGTAATGCCTTGATTGCTGGAGGTAATCCCCATTACTGTTAGTCCTACTCGTCCTCGACCCAGTCATACAACCCGCCCGCCCTTTCCAGGACTTTGGTGCTTGGTACATCAGGATTTGCTTCTGGTGGTGAGGTGTGTTATAGCACCTGACAGGAGGGTGGGTGGAGTCTAAAAAGCGTTTCCTGTTTTGTTTCCTGTCGGGTGGAATACTTCATGTGTTATGACTGGGTCGAGGACGAGTAGGACTAAGAGTAATGCCTTTTATTTATGTCTTTAATTTCAACACTTAAATAAAAGGCAACGTCATTTACAAAGGCAATAGCTCAAACTCACATAAACGCGAGACCTATTGCATTGCAAATGCTTGTTAATGTATATTGAATGAATGGACAACTGTTGCTGTGCTTCTCTTCAAATTAGACAGACAGTGCCTCCTTGTTGCAGACTGTTACAAGGTCTGTCGTTGACAATTAAGTAACGGTGCTGAGCACCGGAAACCACCGTTACAAATTAAGAACTTGTTTTCCCCCTTCTACTTGTAATGGAAATACTCCCTCCCCGCCCATATTCAGTTTTGTCATATGCACTGTAGATGTGCCAAGCATAGGGTGATCATACTTGTTAGCTGCACTGCTTATAGCCATAATATCAGCGAGATCCTCCCACTGGCCCCACCCACCTTAGGAGTGATAAATCCACCTGTCTTGGAGATCCGTCCTCTGTGGGTCGAGTTCCATAACAATGGCCTGACAGGAGTTGACGAGCTACATGGAGATCAGAGTGATCCTCATTCTATGAGTCGAAAGGGTTGCAATCCAGGGGCAATATTATCGCCAACAAGTGTCAACGGTGATGTTAATGTGCCCCCTACTGGAAAGAAACTCTCATGCCAAGTAGCTACGGTGGCTGTGGAGGGATACGGATCCAGCTGGCCGTGGTTAATTGAAGAATTGGAATTGTCAGCAACAGAGCTATTGACAACAGGCAAGAAGCTGCTTTCAATCTTGGCAGTGCAAGTGCTGCTAATGTGCAGTGAGGCACTGTGGTGGTAAAGGGGTGGAAAGGGTTGAAAAATGCTGGTCGCAGCTCCAGATTACAAGATGCAGAAACAGGTACTGTTGCTCTCCGTTTTACAAGATGCAGACTAGGGTGCTGCTGATCCCTGCTCCTGATTACAAGATGCAGAAACAGGGGCTGCTGGTCTACGTTCCACATTACAGGATGCAGATTTGGGCAATGCTGGTCCCTGCTCCAGATTACAGGATGCAGATATAGGCACTGATGCTCCAGATTACAGGATGCAGACATAGGCACTGCTGGTCTCTGTTCCAGATTACAGGATACAGCTATAGGCACTGCTGGTCGCTGCTACTGATTACAGGATGCAGATATAGGCACTGCTGGTCTCTGTTCCAGATTACAGGATACATCTATAGGCACTGCTGGTCGCTGCTACTAATTACAGGATACAGATATAGGCACCTCTGGTTGCTGCCCAGATTACAGGATGCAGACTTTGGCACTACTGCTCGCTGCTTCAGATTACAGGATGCAGATATAGGCACTGCTGGTCTCTGTTCCAATTTACAGGATGCAGACATAGGCACTGCTGGTCGCTGCTCCAGATTATAGGATGCAGATATAGGAACTGCTGGTCGCTGCTACTGATTCCAGGATGCAGACACAGGCACTGCTGGCCGCTGCTACTGATTGCAGGATGCAGACACAGGCACTGCTGGTCGCTGCTCCAGATTACAGGATGCAGATATAGGAACTGCTGGTCGCTGCTACTGATTCCAGGATGCAGACACAGGCACTGCTGGCCGCTGCTACTGATTGCAGGATGCAGACACAGGCACTGCTGGTCTCTGTCCCAGATTACAGGATGCAGATATAGGCACTGCTGGTCTCTGTTCCAGACTGTGGGATGCAGACATAGGCACTGCTGGTCGCTGCTACCGATTACAGGATACAGATATAGGCACTGCTGGCCTCTGTTCCAGACTGTGGGATGCAGACATAGGCACTGCTGGTCGCTGCTACTGATTCCAGGATGCAGACACAGGCACTGCTGGTCTCTGTCCCAGATTACAGGATTCAGATATAGGCACTGCTGGTCTCTGTTCCAGACTGTGGGATGCAGACATAGGCACTGCTGGTCGCTGCTACTGATTACAGGATACAGATATAGGCACTGCTGGCCTCTGTTCCAGACTGTGGGATGCAGACATAGGCACTGCTGGTCGCTGCCACTGATTACAGGATACAGATATAGGCACTGCTGGTCTCTGGTACTGATTACAGGAGGCAGACACAGGCACTGCTGGTCTCTGTTCCAGACTGTGGGATGCAGACATAGGCACTGCTGGTCGCTGCCACTGATTACAGGATACAGATATAGGCACTGCTGGTCTCTGGTACTGATTACAGGAGGCAGACACAGGCACTGCTGGTCTCTGTTCCAGACTGCGGGATGCAGATACAGAGAGAGAGGATGTCCTCTTGCGAGCATAGGACCAACAGACTCTTCAGCAGCACTCACTCACCGGTCCTATACACTACAAGGACCTCGCAACAACATTTCCTTCTTCATGTGAAACATTTTCATACTTTGGTTATGATGATGTATGTGGAGGAAATGCTGATCCCTTCTCAAGCTTTTCGAAAGATCCCAGCTTTTCTCTGCATAGACTCACAGTAGGCGGTAGGCACAGATTGATGCATACACCTCTCCATTTGCCAAGGCTCCATGAACCAGAGATTTGGAGGCGACCATTGCACGGGTGTTTGTGAAGTTACTGTAGAGCTCCACGCTGAGCACACACAAAGCTGGGATCAATCAGAATGTGCTCCAATGGGCCGGGATATATTTTAAGTAATGTGTTTTAACGGTTCGGAACACAGAGATCTTCCGGACTCATTTTTAAAAGTACAAAGCAAGAGCAGAATGAAAGAATGCAAGTCAACCACAGCCCTTAAACTGTAGCTTTTCTGCCAGACAACCACAGCGGCAGCAGATCGGTTTCTGTAGAAAGTGAGGTGGTCCTTTCACTGAACAACAGGCAACGACCCGCTGACACCATAACAGATCCCTCCTCACTTGTAAACTGGCACCACAGCACTCGCTTCACTGACTTGGCCCCAAGGTGGTGGCTAGAACCCACCAGTCTCTGAGCAGTGAGGGCAGGGCCGCCAGGTCACCTTTCCTGCAAGCAACCATCAGCGCGCAGACACCAAAGGCATCCCATGGATGCCACTGAAACAAGTAATGTTACTGCGCCCTGCGCGAGGAACCTGGAGAGGCACGAAGAGAGCTGTGACCGAGTGTAGCGCTGGGTGTGACATGGCACAGGGAGCACATCCTGTCACAGTGGCATCACCACACCTGCCCTGCTGGCATAGTACATCAAGCCGTGATGTGTTACACACTACAGGCAAAAACAAAGCAGCCCACAACTAAAGTTAGCCAACACCAGAGTGCTTCTGGAGCAGACCTCACCCCCAGTTCACCCGGCAGCAGGGAGGCCTCCTCGTGGCCCCATCAAAGACCAGTCACATGTGATCCTGTTTTGATCTTCTTTACCACTCTAGGTTCTGCCTTGGTAAGGACCCGCTGTAATGCGTCTTCCTTTAAGGATGGCAATGGCTGTAACTTACCTGCACTACTAGAGGTATTCACTCAGTCCTCTCCATAACAAAGTCCCTTAACCAGCTTCTAACTCAGACACACACAGTGCCTACAATGTCTAAACAAGCTGCAAATAGGGGGGGTTAAACGAGATACATCAGGCGGGGAAAGGGGAGACCTGGGAGGGCTCGCACATGCGCGGTACCTGCAGCTCGTGCCCAGTAGCGTCGCGTGTAACTGCGGGAGCCGAAGTCCCGAGTCTCAGGAGGGGCTCGGTGAAGAGCAGCAGATAGCAGTGCGGGGCTCCCATGACTAAAGGGAGAGCCCCGCATCGTGCTGGCAGAGGAGGAGTTCCCCCTGCAGACCGGTGAGTGGGGGATTCTCCGTTTGTTTGCGTTTTTGCAGGGGGTGGCTGAGCTCTAACATGAGGGGGTGCACGACTGAGCAGACAGTAAGTGGTTGTGCCGATAAAGGCACAGTGTCCACGTTTATTTCTGGAGCTTTTTGGGCGCCCACTTTACCCACGTTTTCACTTTGAGGGTGGAGGGGCTTGGTCGGCCCGGTGCTGGTGTGCTGTGATAGCCAAAAGGAGCACTTCGGTGCATGCGCGTTGACGGGCGTGGAGCCGACGGAGCAGGGAGGAAGGAAAGTGAAACTAACTGCAGGAGGTTTGCAAGGGAGACAGGAGATGGGCACAGCGCGTAACTGTACGTGGTGCACGCGCGCATGCACCGATCCGATCTGGCCTGCAGCCTGCGCATGCCCATCTCCTGTCTCCCTTGCAAGCCCTTGAAAGCATAGTCGACGACTACAGGTCTCGCTGGCGACAGCGCTTCACGTTGCGTCGCCAGGTGCGAGACCTAAAAATAACATTGTACCTGGAATACTGAATATCTCCTCATCTGTCCTGTTAATAAACTTGTCAACTGAAAAACCAGGAAGGGCAGACAGTCACCTTCATGACAAAGGATGAAGGGCCATATGTAGGCGAGGCAATACCGGTCGGTAACGGTGAAATCCGGTAAATTTCACCGTTACCGATCGGTATTTTGGGATTTGAGATGTAGGAGGCAGGTGTCAAGGATTTGGTAATTTACCAAATCGGTAATTTAATGAATCAGTAAACTACCGAATTCTTAAAATTCCGATTCGGTAAATTACCGAATCCTGAAACCTATGTAGGAGGCACTCAAGTGAGTGCATTTTTGCTTTCAGGATTAGTTATTTACCACCAACTATAAGTTGGTGGCAAATTCCGAATACCTTTAAAAAAGCTTTTTTTGGCTTTTTTGTCAGTGCCATGTGGCAGACATACATGCCCTTAGGGCATGTATGTGTTCCACATGTGCACACATGCACGATTCAGGGGTGCAACCGTGTGTCAATTTGACAGCCTGCCACCCTTGGATACGTTCCCCCTATTACCGATTCGGTATTTACCGAATCGGTAATAGTGAATGGCTTCCCATTCATTTCTATGGGCCTCCAGGCCCATAGGAATGAATGGGAATTACTGGATCGGTAAATACAGAATCGGTAAAACTGAATATTACCGATTCGGTAACATTTACCGAATTATTACCTACATACTATTTACCGATTTTTAAATACCAAATATAATTCGGTATTTAAAAATCGGTAAATAGTGATTACCTACATATGGCCCTTGGTAGCCAGGCACACAGAAGATTTCATTGAGACCGTCCAAGGGAAGGCATGCTTTATTACATTCAGAAAGTTTTTCTTAGTTTAATTGTGACTACAGAGAGCTGTTCTGTTTTTCTGATTAAGGTCTGAAAAAATTGTATATGTTTTGTGGCATTTATTATTATGTCTCACCCTCAAGCAGCACTGTTGTGAACAATCAAAGACACAGAGTGGGTTTGGGTCTGCTCTTACTCATGAATGGATGGCTCTATTGTCTAACTCACTTTCCTGCTCATGATTGGACTGTTTTACTCCCTATTCTTTTGTATATCCCACACAGAAGCATTTCAGTCTCACAGTGAATTGATTATATTGCTTCTTTCCTGCCACTGCGAACATCGGATTTTGAATTGCAAACATCTGAGGGACCATTTTTTTCTCCCTCTTTATCTCTTCTAGCTCTACCTTCCTCCCTCTCTTTATTATTGTAGAAAATTAGCATTTTTTGCATGGTGGCCCCTCAGATTTTTGCCCTATCTGATTTGCTGTCTTTGGAACTCTTTGCATTTTACCCCTGCTAACTAGTAGTAAAGTGCCCATTAAAATGGTTACATTGGCTTACCTCGGATTGGTACCTTTAACTTGCCTATAAGTCCCTAGGTCTATGGTGTACTCAAGAGCACGCAGGGAATGGAAGGTAAATGCCACTTGTGGACTGCAGCACCTGTTGTGCTATGCATTATATTGGCAGAGCAAACATGACTTTCAAGTGCGACCTGTTAAAATAACCCTTTTAACAGGTAAAATCCTCCATTTTAAATATGAGTAAATTACCCCTACGTAAGCCTTGTAGCCTACACAGTAGGGTGCATGTGGATATGTAGAAAATTAATGTTATCATATCTCTACAAGGCCCAAGACGCTATTTTCACTCTGGAATCCCTAGCTGTCATATGTAGAAAACCTGAGTGCAGATTAAAATAATACTGATAACTCAAGGAAGGGACCAGATACAAAAATAATATAACAGCTATTTTTAATAGTTAATACAAATCTAATTCAATAATGAAGTTGGATTTTTAATAAATAGTAAAGAAAATAAACTTTTAGAAGTTACCCTTTACTTACCCAAACTGTCAAAAGGCTAATAAGTGTAGCCTCTGCCAGCTCTTAGCTTGTGCTCAGCATTGAATAGATGTGAAATACACTTGAAATGCCTCCCAGGAGCAAACAAAAGGCAGACCTGAATGGGCCGAGATGACTCACCTGACCGCAAACAAATATTCAGACTGTGGGCTGTGGACATCCTATGGCACCAGGCTGTCAACTCCTGCTTGACATGTCTAATGAGCCACATATCACACTTGGGGCACATGTTAGAGGGAGAGAACAGAATGCCAAGAAACGTCTTGTGAATCCACTGTGTAGTTGCTGAAGGACCCTGCTTTTGTCCTAACAGACTCCTGTATCTGGGTTTACTATGGGTACAGTACCTACTTCAAACTGGATTTTAGTATTAGCTGTGGTAGGACACTAGGATATCATGGTACACTCTCCCACAACACACCCCAAGCCCAAGTTTAATGTGGGTGAAGAATGTCACCATCTTGAAAATTCCTTGACACGTGGCATTTTGATCTTGCTTGCACTAAGGCAAACAGGGACTGCTGCAAAAGTAGATAGGTCAGGGACTGGTCACTTTTACCCTAGTGGTTAGGGAGGCGACAGGAGTCGCCCCACCCGTTAGCTAGTGCAAGGCATAAATATTACATCTCCAGGCACTGTCTTCAGGACACTTTCTGAACATGCAGAAGATCAGAAGAGGACAGGACCCGCTGTCTGTTACCTGAGGGGAACCTGAGGTCTGGATGTGCTCCCTCTTGTACCCAGGACAAAGAAGTGGACCCCAAGGGTTTGTTGGCTATAGTCCTGTGTGTCTACAAGGAGACAATAAGCTGTAAGAGGCTGTTTACTGGAACCACCCAGCTGACCAATGACAACTAGGACTGGACTGGGCGCTGTCTGACACTCTATGAGCCCCTAGGTGCCTCCCTTGAGCTCATGGGGGTCTTTCAAAGTGTACTCTTGGGTCTTTACAGACTAAGGGTCTGATTTCTATTTCAGCGGATGGGATACTCACTCACAAACGTGATGGATATCCCATAAGTCGTATTGTAAGTGCCAAAGGATATAATACTCTTGTAACATGGCGGATGGGCTATTTGTCATGTTTATGACAGAGCATTCCATCTATTGAAATATAAATCCGACCCTAAGTCCGGAGGTAAAATCTTTGACTTGGATGAGCCTGGTTGGTATAACCAACCCATGCTCCATTGCGATCAGCCTGAAATTGTACCTAGATCCCGGTCTACTGCAACCATAAACTATCATGGGTACTTTGTGCTTTTTGACGTTATGTTCCCTTCATTCTTAAAAATATATATCTCCTGTTCATCTTATTGGATTTTTGTCATTTTGTTTATTACATTTTTCTATAGTTTTCTACTTCAGTGCGGGATTTGTATTGTTTGCTATTTTGACTTTATTACAGTTTTAGTAAACCTGTCTGCTCTACAATATAGCTACCAAGGGGCCGAGATCAGGTTAATTTAGTGACTTTGAGGGTTCACCCTGGCAATGGTTGTGATTATTCCTTGTAGTAAATTTCTTCCAATAAAAGAAATCTCATAGTTCTTCAAGTAAATAAAGAAGAATGTATTCCAGAGGAAAGAGACCCACTGCAGGTCCCTAGACAATACAGGCTTGTAATGACCTCAGACTGGAAAGGAAGACTCTAGGAAGTCTAGAATTTCACTTACATCATAACTATTTACATAACAACAAGTACAAAGGAATACATAGAATACAACTTACCACACACCCCCGTCCTATAAAAATGTAAAAAAATAAGAAATCAATAATAAACAAAATCCTCAGAATGAAATGGGGAAGTTCTAATACGAGAACTAGTTCTAAGTTGAACATTCTCACCAGAACCATTACGAATATTACTAGAAGCAACATTTTCGTCTAAATTAGAAGACACATGAGAATTAACATCAAGAGTAGTAGGATTATCTCCTCTATCCCTCAAATGAAAATAAGAAGAAACAACATTACTTCTAAGATGATTACAATCTGAAGTTAACTCACCTAAATCAAACCAGTCTTTTTCAGGTTGAGTTTCAAATTTATCTAGAATAATTTTGGCTTGTTCATTGGTCAATTTAATCAAAGCATTACGGTTCCACCAACCACTATTTTCTAACATCACAGCCTTACGAGCAACCTTAACAATGTTAGCTGGTTCACTACATTTTGAATGACCTTTAGTTACTTTAATGGGCTTCTTAATGAGAACCCATTCACCAGGAGACAAAGTTACATTTTTAACATGTTTTCTATGATCATCATTTTTTTATAACACTCTTGTTTGTGTTCAACATGTTTTCTAACTTTGTTTAAGTCCAAACTGGAAGTGTGATCAACCTTGTCAACTAACCATGAAGGATTGAGTGAAGAAATAGGTTTCTTCCCACGAAGTAACACATATGGCAAAACATCAGTGGTGGAATGAGGAGTGGTGTTGTAACTCCAAACCTTTTGCCTAATGTAATTAGAAACATCCAACTTGCTTCCAATCGCAGTTTGCACCCCTTCCTTCAACATTTATTTGCACGCTCAACTAAACCATTGGAAGCGGGACTATATAAGGGAGCAAGTGTGTGACCAATCCCATTTTTATCAAGAAAATCCTCAAATTAATTTGATACAAAATGTGCGCCGTTGTCTGTGACAATTTCCTTAGGTAGTCCTTCAATTAAAAACACACGTTGCAAAAAATTAACCACTGATCTAGAATCAGAATTTTTCACAAATGCGAAATATAACCATTTGGAAAAGTAATCAATGAGAACAACAAAAAAAATGTTGTCACGTTCCAACAAATTGAACGGTCCTGAAATATCTAACCCTCGTTTTTGCCAAGAACCTTTAGGCCAATCAACAGGACATTAAGGTGAAGTAGAAGAACGCCAATGCTTATCTGAACACAAACACTGACTGTGGACATTTATCAATAAACAATTTGACTTGTGTATCAATGCCTGGCCACCAGTAGGTTTCCTTAATCTTGCGAACAGTACATGAAATACCTAAATGACCATGATGAGCAATATTAATAATTTTGTCCCTAAAACAATCAGGAGGAATAAACTTGTCTTGTCTGACAATAAAACCAATAACAATCAAGAGTTCTTGAGCAACTTGAGAAAAGCACCTGTCTTGCATAGACATAGTATGGTCGCTGGGCCAATTGTTAACCAAGAATGTTTTAATATGTTTTAAACACAGATCTTCATCATAGCCTTTAACCCATTCTTCTTCAGAAAGCTTCAATTTTTGTGTAACATCAGTCACCGAAAAAACACTGTCAAAATCATTACTTTCAAAATGTTCACCGTTAGATTCACTATTGTCAATGGGTAACCGTGACAGACAGTCTGCACGAACGTTTTTACCACCAGGAATATACCTGATTTCAAAATTAAACTCTTGTAGCCTAGCCAAAAGTGTAACTAATCTAGAAGATGCCTTGTTAGACAAGCTATCACCTAACATATACACAAGGGGTTTGTGGTCAGTATATAAAATAAATTTGAAACCCCAAATATAGATTCTGAATTTTTAAACTGCCCATGAACATGCCAGGGCTTCATGCTCTATGGTGCTATAATTCAATTCGGCTCCGCTTAAAGATCTGGATACAAATGCAACATTAAATTCAAGCCCATATACTAACTGACTAAGGACAGCACCTAGGCCCTTGGAACTACCATCAACAGTTATCATACTCAAACAACTATTTGTAAAAGGTCTGATAGCTGGAGGTTCGAGAATTCATTTTTTAACAGAATCAAAAGAGGATTGTGTTTCATCTGTCCAAACATACTTAGTATTTTTCATTAGTAGATTCCTTAGAGGTTGTACCATAATAGAATACCCTTGCACAAAACGTGCATAATCCTCACATAATCCCAAAAAGGCCCTTAAAGAATCTTTATCTAAGGGTTTAGGAGCATCTTTGATAGCTGTGAGTAGAGAAGATTTAGGTTTTATGCCATGACACAATATATTATGACCTAAATAGTCAACTTGTTGAGTCAAGATTTTACATTTATTCTTGTTGACTGTCATGTACTGTAGCTCTAACTTTATAAGTACTTGCTCCAAAAGAATATAATGTTTATCTAAAGTTTTAGAATGAATCAAAATATCGTCCTGGAATGCCTGAATTCCAGTACCATTAGCAAACATTTGATCCATCAACCGTTGGAACACGCTTGCCGCGGATGCCAAGCTGAACGGCAAACGTTTGTATTTGTAAACTCCAAAATGAGTCACAAAAGTGTTAAGATGTTGTGATTCCTCAGATAGTGGGATCTGGTGATATGCTGAACGCAAATCAATAGTCGTGAAAAATTTACTTCCACCCAAAGTGGCTAGCATTTCTTGTATTCTAGGCAGTGGATGGCAGTCAACTATTATATTACAGTTCCACATTCTTAAATCAGCACACAAACGAATATCGCCTGAACTTTTGCATGTGACTACTGCCGCAGAAACCCATTCAGATGACTCTATAGATGTAATAATATCGTGTGAGCACATTTGTTGAAGATGTTTTTGTAAATCTTCGCGAGCAGATAATGGAAGAGGCCTACACTTTTGAATCACCGTAACAACATTTTTCTTAAGTCGAATAGTGTGTTTAAAACTCTTACACAATCCAACTTTGTCTGAAAACACATTTGAATATTTAGCACAAAGATTTACTAACTTAGAGTCTGTTTGAGACAAGGATTCATTTGAATCTGAGGATTCTTGTACAGTAGATACCATAGGAAGATCTCCTAAAATAACTGGTTCGGAACGATCAGGTCTTAAGATCATACCAAACTTGGCTTGATCTTGCCAACCAAGAATATCTCTACCATTGAGAGCTACATAAACCTTTGTGTGAATGGTGCGATCTTTAAACATTATGGAATCACGAAAATAACCGCACACATCTATATCGTATTCCCCCAATGCTTTGGGATTCACATCAGTAGGTATAAGAATAGTTCTAGACCAAAATCTGTCAAATGTTTTTTCATCTAATATCGTTATGGGAGATCCAGAATCTGCCATAATGTTAATTTCAGTATTACCAATTGAAACACAACATATGGGACCTTTACACTTTTTAGAATCACTTTGTAACACATTGATTTCAATAGAAGATAAAAGATTGCTCATATCGTGACAAGAAGCATCTTCATCCACATTAAGTAAGTTGATCTTACTTTTTGCTTTAACATTTTTACAAACCGTATAAAAATGTCCTATTTTCTTGCATGTGTTACACTTTTCACCTGTTCCTGGACAATTTGCATAGTTACCCAAATGAAATTTGGATCCACAGCGGTAACACGTACCTTTCTTTTCAAAAGGACGATTTACTTTGGATTTGTTTACAATGGCATTCACATCAGGATTAACAGAAGTAAATGCTACCACTTTGAAATCCTCACTAACTTTTTGAGAGTCTTGAGTAAGAATTTTCGAAGATACAACATATCTCTCAATACCACGTGCTAAATGCATTACTTCATCTAATGAAGGATTTTTACATGTAAGAATTCTTTCTTGGATCTTCTTTTTATAGCAATTAAAAACAAGTTGATCTCTCAAAGCAGTATTCAAATAATCACCAAATTGCCATTTAGCCGCAAAAACTCTTAAAACAGCTAAATAATCCTTAATGTATTCGTCTTGGTTTTGTTTGTGTTTGAAGAATACATGACGTTCAACCATAACTGATGGTTCGTCAACGTACTTTTTACCTATTCTGGCAAGAGCTTCAGAAAATACATCCCAATTTTCAACTCCAGCTGGAGCAGGAACAGGAGGTAAATTATCAAAAACTTCCTGTACAGCATCTCCTAAATGATTAAACAAAAGAGCTTGTTTTCTTGATGCAGAGTATTTTAAAGCATCAATAGCTTCTAAATAATTGTCAAAGTTACGATACCATTTATGCCAAGGAGTGTTAGGTTTCCTGGTTTATCTAAAAATGGAGGAGGTTGCATAACATTACTAGTGGATGACGACATTATGCAAAGGTAAACAAGTTGTAATTAATACTAATTAGACTAGATAAAAGTAAGACTACAATAATAAACTTGCTTAAAGCATATTCATAACTGCAGTAGAGCAATGATAATAATAACGATAATATAAATAAATAAGCCAAAACAAAAATGTTCAAAGTAAACGTAAATAAATGTACAGTACATTTGTAGTATGAATAAATTCAGGGCAGTGCTGAAAGTAATATCCGTGAAGCAGGGGCTAAGAACAAACAGCCGGAATCAATCGCAAATGAAGAACAGTTCCTATGACAACTGAAAACAAAATGGAGTCCGACGTGAAAAAGGTGACGAAATCACGTTCACGTCGAGCGTTGTAGCCGGAGAGTTTCTACAGGTGAAGGAGCTCTCCATTCCAGAAGGAAGTAGGAATGCGCAGTGGATGAAACGTGGATTCCAAGAATGTGAAGACAAAAGAATGTCTTTTGTAAGATGCGGAGTCGTGCGAACCGGGTCACTGTTCAAGGACAAACAACATGGCAAAGGTCAACATCAAGGTAACAAAATTTCCGTTGTTAAAGAAAGGCCAGTGTAATTATGCCATATGTTGAAAGTTCCATATACCAAATTAGCTATCCCAAAGTATCGCAGCTATTAACTCCAGAGCATCAACGGCGTGCATGCGAGAGAAATCCAAATGAAATCACAATCTTTAGTGTCAGATCTGTTGAAATCGCAATCCTTAGTGTCAGATCTGTTAGGAAAATTATGCAGGTAAATCTTTCAGGTTCGAAGCAATACACTTCTAAATCCAATATATCCAAAAAGATTCGAACCAAAATATCCACAAGGGTTAGTTGCAGAAGTATGGATAAAATAACCCAAATTCTTCTGATTTTGAAGAAGCAGGTCTGTGGGGCAAGACATAAATCATCGCCAAAATATGTAGCAAATTTCTTCCAATAAAAGAAATCTAATAGTTCTTCAAGTAAATAGAGAAGAATTTATTCCAGAGGAAAGAGACCCACGACAGGTCCCTAGACAATACAGGCTTGTAATGACCTCAGACTGGAAAGGAATTCTAGACTCTAGGAAGTCTAGAATTCCACTTACATCATAACTATTGATATAACAACAAGTACAGTGGAATACATAGAATACAACGTACCACATTCCTTGAAGCAGGTAGTCACACACTTCAAATAACAATCCAGTTTCTCCCAATTGTGTATTGTGAGGATATGTGGTTTATTATATGGTGTGGTTGTTTCACCTCACCATGTAATAATGTTATATTTAGCCTGTCTCTTTTCTATCTGTGGGTTTTCATTGTCACCCACACGATGTCACCACTAGAATCTTTGGTGACATCATGGAGTGTTGGGGGCTTTGCCTGGCCTCAACTGGCAGTTGGCACCAGGCAGGCTGAGCGACAAGGAGGTCACTCCTGGTGGGGTTTTTCTTATTACCATCTTGAAGACATGACTTGCAACTATCATTAATAAAGAAACCATAATAATACACCCGGCTCTGGACTTCTATTTACAACAAATAAACTCACAAACCTTGTTCGCCATTGAGCTGTTTGTAAAGGGAAACAGCCTTTACAACTGAACTGTTACAACGCATGCCTTTACAGTGCATGTCCTTGCAAAGCAAAAGGTGTGCAGCAGTGGGTAGTAGGTGTTGGATTTAACTCCAACACCTTCCCTACTCTTGCACACACTGGAGTTGGAATAGAAAATTAATCTATTCCAACTTCCAGCGCCCCCGACAGAAAGTTGGAGTAAAAACTTGCGTTTCAATGGCATGGGATGTATTAGCATGCGTTGTAACGTCACATATTAGTTTGTAAAACCTTAGCTCAACCCTGTGTAGCTGTGGCTTCGAGCAGTCAGACTTTAACAAAGGAACAAGTGCAAAGCATTTAGGCATTCCAAAACAATTGAATAAGAGAAACACACAACAAAAATGAAATCAGATACCAATTTATAAAAATAGATCCTATTTTTAATAATTTTTAGACACCAAAACGAACAAAATCCCCAAGAGGGATCCTGAGATATGAATTTTTACATAGTTAGTAAATCACAGGTTTTCACTCAAATTGCAAGCAAGCATTGGCAACTACCATGCTTAACAGTTACTTTGAAAACTTTTGGAAATGTTTTATAAAGTTGTGTTTGGGTACTCTGGCCTGCTTTTGGCAACTAACTCTGGCACGGAGCAAGTCACCATGGCCAGTAAGGCTTAGCAAGACAGTTACCTTGCAGTCAAAGCTGTCTTCAGTACAGTTCCCGGCTCTATGGGCGAATCACTATAAGCATCAATGAAGTGGTCCTGATGGAAGGGGTAACGGATCGCGAGAATGCAGATGATGCCTGTTGGACTTGGCCCTTCTGGCAGGTTCACCCCTAAACTTTTTGCTTTTAATGGTGACCTGGTGATGGTGATTTTTGGGTTTCGGCGCACTTTCACTGTGTCCCAGTGGAAAGTGCGTGCACACTCTGAGTACGTGGAGTGAGGTTGGCCTGCCCTTCCATAGGAATGCATGGGGAATGTCTGTGTCCCTGGTAGTTCCTGATGCGTGAGGTGTGCATGCTCAAGTTTGGTATGTGCGAACTCATGAGAGTGAATGCTGCGCAATGGTATGTGCGGCGTGTATGTGTCTAGTGGGGAAGTGCCACTTCTAGACATGGCTGTACGTGTGATGTGAGGGTGCTGGAGTGTGATTGGCTGGAGCTGGCTGGGATGCCAGGCTCCAGGATGTCTGGATGGGTCTGCCCAGTGGTGAGTGCTGAGATTAGCATGCTGATGTGAGGGGAGGAGTGCACCTGTGTCCTGAATGAGGCTGGGTTTTCCCCACACAATGCTGGCTCCGCACCCTGTGGTGCGACTGATGACCCTAGCCCTGCCAGTGAATAGAGTGAGGTGATGAGCACATCAAGGGTGCTCCAAAACCAGCTGCGACTGGTTTCTCCCCCACCCTGCACCTACAGACAAAGGAATGTGGTATATAAAAATGGGGCTGTGTCCCCACAGAAATTGTTCTCTTCCAGGATCCTGAGTGGGCTGCTGCTGTTGCTGGGCAGGAGGACCGCCACTTGGATTGTCTCCCTGCCTGGAGACCCAGTGAGCTGGCTCTGGGCCCAGCCTTGCCCCCCTTGCCTTGCTGAAGGACTTTGCCTGGACTTTGCTGGTTTCCAGCGCCTGGAAGCGCTGCATCCTGACCGTTAGCGCCTGAGAGCGCTTTTCTCTGCCCCTAGCGCCTGGGAGCACTTTTGGATTGCCTTTTAGCGCTTGAGAGCGCTTTATTTCGTCCTAGCGCTGGGAGCGCTGTAGTTTGTGCCCACAAGCGCTTGGGAGCGCTTTATTGTCCAGCAGCGCCTGGGAGCGCTTTTGTAAGGCAGGTGCCCACCCTGCATTTTTCTGCTCTAGCGGCTGCCCACGCCGCATATTTGTGTGATTTTATTTAAATGATCGGGAGCTCACCCTGTGTTGAAATCACCGCCGCAGCCCAGGAACCCTGCCGAGCCGCCGCGCTGCCTACGGCGACCCGGAAGTTCCGCCTCCATTCTTCCAGCGCCGCGCTGCTATTGGCTGCAGCGCGACCCGGAAGTCAGGCAAGCTTTGGTGGGACGCAGGAAGCAGACGGGAGCCCACCCCGCGCTCCTGCACCGGAGAAGAGAAGAGAAGACTCCTTCCCCCGCTTCCCCCGGTCTGGGGAAGCCAAGCCGAGTCCGCGCCCAAGGAAGCAAGGGGAGCGGGAGGAGACCGCGACCGAGGAGAGTCCCGAGGAGCGGGAGCTCTCCAGCCAGCTGTCGCAGGACCGGGTGAGTGGCGGCGCAGTAGCTGTGAGAGAAGGGAGGGGGCGCCGGGGCACATTGCCGGTGCCCGCCCCTCCCCCCTAGTGAAAGGCTCGTGGGGGCCTTACCTGTTTGTGAGCCTGTCGAGGCTCCAGTATCCCGGGGCATCAATGACGGGCCATTGTTCTCGAGTCCCCCAGAGGGGGGACTCCCACAGAAAGGTGCCACTGTTGTTTTAGAGCCCTGAGAAGGCTCCGGGAGCATTTTTGGTGATCTCGAGCTCCAGAGGGGGGCTCTGGCGACCCCGCATTCTTGCAGAGAGTCCCGAGAGACTCTAGGGGGCATTTCGTAGTTTTAGAGCCCAAGGAGGCTCCAGGGCACAGTTTGTTTTGTTCAGAGCCTGGAAGGCTCCAACGTTGACTCCACCATTGTTTGCACCAGTTGCCCATCACTTTGTGGGCAACTGCCATGTTTAGGCCCTGACTCTGGGACACAGGGCGTCCTAGCCCCAACAAGGCCAGAGGGCCTAGGGATTGCCACAGGTTGTGGCTCATGTGAGTTTTGCGCAATTGCTCGTGCTTGCACCTCTGAATGTGTTTTTATGCGTCATGTGCCTTGTTCTACACCGCTGAATGTTTTTATACATCATGTGTTTTCCTCTCTTACACCTCTGAATGTTTTTAGGCATCATGTGTTCTCCTGTGCTGCACCTCTGAATGTGTTTTTATGCGTTATGTGCCTTACCCTTACACCTCTGAATGTATGTTATGCATCATGTGTTATATGTTTACACCCCTACAGGTATTGTGATACTTAGGTGGTTGTTCTCCTAATACAGGTGTTGCTAGTGAGGTCCTGGTTACCAGTAGTTACTGGTTGTGTACTTTATGTTCTACTTTTGTGCTACAGTGATTTGTATTCTAAGTTCTAAAAGTGCTAAGTGCTAAAAGTGCTGATTCCTTACAGTGGTCCATGTGGCCCTGTCTTGTACATATCCCCTGTAAATTCTGCCCGTGCCTGTTGGCACATTGTAAAGTGTGTGTTTTATCTAATGTGTTTTGGTGTAATACAAAGGCTATTTTTATATATAACCTTGTGTGGAGTTTCCTTAGTGATGGGCCTTGGGTGTTGTTGCTGGGGTGCGTGCGCAAACACTTAACTCATATCGCCTCCAAGTTTAGCATTGCTGCTCGCGCCACGTTACCTAGAGGGTGAGCAGGGGTTATCTTGGCGTGTAACTCCCTTGCCCTGACTTGGGAGTGGTGGTCTCTGACTGGCTTTGGCGCAAGCCCTGGCCAGCCAGGGATCCCATTTCTAACAATGCCAAACCAGTCAATCAGGATCTTCCTGGGGCCACCACTCATCCCAGGAATAGATTGGGGCTGATTTGGCCACAGAAGTTGATGTCTCTTGTAGTCCAGCTAAAACCAGTTGCCACTGGTTTCCGGTCACCAGGGGCTCCTTTTAACTGCAGCTAGTGTCTGTTTTGGGTCACCAAACTGCGGTTTTTGATGACTTTCCCTGTTTCAGCAGACTCGGGTGCAACTTTTGAGTGTCAGGGTTTGGTGTCACGTACTGCGCTTCGCTGGTCAGTGGCGAACAAGCAATTGTAGCTAGGTACTTTGCCAAGGAGGCTGCTTCAACTTTTGTGGCTTTGGAGATGTATCAGAAAGTCAGTCAACTAACTCTAGGAGTTCAGCTCTTCTGTCTGAGGGTTGGAGACAACGTTTCTTTGAGCTGGGCACAACAGGCACAGTCTTCTCTTTGCTAGCCCAGGTGCAACATGTCTTTGGTGCAGCTTCTCTTTGCCTGGTTCAGAGAACTGCAGGGCAGTCCTTCTGTTCTCTCTACAGTGCCTGTTGAGTGCAGGAGTGCCACTTTTATGCCCAAAACAGGGACTGCTAGTCAGTAGACTACCAGGTCCAATTTGGCCTGACGACAACTTCCTGCAAAGTGTGATATATAGTTATCCAAGAGTTCAACATTCTGCCCACTCTCAAGATGGCAGAAGCCTTCTCTTAGTATGTGAAGCATTGTAGGCCACGCTAGAGGTGTAGCTACTGGAGGGCTGCGCACCCACGGAAAAAACTGTTTGACCACCGTTTCCCCATCTCTGCCCCAAACGCCCACCTGTCTACCAGAACAAAAGAGCAGCACCTCTTGTATGTGTACAGCATTTGCCCTACAAAGGCAACTTCCCTTTTGAAGCTTGCCTTTTGGGCTGACACTCTGTGTGGCTTCCAGTAAGGGAGATGCAACACCTCTTCCAACAGCAGGCCTCTATTGCGTTCTTTTACTGGGAGCCGTTCACACCTCTCCCCAGGATGGCAAAATGCTGCCTTGTGGGTGGGATCTACAAATGGCCATTGGAACATGTAGGCAACAGAGTGGCAACTTTCTAAAGAAACCTTTTACTAAAATTGTATACTTAATTCAACTTGGGCATCAATTCAGGTTTGATGCAACGATTCATTGATACCTTAAAGTACCAACGTTAGTTATCCAATCCCGAAGTTAGCACACCTAAGTTGTCAGCATGTAATCCTTTACTTGCCAATAGGGCTGCTAGCTTTTTCACAGTAAAATTTTCACTGTTAGGACAAGAAAAAAACACACGTCCTACTTTTTAATAAACGACACGCTGCCTTATGGCTCGACAGACCTATCTTAGGGGTGACTTATATGTATTAACAAGTATTTGCAATGCAATAGGTCTCGCATTAGGAAAGTGTGAGCTATTGGTATTGTAAATGACAATTTTTTAAAATATGTGTTGGCTTTGAAAATATATAAATAAATAGCATTGTTATTCACAAAGCCAATAGCTTACACTTTCCTAATGTGAGTCTTATTGGCTATGGCAATGCTTATTGGTAGCAAGCAAGGACAGTGCTGTTGTGGTGCTGAGTGATGATGTGGTTGGGCTGAGTGAAGTGGTGGTGTATTAGAGTGATGTGGTGGTGTCCCAGAGTGATGTGGTGGTGTCCCAGAGTGATGTGGTGATGCTCCTGAGTGATGTGGTGGTGTCCCTGAGTGATGTGGTGTGTCCCTGAGTGATCTGGCGGTGCCCCTGAGTGATGTGGTGATGTTCCTGAGTGATGTGGTGCTGTACTGGTTGTATGTCATGACAACGCGTGGTATTACCACGCGTGCCATTACAACGCGGGGATTACAACGAAAGTCGGTACAACGACTTTCGCTGGAGGGCGCTGGATAGTGGAATAGTTTAATTTTCTATTCCAACTCCAGCCCACGTTGACAGTAGGGAAGGTGTTGGATAGAAAATTAAACTAGTCTCTATCAAACAGCGCCCTCCAGCGAAAGCGTTGTAATTCTTGCATTGTAATTGCAGTGCGGGGTAATTGCTGCGTTGTCATGGCTGTTCCCCGGTGTCCCAAAGTGATGTGGAGGTGTCCCAGAGTCATGTGGTGGTGTCCCTGAGTGATGTGGTGGTGTCCCCGAGTGATGTGGTGGTGTCCCCGAATGATGTGGTGGTGTCCCCGAGTGATGTGGTGGTGTCCCTGAGTGATGTGGTGGTGTCCCTGAGTGATGTGGTGGTGTCCCCGAGTGATGTGGCGGTGTCCCTGAGTGATGTGCTAGTGTCCCTGAGTGATGTGGTGGTGCACCTGAGTGATGTGGTGGTGCCCCTGAGTGATGTGGTGGTGTCCCTGAGTGATGTGGTGGTGTCCATGAGTGATGTGGTGGTGTTCCTGAGTCATGTGGTGGTGTCCCTGAGTGATGTGGTGGTGTCCCTGAGTGATGTGGTGGTGTCCCTGAGTGATGTGGTGGTGTCCCTGAGTGATGTGGTGGTGCCCCTGAGTGGTGCCCCTGAGTGATGTGGTGGTGTCCCCGAGTGATATGGTGGTGTTCCTTAGTGATGTGGTGGTGTTCCTGAGTGATGTGGTGGTGTTCCTGAGTGGTGTGCCTGAGTGATGTGGTGGTGTCCCTGAGTGATTTGGTGGTGTTCCTGAGTGATGTGGTGGTGTCCCTGAGTGACGTGGTGGTGTCCTTGAGTGATGTGGTGGTGCCCCTGAGTGGTGCCTCTGAGTGATGTGGTGGTGTTTCTGAGTGATTGTGATGGTGTCCCTGAGTGATGTGGTGGTGTCCCTGAGTGATGTGGTGGTGTCCCTGAGTGATGTGGTGGTGTTCCTTAGTGATGTGGTGGTGTCCCTGAGTGATGTGGTGGTGCCCCTGAGTGATGCGGTGGTGTCTGTGAGTGATGTGGTGGTGTCCCTGAGTCATGTGGTGGTGCTCCAGAGTGATGTGGTGGTGTTCCTGAGTGATGTGGTAGTGTTCCTGAGTGATGTGGTGATGTCCCTGAGTCATGTGGTGGTGCCCGTGAGTGGTGCCCCTGAGTGATGTGGTGGTGTCCCTGAGTGATGTGGTGGTGCCCCTGAGTGATGCGGTGGTGTCTGTGAGTGATGTGGTGGTGTCCCTGAGTCATGTGGTGGTGCTCCAGAGTGATGTGGTGGTGTCCCTGAGTGATGTGGTGGTTCCCCTGAGTGATGTGGTGGTGCCCCTGAGTGTTGTGGTGCAGCAGCACAGAGACTGAAGCTAAGAACACGCAAGGTTGAGTGCTACAAAGCGCATTCAGTTTCAAAGCACAGAATTATGGAGCCGGGAAAAAGCAAGGGGAAACAGGTAAACACAGGGGGAGTGTATAATGATAGAGGCAGCGAGGGCTGGGGCTTGGACAGCAATCAAGTACGGGGTCGAGAAGGCACTGAATGGGAGAACACGGAAAACACCCAGGGCCAAGGAAGGAAGATGCAAGCACACAAGCAAAACAAGCTCTCAGCATTGCTGTGGCGGGGGAGTGGGAGCGAATTCCTTTGAAGTCTGATGCGGGGCGGGGGAGCAGCAGCCTTTGAAGTCTGATTGGGGGGGCGGATTGGCATCCTTTGAAGTCTGATGCGAGGCACAAATGGTGGTGTGTGACGTGGCTGGTTTATGCACGCGCATAGATCACATGAACTGTGTCAAATCTGCCGTTTTGGTAGAGTATTCTTTTCCCCTTACTATAATCTCACCGAAGCAATGAAGGTCTGGACTTTTTTCATTTGTTTAAATGCAAAAGGGAGTTATCAGCTTAAAACTGTTCTACTAGCCTGCAGTGGTAGGATGGAAGTCATGTTTTACTTTGTCGCACTCATGGTCATATAATAAGTGCTGCAGCCTATGTGGAACACTCTTTGAGTACCCCTGGTACTATATACTAGGGGTTTATAAGTAAGCTAACCTATGCAAACTAGGTACGAGCCAATTAAACATACACATTTAAAGGTCAGAGCTCTGTCACTGAGGTCTGTTTAGCATTCCTTTGTGCACTCTCAGAATCATTACACAAGTACCTAATAGTCAAAATGTGGGGGTGAACCTGCAGAAAGCCATTTCCTCACACATATTGTATTAAAAATCTAAAAAGCATTAGCAAAGCAAATATTTCACAGGTGAGACCCACTGTTTTTTCCAATGCTTCTTAACTAACCAGAACAAGCATTTACAATGCAATGGTCTCAGCATTTTTAAAGTTAGAGCTATTGGCATTGCTCATGACATTGTTTTTATTTATGTTTTTGTTTTTAAAACATGAATAAATGGCATTGTCATTTACAATGCAAATAGCTTAATCGCTCGCAAATGCGAGACCTATTGCATTTGCACCCACACACAGAGCCACACACATACAGAGCTGTGCACACACACACAGACAGAGCCGTGCACACACAGACAGAGCCACGCACACACAGACAGAGCCGCGCACACACACACAGACAGAGCCGTGCACACAGACAGAGCTGTGCACACACACACACACACAGACAGAGCCGCACACACACACACACACACAGACAGAGCCGCCACACACACACAGACAGAGCCGCGCACACACACACAGACAGAGCCGCGCACACACACACACAGACAGAGCCGCGCACACACACATACAGACAGAGCCACGCACACACACAGACAAAGCCACGCACACACACACAAACAGAGCCACGCACACAGACAGAGCCACACACACAGAGGCACTGAAAAACCGGGATGACAAGCAGGGAACAGAGGCACAGAAAAAACGATGACAAGCAGGGAACAGAGGCACAGAAAAACTGGGGGAACAGAGGCACATAAAAAACGGGATGACAAGCAGGGAACAGAGGCACAGAAAAACCGGGGGAACACAGGCACAGAAAATCCGGGATGACAAGCAGGGAACAGAGGCACAGAAAAACCGGGATGACAAGCAGGGAACAGAGGCACAGAAAAACCAGGGGAACAGAGGCACAGAAAAACCGGGATGACAAGCAGGGAACAGGCACAGAAAAACTGGGATGACAAGCAGGGAACAGAGGCACAGAAAAACCGGGGGAACAGAGGCACAGAAAAACTAGGGGAACAGAGGCACAGAAAAACCGGGATGACAAGCAGGGAACAGAGGCACAGAAAATCCCGCGAAACAGAGGCGCAGAAAAACCGGGTGAACAGAGGCACAGAAAAACCGGGGGAACAGATGCACAGGAAAACCGGGATGACAAGCAGGGAACAGAGGCACAGAAAAACCGGGGGAACAGAGTCACAGAAAAACAGGGGAAACAGAGGCACAGAAAAACCGGGGGAACAGAGGCACAGAAAAACCGGGGGAACAGAGGCACAGAAAAACCGGGGGAACAGAGATACAGAAAAACCGGGATGACAAGCTGGGAACAGAGGCACAGAAAAACCGGGATGATAAGCAGAGAACAGAGGCACAGAAAAACTGGGATGACAAGCAGAGAACAGAGGCACAGAAAAACTGCGATGACAAGCAGGGAACAGAGACACAGAAAAACCGGGATGACAAGCAGGGAACAGAGGCACCGAAAATCCCGCGGAACAGAGGCGCAGAAAAACCGGGTGAACAGAGGCACAGAAAAACCGGGGGAACAGAGGCACAGGAAAACCGGGATGACAAGCAGGGAACAGAGGCACAGAAAATCCCGCGGAACAGAGGCGCAGAAAAACCGGGTGAACAGAGGCACAGAAAAACCGGGGGAACAGAGGCACAGGAAAACCGGGATGACAAGCAGGGAACAGAGGCACAGAAAAACCAGGGGAACAGAGGCACAGAAAAACAGGGGAAACAGAGGCACAGAAAAACCGGGGGAACAGAGGCACAGAAAAACCGGGGGAACAGAGGCACAGAAAAACCGGGGGAACAGAGATACAGAAAAACCGGGATGACAAGCTGGGAACAGAGGCACAGAAAAACCGGGATGATAAGCAGAGAACAGAGGCACAGAAAAACTGGGATGACAAGCAGAGAACAGAGGCACAGAAAAACCGCGATGACAAGCAGGGAACAGAGGCACAGAACAACTGGGATGACAAGGGGGAACAGAGGCACAGAAAAACCGAGTTGACAAGCAGGGAACAGAGGCACAGAAAAACCGGGATGACAAGGGGGGAACAGAGGCACAGAAAAACGGGATGACAAGCAGGCCGGGATGACAAGCAGGGAACAGGGGCACAGAAAAACCGGTATGACAAGCAGGGAACAGAGGCACAGAAAACCCTGGATGACAAGCAGGGAACAGAGGCACAGAAAAACCGGGGGAACAGAGGCACAGAAAAACCGGGGGAACAGAGGCACAGAAAAACAGGGATGACAAGCAGGGAACAGAGGCACAGAAAAACCGGGATGACCAGCAGGGAACAGAGGCATAGAAACACCGGGATGACAAGCAGGGAACAGAGGCACAGAAAAACCGGGGTAACAGAGGCATCGAAAAACCGGGATGACAAGCAGGGAACAGAGGCACAGAAAAACCGGGGGAACAGAGGCACAGAAAAACCGGGGGAACAGAGGCACAGAAAAACCGGGGGAACAGTGGCACCGAAAAACAGGGATGACAAGCAGGGAACAGAGGCACAGAAAAACCGGGATGACCAGCAGGGAACAGAAGCATAGAAACACCGGGAATGCAAGCAGGGAACAGAGGCACAGAAAACCCGGGGAGAACAGAGGCACAGAAAAACCGGGGAAACAGAGGCACAAAAAATCCGGGATGACAAGCAGGGAACAGAGGCACAGAAAAACCAGGATGACAAGCAGGGAACAGAGGCACAGAAAAACCGGGGGAACAGAGGCACAGAAAAACCGTGGGACAGAGGCAAAGAAAAACTGAGATGACAAGCAGGGAACAGAGGCACAGAAAAACGAGTGGGGGCACCTGCCAAGGGTGGTAGCGGGGCTTCAGGTGGGGGCACTTGCCAGGTATGGTAGCGGGGCTTTTGGGGTTGGGGCACCTGCCAGGTGTGTGTGAAGCGCCTCAGATAACACGTCTCTCAGGAGTGCTGGATCTGCGGAGCGCCCGGGAGGCGCCGATCAGGGAGATCCCGGACTGCGGCAGGCTCCGACGAGGGGGGGGAGGGAGGAAGGAAGGGGGAGGCACCAGAGGGAAAGAGAAGAGGTGGGAAGAGACAGGGCAGGAGGAGGACACCAGGAGAGAGACCGTGACGAGAAGCGCCCGCCATTTCCCTCTCCTGGAAAGCAAAAGTATTGTGTAGGCGCGCAGAGGACGTCGGAGGGCCCCGGCCCGAGAATCCCCGGCGCCCGCCTGCCAGCAGCAGCAGCACCGAGGCGAAGCGCCCCCCCTACCTGTGCCAAGACATCGTCGGGTCTGCAGAGCGACCGCGAGGCGCTGATCAGGGAGATCCCGGACTGCGGCAGGCTCCGACGAGGGGAGGGGGAGGGAGGAAGGAAGGGGGAGGCACCAGAGGGAAAGAGAAGAGGTGGGAAGACATGGGACAGGAGGAGGACACCAGGGGAGGGATCGTGAAGAGAAGCACCCGCCATTTGCATTTACGCCCCGTCCTGTTCAGACTGGGGGGGCGTGTTTTTTCATGATGACGTCACAGCGAGGAAGAAACGAAAAAACACGCCCCCAATCCAAAAAAGACGGGGCTTAAATGGAGTGACGCCCCTCTCCTCCAATGGCTGGCCTCTGTTTAGGAAGCCAGCCAATAGAGAAGAGGGGCGGGTTCAAGCCCCGTACTAAGAGACAATAAAGCTCCGGACCGAACTGCACAATCGCAGCCTACGGTCCTCAACCTAAAAACACTGTGGGATTAAGGTTTACCTAATCTCTTTAAACTCCAGAAGCAGGAGACGAACACAAGTTGATGCTTGTGCTCATAGGTGAAAACATAGATGAAACTAGGATATTTTGGAGTACATGCCTCCTATGGTCATTTTGAAATATAGCTTAAAACGCATCTCTTGCCCTATGATGTTTATGATTGATCGAACTGCACTGTATTGTAGAAAAAATGACTCTAAAAGAAAGCAACTGTCTTTCATTGGATGCTGCAGATCAGAGTTTCAATTTGGATCTGAGTGCGCTCCAGGTAGATCAAGAGCAGAACTCTATCAAAAACTGGATTTAACCTCCAGGCACATCGGTCTAATGGGCAAAACTTGATTCCTAAAGGACTTCTGCCTTGCCTGTAATGGTCTAGACATGGGTCAGTCCCAGAGCATCTTTGTCACTCCTAGAGAACATCAAGCACAGCCCCAGACAGGGCCAGATAAATCTGAGATTGTTGAACATCTGTGATGAACACCTGTGGTTACTGAGGGAGGTCTTTCAAATTGTAAAATGTTTCTGGAATGTCTGTGATTGTTCAATCAATCAGGATTTATAAAGAATGCAAATCACCAGCGAGGTTCTAAAGGTGCTGGAGTAGCTAGCTACTTCACGGTGCTCTGTTCATTCAAACAGCCAGGTCTCAAGTCCTTTCCTGAATCCCGGGAGCAATTAGGCAGTCCTAAGGAGCAGTGGGAGGTCTTTCAAGGCTTTGGCTGCTAGGTGAGATTAGGAGCGTCCTCTGCAGTTGCCATTACGTATCTGGGGGGGTGTCTGTGAGGAAGAGGGAGGCGGATCACAAGTGTCCGATCGGTTGGTCGAAGGCCATTAGTTTGTTGATGTATGCTGGGCCTTCATTGTGCAGGGCTTTGTATATGCGGGTCAACATCTTGAACTGGCATTTCTTCTGGATCAGGAGCCAGTGTAGCTTCTTGAGGTGTGGTGTGATGTGGGTCTGTCTGAGAGGTCTAGGATGAGTCTTGCCGCTGAGTTTTGTATTGTCTGTAGTCTTGTTGGGAGAAATGCAGTGATTCCTACGTAGTGTCATGTCACTCACCTGGCTCTTGTCGATGTTGGACCTCCTAACTCTCCTAGGGTGGCATCTGATCAGGGTATTGTAACTGTGAATCAACTACCGCCCTAGAAGGAAAGGGGGCTTGGGTCAAAATATAAAACAGAGACTTGCGTGCCTTAGAGCTCATTACTGTCTTCTTGGGGTAGTACGTAAGTCTCCTCTCATTCCTGGAGAGTGTCATCTTGATATGTATGTAATGTAGTGCACAGTAAGCTGTTCTGCAAATACAAGTAGAGAGGTTATTCAACAAATGAGTACTCTGGAAGTATTCCCTCCCGCCTTTGACATGTGTACTAGCAGTCGCTTACGTAATAATTAATTTATTGCTACATAGACTTCCAATAATCAACTGTTACCCTTGGAGTTGCGGCACTCCCGGTAGAAGCTGTATCGTGTTTTCACATCACACACTAAGGTAACCTTGTTTGATCAACAATAGGCACAAGGTCGGAAAACATGGCGGCCGGCTAGTTGCGGGTCGCGGGTCTCTGCTAGAGCGGTGGCGATACGGAACGGGGGAAACGGCCTGCGCGGGGCATTCATGGCAGAAATGTTTATGTGAGCGAAAGGATTACCTTGACAGTGCAGTTTAGTGCAGTTACAGCGGTTCCGGTGATTTTTGGCGGTGTATGGCGGCTCGGGCTGCAGAGAGCTCTCGGTGTCAGGCGGAGGCGCAGCCAACAGCGGGGACAGAGCAGCGTTGGAGCTCGGGAGAGGCCGTTGCTCTGCCTCGAGGATTTTGTTTCGTGGTGGAAGAATTATTGGCAGAGGCAGGGAGGTAACTGAGTCAGGCAAGGAAACAAGGGAGAAGCACCCTCCCGGTTTACATGCCAGCGAAAGTAAGGAAAGTACTGAGGGTTTGATTTATAGTATACACAGTAAAAATAGTAAAAGTAGATTAAACCCTAAGCTTCTAGATATGCCCTGAGGAGTGCCGGGAGGGGAGTGGGGCTGAGAAGTTATCAGTTAAGGACACGGGCACACCCAGTATAAAGTCCGAAGCTATTGTAGGAATTAAGCCTAAAAGTACAGTTAAAAGATACATCAAGCAGGGTGGTAGGTGCAATAAGTCGGGTAAGACAGGCTTATTGGAGTGTAAAGTGAAGATAACCCCCTCTCTTACCTCTTTTTTAAAAACGCTGCCAAAAACTTTGATATGGCAGAGAGAGTCTCTCCCTACCCCTACAGCTCTCCCAATGGCTCCTAACTCTAACTAAAAAGTACAGGTAAATACTTGCTCTGTGGTGGGGGTCCAGGTTACTCAGTGGGCCTCTGTGGATACCAATTTGTTGGATTGGTTGAAGCATCTGAGCCCCAATCGGTATCAGGCCCTTGCCGCAGACATGGAGGAGGAGGGTCATGGTTCTCTGACCGCACTGATTTGGCTGTTAGCATAGAGGACAATATAGAGCAGTTGACCATGTCCCCGGGTGTAAATTCCTCACTCTCTGGGGGGTTTTGTGGTCCTTGGGAACGCCACTTGTTCAGGTTGTTGAGGGGAGTGAAGAGGGCAAGCTTAATAGTGCAAGTGATTCTAGTTAGAAAGTGCCTGGGGGAACCCCAGAGTTAGAAGATTCTGATCTTCCGGTTATTGCTCCTAAATATTGACATGCACAAGGGTTTTGAGGTTTCCAACTTAAACCAGGAAGGGATTAGAGCGGCTTGTAGCTTACTGGAGACTGAATTCGACGAATTGAGCTCCCGTACAGAAGCGTTAGAGGCTGAGGTCAAGGATATTCGGGAGAAAGTTACTGATAATTGTAAGGAGCTAGAGGCTATCAGGATTAAGGAAAGGGAGCATGAGGAAAGGTTGGAAAGGCTGGAAAACATGCAAAGAAAAAATAACCTGAAGATTTTGAAACTGCCAGAGGGGGAAGGAATGATCTGATATTAAGAAATATGTTGTACAGCTATTGAAGACGGGGAAGAAATGGGGGTGCACTTTCCTACATCTGTTTCACGTCAGCATATTTGCTGGTAGCTCTGGACGATGATGAAAGCAGACCCCTGCCATGACATGGCAGAATACTGACGGCCGCGTCACACACTACACGGGGCCAGGGTGCAGTCGCATGTGCAGAAACTGCCCGTACAGCGCACGCTATTGATGGAGACGGAAACGAAAACACGGCGTTGATTTCAATGAATGAGTGAATCCCACCACTGGGCTCCTCGTTAACAAGTGTTAGACAGAGAGGCGGCCTCGGAGCTGCCAAGCGGTCCCCTGCCAGGGGCCACTCATTCACCCGCCGCAGACCGCCCCCTGGGGCTCCAAGGCCCGTACGTACCCCGGTGAATCCCAGAATGCACTGCTGCTGGCCCCAGAGTGCTGACGTAACTCACAACTATTAACTGGCCCGGAGCAGGAGTTTGAATCCCCTGCAAATTCAACTAGCATTTAATGTGTCTGAGGCCCATTTGAGCAATATTAAACGGTGTAATGACAACAGCTATTGCTTACAGCACTTTGAAACAGAAGTGAGGCACTTGTTGAAGAGGTGTGGCGCAGTGGCCAGGGTGCCTGACTCCAGACCACAGGGTTCACGGTTCGAGCCCCGCCTCTGGCGGCAGGTTAGCCCAGCACTGTGAGACTCTGGGCAATAGCTTGCTTAATCTTCCCGAGGGCCCCCAACACTGCTGGGACACCTCCGTCGGAGGTAGCTGTGCGCTTTACAAATGCTGGCATGTATATAACAAGGCGACGCTGAGTCGCCAGTACAAAATCAGCATTGCACTGCCTTGCCTTTGCAAAAAAAACGTATTTTGCGTTAACTAACCAATTACAAAACAGGGCCGATTGGACATCGCTCAAGGCAAATGCCGGCTGTGTACTAATTAATGTTTGATCCGTATTTTAAATTACATTTAGTGCACACTGCTCCGCGCGTTAGGGTGACCAACTGGCATTGGTGCAAATTCAGGACGGTGAGTGTAAAAATTCAGGACAAAGGGTCAAAATTCAGGACACAAATTCAGGACAGGAGGTCAAAATTCAAGACAAAACTTCAGGACAATAGGTACGTTTTACAGACACATCAGAGGTCGCGCAATAGTATATAAGTAAACCCAGCCATTTCCAAACATATTCAACCGTTTGCAAACCTATCCATCATGTATCTTCCATCTATCATTTCACTCATCCATCCCTTCATCCATCCCCTCATCCATCCTTTCACTCATCTCCATTATCCATCCATCCATCCATCCACCATTTCACCCTATCCATCTGTACACTTATCCATCCACTCTTTATCCCATCCATCCATTCACTCATCCATTCAGCCATTTACCCTTTCACCAATCCAGCCATCCTTTCACTTACTAATCCTTCCACCCATCCACTATTTTAGTCATCCATCCATCCTCCCTTTCTCTCTCCATCAACCCTTTCACTTAGCCATCCTTCCTTCCATCTATCCATCCACCCACCCATCCATCCATCTACTCATACACTCATGAATCCATCCATTGATCCTATCACTCATCCATCTATCATTTCACTCCTTCACACATGTATTCATCCTTTTGTCCATCTACCCTCCCTTTCACTCACTCATCCATCCTTACATCCACCCTTTCACTCATACGTCCATTCATTCACCCTTGCACTTATCAATCCATCAATCCATCCATCATTTCACTCATCCACCTACCCACCCATCATCCACCCAACCATCCACCACCCACCATCCACCCACCCACTCATCCATCCCTTCACCCACCCACCATCCAATCCACTGATCCATCCTTTCACCCACCCACTATCCACCCACCCACTCATACATCCATCCATCCTTTCACCCACCCACTCATCCATCCATCCTTTCACCCACCCACTCATCATCCATCCATCCTTTCACCCACCCACTCATCATCCATCCATCCTTTCACCCACCGACTCTCCATCCATCCATCCTTTCACCCACCCATCATCCATCCATCCATCCGTCCTTCCCCTCATCATCCATCCTTCCCCTCATCATCCATCCATCCTTTTCCCTCATCATCCATCCATCCTTTTCCCTCATCATCCATCCATCCATCCTTCTACCCACCCACTCATCATCCATCGATCCTTCCCCTCATCATCCATCCATCCTTCCCCTCATCATCCATCCATCCTTTTACCCACCCCCTCATCATCCATCCGTTCCCTAATCATCCATCCATCCATCCTTTCACGCACCCCCTCATCATCCATCCATCCACCCTTCCCCTCATCATCCATCAATCCACCCTTCCCCCTCATTATCCATCCTTTCACCCACCCCCTCATCATCCATCCATCCATCCCCTCATCATCCATCCATCCTTCCCCTCATCATCCATCCTTCCCCTCATCATCCATCCATCCTTTCACCCACCCATCAATCCATCCTTCCCCTCTATCCATCCCCTCATCCATCCATCCATCCCCTCATCCATCCATCCTTCCCCTCATCATCCATCCATCCATCCTTTCACCCACCCATCCATCCATCCTTCCCCTCTATCCATCCCCTCATCCATCCATCCATCCCCTCATCCATCCATCCATCCCCTCATCCATCCATCCCCTCATCCATCCATCCCCTCATCCATCCATCCTTCCCTCATCCATCCATCCTTCCCTTCATCCATCCATCCTTCCCCTCATCCATCCTTCCTTTCATCCATCATCCATCCTTCTCCTCACCCATCCATCCATCCATCCCATCCATCCTTCCCCTCATTCATCCATCCATCCATCCATCTCCTGATCCATCCATCCTTCCCCTCCATCCATCCACTCCATCCTTCCCCTCATCCATCCATCCTTCCCCTCCATCCATCCATCCTCCCCCTCCATCCATCCTTCCCCTCCATCCATCCATCCATCTCCTCATCCATCATCCTTTCCCTCATCCATCCTTCCCCTCCATCCATCCATCCTCCCCCTCCATCCATCCATTCTTCTCCTCATCCATCATCCTTCCCCTCATCCATCATCTTTCCCCTCATCCATCATCCAGCTACCCTTCCACCCATTAATCCAGCTATTTAGATTTTCTCTCCATCCTTCCCCTCACTCATCAATCCATCCATCCTCTCTCATTAGCCATTTATTCAATCTTTCATTCATCCATTCACCCTTTCACTAATTCATCCAGCCATTCACCCATCCCTTCACTTACTTACTCGCCGACCTTTCCATATTAATTTTGAGCTGAGCTCTTTTGAGAAGAGGCCCATCAAGAACTTCACCCTCGCTGCAGGGGCCGTTCCAGGACTGGGACGGAAGCCACCCAGGGAGGAGACAGGATCCACCACAGGGGGGGACAAGAGCCACCACTGGTGGGGGTGGACTGAAGCCACAACATGGGGGGACAGGAGCCATCCCAGGCGTGGGGTGGACTGGAGCCACCACATGGGGGGACAGGTGCCATCACTGAGGGGAGGGCAGGAGCCATCACAGGAGAGGGAACACAGGGGTGGGCATGCAGTATTCTAGTATCATCTTGGGCTCCTAGAAATGGAATGTGTGAGCCCCCCTCTAAATAGCAGAGACATGACACATTCAGGGCTGTTTGCATGTGAATAGATGTAGCTGCTCCTGAACCGGCAGCCCCTCCCTCTCAGTCACCTTCGAAGCACCTCTTAACAGGTCATCAAGGGCTGGAGGTGTGAGGGTAGCCATCCCGCTGTGCCTCTCCAATGCTGGGGGCATCTGAGGAGCTTTGGTGCAGCATTGGAGTGAAGAAAAGAGGTGGGTGCAAGCTGTGCCGGCTTTAGGGTGGAGCAACCGGTGCCCTGTTAAAATGACGGACAAATGGCGTCCGTTAAAGATTCCTTCACGGACAACGGACAGACGGCCGAAATTACGGACTGTCCGTGAAATGTACGGACGGTTGGTCACCCCTACAGCGCGTGCTGCTGTCAGGGGGGCAAATCTGCAGTGCTCCTATGCAAAGGTATGTATGGACCATGGCCCAGTCACACTTTCATTGTATAGCGACGACGCTTGCGGCACTGGTTGAGAGTAGCAATACATACCTAGCTGCGCTATATGTGCATGTGAGAGGATTTTTCCATTCCGGCACTATGCAAAATGGCGCACGAGACAGAGAGTATATGTAGGCAGGAAGGCGGCCATGCGTTACTGCTCACCTGTGGGATCCGTCTCACAGAAGCTCGGCGGCATAGCTGAGTAAAACCACATCCGAGAGGTCCTGAGTAGGTCTCCCACGCTGGGCATTGCATCATAAAAGAAAAAACACGTATTTCTTAGGTCATATTTACAGTTTTTTTTACACTTTGAAGCAACTTCAGTGCGCCCGCATGCGAGAACACATGAAAAAACACTTTAAAGATAGACACGGGACTATAAAAGAATGGACATAGGGAACATGTTTAGGAGTGGGGTCTAGTTTATAGGCAGCGCTACTGGAATTAAGCAGCAGGAGATGACCAAATTAAGCGGCCGTGCTGACTAAATTATTCGGCAAAAAGAGGCAAATTAGGTCGCATAATACAGCACATTTTGTGATAGAATGACTTCAAAATGTGGTAATTTTCACCAATTTTAACACTGTTTTAGCAAAGATTTCATCTCAGTACCAATAAACTTCTGAAAGAGGACCAGTCAACTTTTGTGAAGGGCTTTCCACTGCATGCCACATGGGTTGCTGTTAAAAAAAATGTAAGTTACTTGTTTGAGCTAAAAACATGTTTTCCCCCAAATCTGTAAATTATGCAGCAGATTATGGATTGTATAGCCCATGCGGCAAATTCATAATTATGTGGAAACCGCCGGGAAAAAAAAATCACATAATTACAGTGGCCCTTATTGGAAGGTTTTCTGATCCTGGTTAGTTTGATGGGCGGTAGAGCTGGGACTTTTTTATGGAAAATTCAACCTAACAGCGCAGGACCCCCAGTGGGTCCAAACACTAGCCTGTCTGGTGTGCCCTCCTGTGGCACTAAGGTGGTGGCGGCTCTACTATGGGGGCTCCCTGCGTGGGGCGCAGGCAGCCTCTCTCAGGGGCTAAAGACGCATTAGCACCTGCGCGCTTAGAGAGACTTAGATTGTGTGTTAATGATGGACAGCCCTACAACTTTGTTTATTCCTATTTCTTTGTATTCCACCTGGCTGGGGACCTCGTGATTTGTGTGTTTCCGATACCAGGAGGCTTTCTGGTGTCAGATCTGGTGAGAGTTTGGCTACAGACTCTCTGGTCCCTCGGACGCACAGAGTGCAGAGTTGTGGAAACGGGCCACTTCCACGGAAAAAGGGATGCGCTGTGCGTCGAAGGCCACGTGCTTCCTGCAGGAAGATTCGCCTCAGAGTCTTTGATCACATCCATCCATGTCAGGGGTCGAGGAGCCCCCTCACAGGCACTGAAGGGCCAGGCGTGCCCCGGAAAGGCGCACACACAGCACGTGCAGTGACCTACACACGGGATGGCAAAGCTGCACTGCTCAGGGCGCGGACTACTTAGACAGCCAGGGTTGATGCTGTCTGGGACGCAAGGCGCGTTGACTCGACGTAACAGTGCGGCGCTGTGTATCACAGCAACGTCATAATCCGGGGGGCTCAGCAGGGCTATATAAGGCCGCGCAGGGCCCATAAGTCTGTCAGTCGGACATTGCGGTCAAGATGATCACGGGAGTCCGAGGGCCCGGCCCTCCTGACGAGGAACCAAGCTCTCCGGCCATGATGGGACTCTGCGCCTGCGGGTTTCGCAGGCAGACGAGGATTCTGCAGGTTGTCTTCTGCTTGCTGGCCTTCGTGACGTGCCTGGGCTCCGTGATCTACCTGTACAGGCACTCACAGCTCCAGTTCCAGCAGCAGCAGGAGACGCTCTCCGGCCTGGTGGAAGTGATGTATGAGCAGCGGTCCAGGCTGGAGCAGTCCCTTGAGAAGGAGCGTGCGGAGCACAAGACCCAGGAAGATTTTGCGGTACATACATTAAAAGCTCAAGAAGCCCTGAGCAAGGAGAAGGAAGGCGCCATGAACCCCGACGTCACCCTCCCCTCTCTGCACATGACCCTGAAGAACCAGCATGAAGGAGCCAAGAAGCAGCTCCTGGACTTACAGGCGCAGTATAACTCCCTAAAGCTGGAAAACCGGCGTGCGTTGGAGAGCCACAACCAGAAATACGCCCAGCTCCAGCGGGAGAATGAGAACCACGTGGAAATGCTGCTGGATACAATATCGAAACTATTGGAAGACAGTACGGTTCTTCGCAATGCATTTGAAGAGGCCCGCTCTAAGCTGCGTAGTGCGCAGGAGAAGCTGAATAAGATGCAGCAGCTGAATGAAGCTCTTAGGAGGATACCAAGCTACAAGATGGTCCCAGCCCTGAGGCACCACCCATTGCAATTACTGGCCCCAGATGAGAAGCCTTCCCGAGCCTTTGATGCTGAATTGCAGCGCATTCGCGAACAGCCTGACCTACAAGTGAATACTCGGGAGACACCGACAGACTCTGGGAAGAAAACCCCAGAACGTGCTGCCCACACTGCAGTATCTATCGGAAAATTGTTGGCACCCCCGACGGGGTCTCTTGAAGTTCTGACTGGACTCCAAGCGAACAATCTGGAGACACCGACAGACTCTGGGAAGAAAACCCCAGAACGTGCTGCCCAAACTGCAGTATCTATCGGAAAATTGTTGGCACCCCCGACGGGGTCTCTTGAAGTTCTGACTGGACTCCAAGCGAACAATCTGGAGACGCCAACAGACTCTGGGAAGAAAACCCCAGAAAGTGATGCCCAGGCTTTGGAATCTATCAGACAATTGTTGGTACTCTTCAGGGCCTCTTGAAGTTCTGCCACAGCCAGCCTTGCCTCTGTGGCTATCAAATGATAGAGATAGCCGTGCGGTGCATTTCTAGAGGACGGTGAATAGCATCCAGGCTGGAGAGGAGCTGTTAAAAGAATTAAAGACTATAAACTTCACCATCAGAAACAGCACCATCTACTATGATGAATTTGGGAACATGAATATTGGCTAAGACATTGTGACCTGGACGGTGGACAAGAATGGGATGCCTTTTACACCCTGTTGGCGAGTACACAGGAAATCTGACCCTGTGATGCTGATCAGATTCAGTGCCACAGGGAGAGACAGCTAACAACCTATGATAGCTCTATACTCCAGTGTGTGTGAAAGAGAAAGGGACTGTGCAAGCTCTCCATCCAAGGGGCCAAATTAGGAATTTAAGGAAAATTGGATTCCACTCCATTCTCCATTCTTGCAAGCCAGGTACTGGAAGCAATATTACTCTCTCCTTTGCTGAAGACAGTAGTGGAACATCTTATTCCCCTCCAACCAGGAGAGACTAATGGAAGCCAGGTTACTCTTTTTCATTCAAAGAGAATACACTGACTCTCAGCTAGCAGAGATTAGTGGAAACCACTCTCCCTCCCAGCGGTGCATAATGGAAGCAATGCCATCCACTTCCACCCAAGAGAGTATTGGGGGCTCTTTTATTCTCCCCTTCCCAGCAGAGAGTAATGGAAGACATAGCACTTTATTCCACCCAGAAGAGAGCCGTGGAAGTCACCCTACTCTTCCTGCTCAGAAGAGAGAAGTAGAATCTTCCAACTCACTCCAGCCAAGACAGACAAATGAAAGCCAACCACCTCTCCACCCAGAAGAGAACAGCAGCAGCCAATGTTACCTTCTCCACCCAGCCATTATACACTCCCCATTTCTCACCATGGCAGTGCCAAGGGGCTTCAAATATCCTTTGCAGAATTTTTGCCCACTAGTTTTTTAAAATGAGTTTAGCACTTTTTTGAGAGGTCTGTCTGCTGCCCTTTGTTTTACTTTTTTTGACATGATGTCTCTCAGCACAGTGGTACCCTACACCTCCGCTATACTTTTTAAATACTAATTCTTTGTGACTTATCTACATGATGGCTATTCCTTTCACCGTTCAAAGATGGCCGCTGGACTGATGATCATCTCTAAATCTGAGGTACGTGGTCCATCAGCATGATGGAGGTAATGCTCTCCGCCACTCTGTCAAATAGAGCACCGTCTTTCAAATGCTAAATCCCTCAGTAAAGAATGATTATATCTGAACTCAGTTTGTGGAATCTCACACATCCAGTGATCCTTATACTCTTTAATAAAGCATCAGAAATATTAAAAAACAAAATAAAATAAAAATGACCAGACCTTTACTTGTATCTTGCTTATTCTTTACAAACCGTAGTGTTTTTCGTTTGAGACCACGGCAAAGAAACCATGTTTTTTCCTTTCTGTGTACTGGACCAGGTACTCTAGTTTCAGAGCTGCAGATTTATGGTACACTAGAGCGCTCGAATCAGTACCAGCTCAATCACCACAGTGCACTCCACTCCGCTAGATGTAGCCTGCTAATGGTTGATAACTAGAGATGTGGGATGTTAGCATAAACGCTGTCTAAAATATAATATTTACAGCAGGCTTTTACATTTTGATTAATAATGCCTCAAAGTCAATCGCCGTGACATCCTTGTCATCACATACTTCAGCACAAAACAGGGCTGGGGGGTAACGTTGTGTTGAAATAGCTTAGAAGCCTTCTTTGGGTACTGGCCTGCAAACACCTGAACCTCTTTGGTTAATTGCCCATGAAAGTCCTGAGCCACGTGATGACTTTACAGTCTTCAGGTCAGAAACAATTACTTTGATATGCGTTTTTCATCATTGAAATGCTGTTTGTATTCCACAAGCAGCAAAAGTATTTATGGGTGAGATATCCTACTTCGAGCTAGTCTAGTAAAAGCAAGTGCTGTCAATGCAGTGTCTTTTCACTAGATCCTTATTATTTAATCTTAATATATTTTAGGCACAAAGTGTTTCTCTTGCATTTTTGCTTCTTGGTTAGTGCTGATTTAGCATAGTTAAATGCTCAGAGAGGGACAGATTTACCCATTTTTTGTTGCCAAAAAGTGTTTAGTAGTGTTTACATTTACTTCCAGTGAATGCTTTGCGTGCAGGCTCACTAGCAACATGATAGACATTAAAATAGAGGCATATTCTTGTAATAGCCTCTGACTAAATGCAGTAAAATGATGCATGGATCACCATTAACTTACTTGTGTCGTAGGAATCACTGTAGAAGGGCTTTGGGCATCAAGGTTTCTTCAGATGGAGTCTGGGTATCGGGGTTCAGAGAAGGATTCATGGGAATGTTTTCTATACAAAGAGTAAAGTCAAGCAATCCGTAATAAGGTATATGTTATGTAGATTTTCATACCCGAATCTCACAGTAGTAACAGTTTGGTTCCTGATTAATGCTGAAAGGTGAAACGAGAAAAGCGTCCCGAGTTGGAAAGGTTGCGATAGTCTAGTATCTGGTGGAAGTCTTTTTAAAAAAATAATAATTTGTAGGTGAAGTAGTAACATACACATTTCAGGCGACAGACCTGTAGTATGAAAATTCCATCCTACTACATTGCATGTCGGTATTCATTCCTGACTCGAGGTTCTTTCTTACGACAAACCAATGGTAGGATAATGTGCTAGCAGTTAAGAATGTATTTATGAGAGTCCCAAACAACAACAAAGGAGACTTAACAGAGCACCAAAATATACTTTAACAAGCCTCACTTTTTCTTTTTTTAGATTTCTCCGCAATACCCCTTGTACGTACTACAGTGGGAAATAAATGTTTTAGTTTTAATAGTGTGACCAAGATGAAAACTTTCTTGCAGGTGTTGCTCCGGGAAAATGGGCCAAACGGATTGTTGGTGCTTCTCTGTCATGAACATCTGGTTTAGGTGGTTGTTTATGAATTGTTTGTTTATGCTATTTTTTAAGACCCTTTTGTCTTCACTGTATGAAAAACAATATTAGTTTTCACAGTCCCGGATTACTTTTTTTCTATTGGTTTATAAACATTTTTGCTGGTTGGTATAGAGCATGGGTACTCACAAACTTTGTCTCTGGGGCCAAATTTACAGTGTGGTTTGTGTCCGAGGGCCGCACCGGTTGTGGTGGGGTCAGTGGGGGAGGATGCGGGCTAGAGCAACAAAAAAAAACTGACCATGAGGTTGATCACAGGTCCCTGCAGCTGATGCCTTCGTCCACTGAGCCACCAGACCCGGCATACACACATCTCTCTCCCTCCCTCACTCACTCACTCCCTCTCTCGCTCTTTCTCTCTCCTTCCCTCTCTCCCTCCCTATCTTGCTCGCTCCCTCCGTCCCTCCCTGTCTCGCTCCCTCTCTCTCTCACTCCCTCACTCACTCCCTCCCTCTCTCCCTCTCACTTTCTTCCTCCCTCTCTCCCTCACTCCCTCCCTCACTCCCTCCCTCTCTCGCTCCCTGTTTCGCTCCCTCTTGTTCCCGCTCTCCCTCCCTCGTTGCCTATCTCTCCCTCGCTCCCACCCTCTGTCTGTCTCTCTCATTCCTGCTCTCTCACTCCCTCTCTCTCACTCCCCCCTCCCTCCCTCACTCCCTCACTCCCTCTCTCTCCCTCACTCCCTCTCTCTCCCTCACTCCCTCTCTCTCACTCCCTAACTTGTTCCCTCTCTCCCTCCCTCTCTCTCTCCCTCGCTCCCTCCCTCTCTCGCTCCTTCCCTCTCTCTGTCTGTCTCTCCCTCCCTCTATCTCTCTCACTCCCTCCCCCTCTCATTCTCACTCCCTCTTTCACTCCCTCCCTCTCTGTCTCACTCCTCTCACTCTCTCACTCCCTCTCCCTCTCTCCCTCTCTCCCTCCCTCCCTCCCTCGCTCGCTCCCTCGCTCCCACCCTCCCTCCCTCCCTCGCTCCCTCTCTCCCTCTCTCCCACCCTCCCTCTCTCGCTCCCTCCCTCTGTCTCTCATTCCCGCTCTCTCACTCCCTGTCTCTCACTCCCCTCTCTCCCTCCCTCCCTCACTCCCTCTCTCTCCCTCACTCCCTCTCTCTCACTCCCTCACTTGTTCCCTCTCTCCCTCCCTCGCTCCCTCCCTCTCTCGCTCCTTCCCTCTCCCTCCCTCTGTCTGTCTGTCTCTCACTCCCTCGCTCCCCCACTACCCCAACCAGCACCCCCCATTGTGCTTCGACTCACCAATGTGTTGCTTTCTGTTCTTCCATTCCTTGTTGCGTTTGCGTGCACTCCTGCCCTCCCCCTATTGCTTTTGCATACACTCCTGTGTTGCTTCGCCGTCACCACCCCTTCTTTCTTCACCTACCTCCCCTCAACCCTACCCATGTTGCTGTGCAGCATCACTCAGCGCCACCACAGTATCACTCAGCGTCACCACAGCATCACTCAGTGCCACCACAGCATCACTCAGCACCACCACAGCATCACTCAGCACCACCACAGCATCACTCAGTGCCACCACAACATCACTCAGTGCCACCACAGCATCACCACAGCATCACTCAGCGCAACAGCAGCATCACTCTGCGCCACCACAGCGCCACCACAGCATCACTCATGGCCACCACAGCATCACTCAGCGATACCATAGCATCACTCAACGCAACCACAGCATCAATCAGCAGCACCACCACAGCATCACGCAGCACCACATCAGTGTCACTCAGCATCGCCGTTGCACAAGAACACCACCACATCACCATCACTCAGCAAGACCTGAGTATCATTCAGTATCACCTCAGCATCGTCTCCACACCAGTCACCACCACCACCACCACCACTACCACCTGAGCATCCCCTCAGCCTGCTCTCGGAATCTGGCATCTGTTGATTTCCTCCTAGCGTCTGGCCGCTGCTAGTGTTATAATACGGGAACTAGTTCCCAACCTTCACCCTCCGATTGTTTATGCCTCCTCAAAAAAAAACTTTACCAAAGAACCAATGGAATAGACAGAAACAAGTTGCCAGCATTGCAAGAACAGAAGAAAACTGAGGACATTTTTTATTGTTAATACTTTTTTCAATATGGTCATTCAGTTGTACAGAATGCCTTCTTGGTCATATATAAGGTAACAAAAATGCTTCTGACACTTGTATTAAAACTTTTCAGCATGCTGCACAGCAGCCACACTTCTCTACAGCACAGCTTAAAGACATTGGTAAAGTCAATAGCTCTGGCTAAACTCTTATAACGCCCCAAAGGCGAGACCTATTGGCTATGCCAATGCTTGTCCTGTAATGACACAACCCAAAAAAAAAATCTCTGCACGCTCGACGAGTTCTTGTTGCGCCATCGGTGGCTGCAGGCTGCACAAAGAAACTGTGTGAAATATGTATACTTCTTGAAGCAGAGATAACTAAGATCAATCACTATTAAAACATAAACATATCTAAAACAATCATAATAAGTATTTCCAGCTGTATGGAAAAAGATGGAAAAACTCTAGAGCAACAGAGAAGTAAGGAGGGACTCTCTGAGTGATTACTAAATGCAGTGTTGCTTTAAATGTGAAGACAGACATCTCTTAAGGAAGTTAAATCAAATCTTTATTACGTACATAACTTGAAGAGTTTAAAGGGCACAGATATTCTACTATGTATTTTTCAGACAATTGTATAAAAAAATGCAGTTGAAAAAATCTGAGGTTTTCACTGTTAAAAATATAGCAGATGGATTTTCCATGAGGTAAATTCCTTTTTTGTGTTAAGATTGTGAGAAATTTCAGAAATGCTGCAGCTGAGGTTGATACTGAAGGTTGAGTGCTTTCAGCATGAAAAAGGCAGTATATGCACACATGATTGTCCTTTTACTTCTCAAGTAGTCCTTATGACTTGCTTATTCGAGGCAAATATCAATGGTTATGCTGTTTTGGCTAGCCCTCACCATCATTCATGTACGATTGACTCTAAATTCCTCACTCCGCCCCATAATACCTTGTTGTATCTGTATCCTCTCTCAGGTGGAGTGGTACCTCCCAGAAAGAGTGGGAATCCTCTGGTCTGGCCAATGGTATAAGACTCATCATGGCGGACCTTGCTTGACCAACCAATCAGTTTATTCCTCCGCCTACTCTCAAAGTCACTATCAAGGCTATGAGACCTCAGTGCTACTAGAGAACGAGGGTAATGAAGAACATAGATATTAAGGAAAGCACCACCAAATTCAATAATATTTAGAAATGTTGTGCCTAATGAGCCCTCTGAATATCTGAACATTGGAGGAGGACATGGGGGTAAAGATAGATCAAGAACCCCTTCATTGAGTCCTCCTGCCACAAAACCCAGCTTGTTCCAATCTAAAGGATGTGTACATACTGCTGCTGGTTATACATTTAAAGAGAAACTGCTTCTGGTATTATTGAGTGAGACTGAACTGATAGAATCCATTGCTATATTTCAGCTATATAAGGAGGATGCGTTTGAAAAATTAAGCAAAAGCACCTCTGTGTTGTTGTGTCCCACTGCAGGAACTAGTTAGTGAACCTTCTTAAAACTTTTAGTTTATACTGGGTCGATTGCATAGGAGTCACATATATGAATACTTTTCTTCTTGCTAGGCATCTACATGAACCATTTACTTTGATAAGTTTAGTATTCAATAGTTTTTTTGAATACTTAAAACACAGGACATAACAAAAATGTGTATCTTCCAAGGTTGCTGTCACATCGGGAATATATATCTATGCTTGACCATAACTAAGATATGCGTCAAATTTGTTGATATTCCAGTGTATGTAGCCCGGCTATCCCATCACAAACACTGCAGATACTGTTGGACCTCACATAGAGTATGAATATCCCTAATGTCATATATCATGGTGGCACTTTGACAGTGAAATGTAATCTTAATAAATCCATTTCAATATGTCAATTTAAAACAAAATATTTAAATGTCAAACTGGTGGTTGCATCAGCCAATTAAACTGTTTCTATTACAGATTGAAAACATAATGATTTCTTGTGCAGTATCACTCATAAAACACACATTTTTATACCTTTGTCTAATGTCAATTAATGTATGTTAGCAATTGAACAAACAGTAAACTGGAAGTTTCGTTTAAAGTAAATTTTTCCCCTTAGGCTCTCAAACCTTCTTTGAAAAAAGATCTTATTGAAACCAGAAACTCGTAATAACGCACTAAACTAGAAAAAAAATTTAAAGCAAGGTTTGTGAATTTTATCATTTTGAAAAACATGTTTACATTTTGAACAGATTTTTTATAATTCCAATTGTAGTACATGCTTATATCGGTTAGACGTAAAAGTTGTATACAAAAAATGTTTTGTGCGATGAATGTTCAAAATGTATCAAACTTATTGTGAAGAAAAAAGTTACTGGACCAGTGCATACCTTCAATCAAGGACATCAATTAAAAAAAAAATGTCCAAAGCGTGGCAAATTTGATGAATATTTTTTCAGTAACTTCTGAAGCAAAGTTCAGTGCAGAATTTAACATTACTAATAATGTGAGAAATTTGGTATTTAGAGTTGTCATATCGTGTAAACCTGTAACCTTTTGCAAAATATTGAAAGTGTTTTATTTGGATTCTCACAAAATGGTTTTGGTTCTTTAAGTATCAGATCCGTGGGCTTAGGTGTATCAGAATTCTTGTTCTTGAAGTTGTGCTTCGTGTTGGGCTACAAAAACACACCTCATGCTGTTACAACTTTATTCAACTTCATTGTTTAGGCAACAAGTTACTTTTGTTTTAGGACCAGGCCACAAATGTACTTTGTTTCTGCACAAATTGTGGGGTGGATAATTTAGACCTAGTATTAAATATTCACTCTTGTAGGAATTTGACAACCAAACGGATGGAGGCATTAGTTGCTGTAATGCTGAATTTCTTTTCATTCTTTTGTGTTCTGTACAGAGACCCAAAAATACCAATGCAATTTCTTTCCAGGATTTACAATATCTGAACTGCATTTTTAACTGTGTGTTTTTGTTGAATCTTTTACTACACGTGTAGATAATTCCACAAGTTAGGGAGTTATGCCTGTCATTTTTTCGACTGTAGTTAGGTATTTTGGATTTGTTATATTCTTTTCCTCTGTCAACTCAGCAAGTCTGGCAGAAGTTGATGAACTCTAAAGGAACACACAGTTCCAACACTGCAGCTAGGAACATGCCATTGCTATGTTAGCCCAGTTTAAATTGAAGTACCTGATTAACAAAATTAGTTTTCAACTGGCATAGTCCTCTTGCGTCCTGATCTTGCAAAACTGTGAATTTTGATCTCATCCGGAATCACAAACTCTAAAATATGCACAAATAAGGAATAGAGGCAAGCACATCCCTAATTGCTAAATTACATCCTTAACCTTGCCTTTCTTTTACCTGACTCAGAAAGGACGGGGTGTAGGAGAAATCACAATGCATTCAGTGCAAATGTGTCCCCGACAGTCACTTGGAAAGCCCAGACAACAATACTCAGGCAGACAAAGGATGTTGATGTTTGATGTATAGAAAAAACAGAGAGAGAGAGAGAAGAGGATAGGGAAATCCTCTGCCTTCCCAGACAATTGCTAATATAAACCAACCAAGAACAAGTTTGCTACCTACTTAACTAAAGATTAGGAGATTAGGTTCTCATAATCCTTGCGGCAAATGTGCCTTGGAACCCACAAGGTGTTTTTTAAGAACCCTCATTCACCAACCTAGTTGGTGACATGCTTCATCATTGGATTCCCACCCTGCTCACCAAATACTACTAGGGTGTGCTACGCCACCTGATTACTGTGGAGCTGGTTTTCTTTGTGATTGTGACAGTGAGTGTGGAGGTGGTGATATGTGATTTTACATTGGCTCAGTGTTGGACTTGGCCCTTCTGGCAGGTTCACCCCTGAACTTTTTGCTTTGTGTTTGTGACCCCATGAAAATGTTCTTGTTCTCAACTTGAATCCGACCAGGGGCATGCTGCTGCTGGGGCCCGGGGGAAGGCTTGCCTCCCTGGGCCCTGCCCAGCCCCTGGACTTCTAAAGGACTTTGCTGGACTATGGAATCCCCTAATGCGCCTGGGAGTGCTTGTTCTTTGCTCTAGCGCTGTGGAGCCCTTTCTGTCTGCCCTTCTAGCGCCTGGGAGCGCTGGATTGCCTAATAAGCGATTGGGAGCGCTTCCTGTCTGCTGCAGCACGCTGAGAGCGCTTTTACTTGTCCAGCCGGTGCCCACCCGGCATTTGTGGAGTTCTGTTGCACTCGTTGTGTGGTTACGAGTGCCCCCCTCGCTTTATTGTCATTTTAAAGCCGGTGCCCACCCGGCATTGCCCCGCTGGAGTGCCACCTCGTGCCAGTTATTTTAAAGGAAAGCCGGTGCCCACCCGGCATTTGCTGCTGTTTACTGCCGGGCCGCCACTCTGCCTGCGACGACCCGGAAGCGGTTGGGCAGCCGGCCAATCCCGGCGCGGCCCCAACCGGAAGTCCCGCCTGCCGCCTGCCGCCACCGGCAGGAGAAAGAAGCCGAGTGATGGCCGCCCGGGGCTCCCGTGAGCTGGGGTGAGCCCCGGGCCCACCAGGAAGCAGCCGCCGGATGTCGCGGGGCTCCCAGGACCAGGAGGGAGCCCCGGTGGTAGGAGGAGAGCCCCGGGGTGAAGCAGGAGAGGACAGCGGAGGGGGCGCGAGGCACACTGCCGGTGCCTGCCCCCACCGCGAGCGCCATAGACGTCCTGCCTACAGATACCGGTGAGTGCCGATAGACGGGAGGGGCGCCGGGACCCATTGTCGGGGTCCGCCCCCCGTAGCACGATCCCGCACTGTTGCTTGTTTGGGAGCCACAAGGCTCCGGGGGCATTCCTTTGTTGAGCCTAGGAGGCTCCCCCGCCAGAGCGAGGCTCCCCCCACGGCCGCATCCAGTATTTCGAGCCTAGAGGCTCTGAGGGGCATACTTGATTTTAGAGTCCCCCGTGAGGGACTCCATCGTTGTGAAGGGCACAAGGGGTGATAGAGCGGTCCCACTTGGCAGCGGGTCGCTCCCCCTGGTGTCGGACCATTTGGTTTACGAGCCCAGAGAAGCCTCAAGGTGCCCCATTTGTTTTAGAGCCCTGCGAGAGGCTCACAGCCCACATTTGTTTAGAGCCTAGAGAGGCTCTTTGGGTGCCATGTGTGTTTAGAGCCCAGAGGAGGCTCCAGGGGGCATTTCCTTTTGCCCCACCAGTGTGCTTGAGCCCACAAGGCTCCTCCGTGTTGGCCACATCCTCCTCACAGTTGCCCAGCACTTTGTGGGCAGCTGCCACGTTTAGGACCCTGACTTTGGACACAGGGTGTCCTAGCCCTAGAGAGGCCAGTTGGTCTAGGGACTGCCACAGGTGGTGGCTAATGTGATTCTGGCGCATTTATGATTTATGTGCCAATGTGATTACTGCGCAATTGTGATTTATTTATATGCTTCTATAGCGCCTGAAAAGACCCCCGAAGGGGTATCTCTGCGCTTTGCCATCCAGGGGAAACCTGCTACTGTACCCGGACAATACCAATAGATAGTGGGGGAATAAAATTAAATGCTAGAAAAGAGGTAGGTTTTCAGGGTTTTTCGAAAAGATAAGTGATCAGAACTGAGCTTTAGTGAGAGGGGGAGGGTGTTCCACAGAACAGGCCCAGTATAGGCCAGAGCCCTACCTCCTTGACGGGCTTTTTTAATCTTGGGAACCTTGAGGAGTTGGAGATTGCTTGATCGTAGTGAGCGGCCCGGAACATAGGGTGTAAAGACTGTGCTGAGAAATTTCGGGCCTATCCCCATCAGGCATTTGTGAATTGTGCACAAGATTTTAAATTTGGTCCGCAGTCGTACTGGCAGCCAGTGCAGTTCCGTCAACAGTGGCTGGGAGGGAGTCCTAGGTGGAGCATTCATGACTAACCTCGCGGCCGTATTCTGGACCACCTGTAGCTTGTTAAATTGGCCTTCATTAGATGACAAAAGAAGGCCATTACAGTAGTCCAGTCTGCTGACGACCAGAGCCTGGACCAAGGTCTTTCTGTGGTGATCTGGGAGAAAAGGAAACACCCTTCTCAACAGAGAGATAACCCCAAAACAGGTACCAGCAACCTGGTTGACATGATCTTTAAAAGTCAGTGACTGATCAAATAACACTCCCAGATTTCTTATGGTCTGCTTGGGGATAGGGGCGGGTCCTAGTTCACCAGGCCACCAATCACTGGACCATAATGTTGCTGCTTCCCCATAAAGTACAACCTCGGTCTTGGTCACGTTGCACTGTAAGCAGTTGTTGGCCATCCATTTGGAAACTGCCCTCATTCCTTCTGCAAATGTTCTTTGTAAAGCAGGGGAGAAGGTCTTAAAGGGGAACAGAAGTTGGGTGTCATCGGCGTAGGACACCGGTATAAACCCAAACGATCTCACTAAGTCAGCCAGGGGGGCCACATATACATTAAACAATGTGGGGCTCAAGCATGAGCCCTGTGGCACACCCCTGGTGAGCTCCCTGGCGGTGGATTTGTGGGAGCCCAATCTGACTTCCTGAGAACGACCGGAAAGAAAGCTCTCCATCCAGGACAGGGCCATACCTCCCAATCCTATCTCTCTCAGCCGGCAGAGAAGCAAATCGTGAGACACCGTGTCGAAGGCAGCGGATAAGTCCAATAGCACCAGAATCATCGACCCTCCACTGTCAAGCGTCATCCTGATGTTATTGGTGACAGCCAGTAGGGCGGATTGCTACACCTCTGAATGTTTTTAGGCATCATGTGTATTCCTCTCCTGCACCTCTGAATGTTTCTATGCGTCATATGCCTTGTCCTTACACCGCTGAATGTGTTGTTGATACATCATGTGTTTTCCCTCCCTGCACCTCTGTATGTATGTTTATGCATCATGTGTTTTGTCCCCAGGTCTATACCCCTAAATGTATGGTGATATTTAGTTGGTTGTTCTTGCTAGTACAGGTGGTGCTAGTGAGGTCCTGGTTCCCTGCGTGACCTGTTCCTAAGGTGGTTAGGTTTGCGTAGGGGGTACTTACCTGATTACCATTAGTTACTGATTGTGTGCTATTTTGTGCTACAGTGATTTTCTGTTATGTGCTAAGTGATATTCCAAGGGCTTGATACTGAGCTCGCCCCCTGACCAGAGTCCCAGGACCAGTGGACTCTATTGTGCCTTCCCTGACAAATTGCTGGGACTTGTCTGATCTCCCTTGGGCCCCTGGGGCCTCGCTGAAATGTGCCAGCAGCCCGTCCAAGCCTCCAGCAGCGCCGCTCTACCCTGAGCCGCGCTGCTTCGCTGGGCCACCCGCATCCTGCCTCCCCCTCCTCTTCTGAGCCGCACACATTGGTCGCCCCAGAGAAACGCTTGTACCTTGCCGGCCACCCGCTCAAGCCTCGAGCCGCACCACTCTCCCCTGAGTCGTGCCGCTTCGCTGGGCCGCCCGCTCAAGTTTACTAAGGAGCTCACTCTCATTTTCCCTGCAACCGTCCTGGGAGGTACTGTCCGTTAGGCTCTATGTTCTAAGTTCTAGGCCTACAAGTATTGTATTCTAAGATCTAAAAGTGCTGATTCCTGACAGTGGTCCAAGTGGCCCTGTCTTGTACATATCCCTTGTAAGTTCTGCCCGTGCCTGTTGGCACATTGTAAAGTGTGTGTTTTTATCTAATGTGTTTTGGTGTAATACAAAGGCTATTTTTACATATAACCTTGTGTGGAGTTTCCTTTGTGGTGGGCCTTGGGTGTTGTTGCTGGGGTGCGTGCGCAAATACTTAACTCATATCGCCTCCAAGTTTAGCCTTGCTGCTCGCGCCACGTTACCTAGAGGGTGAGCAGGGGTTATCTTGGCGTGTAACTCCCTTGCCCTGACTTAGGAGTGGTGGTCTCTGACTGATTTTGGCGCAAGCCCTGGCCAGCCAGGGATCCCATTTCTAACACTCAGGAACTCCTAACATGTAGTGATTTTAATAATGGAAGCCCTGATCAAACTTTAAAAAGTGATGGATCTTGATGAGATTTAAATTGCTCTCAATTATCCTCAACAATGCTTTATGTATATCATAGCACTGCCACCCATTCATAGGATGAGAAATTAAATTACTTGGAAGTGTAACAGCAGTGTTGGGAAATGCGTTCTACCAACTATGTATTTGGGGGGGTCCTCGCTTCACCAAAGTGGTTCATCGTTGTCAATGCACAAGAAAACGCTGGATGTGGCTCTGATACACACTTAAGCGTCAAGGCCACACTGTACACTGCATGTGCTATCAGCCAGTCACACCACTACAGACTGGTCACGCATGTGAATAGGGAGCCCATGGGTCAGGCAAATAATTGCTCATCACAGTTGACCTACAAGTATGAAACACACCTGAACTATGCTTTTTACTATAATATGGAAGCGTTCCACTATTTGGTGTCCGTCACTGTCCTAAAAATTTGAACATATATGACAACAGCATCCTGGTTTTGTGCTGGCAGCTACAAATGCAAAATCTGTATTTTTCAGACTTTCAGTGCTTCATTTTAACCTTCTGGTTCATGGTTTAATTAGTCCGGAGGACGAACCAATTTCTGTTTAAATTATCGTGGACGCATTTTACTATTATTTCACGGAACGTAGCACAGAAAGTTCTCCTGCTGGGCCAAGTTGTATGAAAGGGAGAGAGCAGGAATGCTCAATATATCAATCAATCAGGGAAATGGGAAGCGCACTACTCACCCGTGAGGGTCTCAAGGCACTGAGGGGAGTGAGGGGGGGTCGGATGCAGCTCCGAGTCAGCCGAATATACACAAAGATATAGAGGATTTCTGCTCTCTCGTTGAGCTGGCGCACTGCGTGCAGCCTAGCACCTATGCAAGGGCACTGACTTTAACGGCAATATTGTTTTTTTGCAGAAAGGAATACATTCCTGCTCAAAACAAATCCAAGAGGCATTTTCCTCTTTCTATGCGTGATGTAGAATGTATCACGTATAGAAAGAGAAAATGACAAGAAGGAAAAAAGAATTTTCTTCTCGTTACCCCACCATCTCTGCGGCGTACCGATTTGTTAAAATGTCTGGTTTACAAACTTTTATACATTTAGAATTAATTCAAAGCCACTGGCGTAACGAAAGTTGAGGGGGGCCCTCTTCAAGGTACACGAAGAGGCCTCCACACCGTATTGAATATGGAGCTCTCAGGCCTGAGTACGCTGCTGAGGCTCCCCCTTGCAGGTCGGGCCCCCCTCCCGCATTGCGGGGACTGCGGGGGCCTGTGCTACGCCGAATAAAAGCCATTTGTGGATGCATGGCAATGCCAATGCTCCACCCATGGAATGCTTCTGAGTGTTGCAATACATGTTTTAATAAAGCCACACTGCTCTAGTCCCCCCATACCTTGTTTTGTAAATCCAAATTAGGCATTGCCCTGCCTTGTGTCACTTTGCGTGTGAGGACAACACTACTATTTAATGAATATGGCCCCAAATGTCTTAGGTCCCTTCATTGGAGGGCCTGTGAAGGGACCTGAGACACTTTGGGCCTCTTCAGCATGAGTGACAGTGTCTCCTGTCTTCAGCATGAGTGACGGTGTCGCCTGTCTTCAGCATGAGTGACAGTGTGTGACAGTGTTGTCTGTCTTCAGCATGACTGACAGTATCTGACAGTGTCTCCTGTCATCAGCATGTGTGACAGTGTGTGACAGTGTCTCCTGTCTTCTGCATGAGTGACAGTGTCTCCTGTCTTCACTCATGCTGAAGACAAGCAACACTGTCACCAGTGTTGCCTGTCTTCAGCATGAGTGACAGTGTTTGACAGTGTCTCCTGTTTCAGCATGAGTGACAATGTCTCCTGTCTTCAGCATGAGTGACAGTGTGTGACAGTGTCTCCTGTTTTCAGCATGAGTGACAGTGCCTCCTGTCTTCAGCATGAGGGACAGTGCCTGACAGTGTCTCCTGTCTTCAGCATGAGTGACAGTGTTGCCTGTCTTCAGCATGAGTGACAGTGTTTGACAGTGTCTCCTGTTTCAGCATGAGTGACAATGTCTCCTGTCTTCAGCATGAGTGACAGTGTGTGACAGTGTGTCCTGTTTTCAGCATGAGCGACAGTGTCTCCTGTCTTCAGCATGAGTAACAGTGTTTGACAGTGTCTCCTGTTTCAGCATGAGTGACAATGTCTCCTGTCTTCAGCATGAGTGACAGTGTGTGACAGTGTCTCCTGTTTTCAGCATGAGTGACAGTGTCTCCTGTCTTCAGCATGAGTGACAGTGCGTGACAGTGTATCCTGTCTTCAGCATGAGTGACAGTGTGTGACAGTGTCTCCTGTCTTCAGCATGAGCGACAGTGTGTGACAGTGTCTCTTGTCTTCAGCATGAGTGACAGTGTGGTGTCTCCTGTCTTCAGCATGAGTGACAGTGTGTGACAGTGTTGTCTGTCTTCAGAATGACTGACAGTGTCTCCTGTCTTCAGAATGAGTGACAGTGTTTGACAGTGTCTCCTGTTTCAGCATGAGTGACAATGTCTCCTGTCTTCAGCATGAGTGACAGTGTGTGACAGTGTCTCCTGTTTTCAGCATGAGTGACAGTGCCTCCTGTCTTCAGCATGAGGGACAGTGCCTGACAGTGTCTCCTGTCTTCAGCATGAGTGGCAGTGTTGCCTGTCTTCAGCATGAGTGACAGTGTTTGACAGTGTCTCCTGTTTTAGCATGAGTGACAATGTCTCCTGTCTTCAGCATGAGTGACAGTGTGTGACAGTGTGTCCTGTTTTCAGCATGAGTGACAGTGTCTCCTGTCTTCAGCATGAGTAACAGTGTTTGACAGTGTCTCCTGTTTCAGCATGAGTGACAATGTCTCCTGTCTTCAGCATGAGTGACAGTGTGTGACAGTGTCTCCTGTTTTCAGCATGAGTGACAGTGTCTCCTGTCTTCAGCATGAGTGACAGTGCGTGACAGTGTATCCTGTCTTCAGCATGAGTGACAGTGTGTGACAGTGTCTCCTGTCTTCAGCATGAGCGACAGTGTGTGACAGTGTCTCCTGTCTTCAGCATGAGTGACAGAGTGGTGTCTCCTGTCTTCAGCATGAGTGACAGTGTGTGACAGTGCTGTCTGTCTTCAGAATGACTGACAGTGTCTCCTGTCTTCAGAATGAGTGACAGTGTGTGACAGTGTCTCCTGTCTTCAGCATGAGTGACAGTGTTAGTCACAGTGTGTGACAGTGTCTCCTGTCTTCAGCATGAGTGATGGTGTCACCTGTCTTCAGCATGAGTGACAGTGTCTCCTGTCTTCAGCATGAGTAACAATGTCTCCTGTGTTAAGCATGAGTGATGGTATCTCCTGTCTTCGGCATGAGTGACAGGGTGTGACAGTGTCTCCTGTCTTCAGCATGAGTGACTGTATCTCCTATCTTCAGCATGAATGACAGTGTGTGACAGTGCCTCCTGTCTTCATCATGAGTGACGGTGTCTCCTTTCTTCAGCATGAGTGACAGTGTGTGACAGTGTGGCCTGTCCTCAGCATGAGTGACAGTGTCTCCTGTCTTCAGCATGAGTGACAGTGTGAGACAGTGTCGCTTGTCTTCAGCATGAGTGACAGTAACTCCTGTCTTCAGCATGACTGACAGTGTCTCCTGTATTCAGCATGAGTGACAGTGAGTGACAGTGTCTCCTGTCTTCAGCATGAGTGACAGTGTGTGACAGTGTCTCCTGTCTTTGGCATGAGTGACAGTGTCTCCTGCCTTTAGCATGAGTGGCAGTGTTGCCTGTCTTCATCATGAGTGACAGTGTTGCCTGTTTTCAGCATAAGTGACAGTATCTCCTGTCTTCAGCATGAGTGACAGTGTTGCCTGTCTTCATCATGAGTGGCAGCGTCTCCGGTCTTCAGCATGAGTGACAGTGTGTGACAGTGCCGCCTGTCTTCAGCATGAGTGACAATGTCTTCTGTCTTTAGCATGAGTGACAGTGTTGCCTGTCTTCAGCATGAGTGACAGTGTCTCCGGTCTTCAGCATGAGTGACAGTGTGTGACAGTGCTGCGTGTCTTCAGCATGAGTGACAGTGTCTTCTGTCTTTAGCATGAGTGACAGTGTTGCCTGTCTTCAGCATGAGTAACTGTGTCTCCTGTCTTCAGCATGAGGGTCAGTGTCTCCTGTCTTCAGCATGAGTGACAGTGTCTCTTATCTTCAGCATGAGTGACAGTGTGTGACAGTGACTCCTGTTTTCAGCATGAGTGACAGTGTCTCCTGTCTTCAGCATGAGTGACAGTGTGTGACAGTGTCTCCAGTCTTCAGCATGAGTGACAATGTCGCCTGTCTTCAGCATGAGTGACATTTTATCATGTCTTCAGCATGAGTGACAGTATCTCCTGTCTTTAGCATGAGTGACAGTGTGTGACAGTGTCTCCTGTCTTCAGAATGAGCGACAGTGTGTGACAGTGTCTCCTGTCTTCAGCATGACTGACAGTGTGGTGTCTCCTGTCTTCAGCATGAGTGACAGTGTGTGACAGTGTTGTCTGTCTTTAGCATGACTGACAGTGTCTCCTGTCTTCAGCATGAGGGACAGTGCCTGACAGTGTCTCCTGTCTTCAGCATGAGTGACAGTGTTGCCTGTCTTCAGCATGAGTGACAGTGTTTGACAGTGTCTCCTGTTTTAGCATGAGTGACAATGTCTCCTGTCTTCAGCATGAGTGACAGTGTGTGACAGTGTGTCCTGTTTTCAGCATGAGTGACAGTGTCTCCTGTCTTCAGCATGAGTAACAGTGTTTGACAGTGTCTCCTGTTTCAGCATGAGTGACAATGTCTCCTGTCTTCAGCATGAGTGACAGTGTGTGACAGTGTCTCCTGTTTTCAGCATGAGTGACAGTGTCTCCTGTCTTCAGCATGAGTGACAGTGCGTGACAGTGTATCCTGTCTTCAGCATGAGTGACAGTGTGTGACAGTGTCTCCTGTCTTCAGCATGAGCGACAGTGTGTGACAGTGTCTCCTGTCTTCAGCATGAGTGACAGAGTGGTGTCTCCTGTCTTCAGCATGAGTGACAGTGTGTGACAGTGCTGTCTGTCTTCAGAATGACTGACAGTGTCTCCTGTCTTCAGAATGAGTGACAGTGTGTGACAGTGTCTCCTGTCTTCAGCATGAGTGACAGTGTTAGTCACAGTGTGTGACAGTGTCTCCTGTCTTCAGCATGAGTGATGGTGTCACCTGTCTTCAGCATGAGTGACAGTGTCTCCTGTCTTCAGCATGAGTAACAATGTCTCCTGTGTTAAGCATGAGTGATGGTATCTCCTGTCTTCGGCATGAGTGACAGGGTGTGACAGTGTCTCCTGTCTTCAGCATGAGTGACTGTATCTCCTATCTTCAGCATGAATGACAGTGTGTGACAGTGCCTCCTGTCTTCATCATGAGTGACGGTGTCTCCTTTCTTCAGCATGAGTGACAGTGTGTGACAGTGTGGCCTGTCCTCAGCATGAGTGACAGTGTCTCCTGTCTTCAGCATGAGTGACAGTGTGAGACAGTGTCGCTTGTCTTCAGCATGAGTGACAGTAACTCCTGTCTTCAGCATGACTGACAGTGTCTCCTGTATTCAGCATGAGTGACAGTGAGTGACAGTGTCTCCTGTCTTCAGCATGAGTGACAGTGTGTGACAGTGTCTCCTGTCTTTGGCATGAGTGACAGTGTCTCCTGCCTTTAGCATGAGTGGCAGTGTTGCCTGTCTTCATCATGAGTGACAGTGTTGCCTGTTTTCAGCATAAGTGACAGTATCTCCTGTCTTCAGCATGAGTGACAGTGTTGCCTGTCTTCATCATGAGTGGCAGCGTCTCCGGTCTTCAGCATGAGTGACAGTGTGTGACAGTGCCGCCTGTCTTCAGCATGAGTGACAATGTCTTCTGTCTTTAGCATGAGTGACAGTGTTGCCTGTCTTCAGCATGAGTGACAGTGTCTCCGGTCTTCAGCATGAGTGACAGTGTGTGACAGTGCTGCGTGTCTTCAGCATGAGTGACAGTGTCTTCTGTCTTTAGCATGAGTGACAGTGTTGCCTGTCTTCAGCATGAGTAACTGTGTCTCCTGTCTTCAGCATGAGGGTCAGTGTCTCCTGTCTTCAGCATGAGTGACAGTGTCTCTTATCTTCAGCATGAGTGACAGTGTGTGACAGTGACTTCTGTTTTCAGCATGAGTGACAGTGTCTCCTGTCTTCAGCATGAGTGACAGTGTGTGACAGTGTCTCCAGTCTTCAGCATGAGTGACAATGTCGCCTGTCTTCAGCATGAGTGACATTTTATCATGTCTTCAGCATGAGTGACAGTATCTCCTGTCTTTAGCATGAGTGACAGTGTGTGACAGTGTCTCCTGTCTTCAGCATGACTGACAGTGTGGTGTCTCCTGTCTTCAGCATGAGTGACAGTGTGTGACAGTGTTGTCTGTCTTTAGCATGACTGACAGTGTCTCCTGTCTTCAGCATGAGTAACAGTGAGTGACTGTGTCTCCTGCCTTCAGCACGAGTGACAGTGCCTCCTGTCTTCAGCATGAGTGACAGTGTGTGACAGTGTCTCCTGTCTTCGGCATGAGTGACAGTGTCTCCTGCCTTCAGCATGAGTGGCAGTGTTGCCTGTCTTCAGCATGAGTAAGTGTCTCCTGTCTTCAGCATAAGTGACAGTATCTCCTGTCTTCAGCATGAGTGACAGTGTGTGACAGTGTCTCCTGTCTTCAGCATGAGTGACAGTGTGTGACAGTGTGTCATGTCTTCAGCATGAGTGACAGTATGTGAAAGTGTCTCCTGTCTTCAGCATGTGTGACAGTGTGTGACAGTGTCTCCTGTCTTCAGCATGAGTGACGGTGTTGTCTGTCTTCAGCATGAGTAACAGTGTGTGACAGTGTCTCCTGTCTTCAGCATGAGTAACAATGTCTCCTGTGTTCAGCATGAGTGATGGTATCTCCTGTCTTCAGCATGAGTGACAGTGTCTCCTGTCTTCAGCATGTGTGACGGTGTTGCCTGTCTTCAGCATGAGTAACAGTGTGTGACAGTGTCTCCTGTCTTCAGCAAGAGTGACAGTGTCTCCTGTCTTCAGCATGAGTAACAATGTCTCCTGTGTTCAGCATGAGTGATGGTATCTCCTGTCTTCAGTATGAGTGACAGTGTGTGACAATGTCTCCTGTCTTCAGCATGAGTGACAGTGTCTCCAGTCTTCAGCATGAGTGACGGTGTCTCCTGTCCTCAGCATGAGTGACAGTGTGTGAAAGTGTCACCTGTCCTCAGCATGAGTGACAGTGTCTCCTGTCTTCAGCATGAGTGACAGTGTGGTGTCTCCTGTCTTCAGCATGAGTGACAGTGTGTGACAGTGTTGTCTGTCTTCAGCATGACTGACAGTGTCTCCTGTCTTCAGCATGAGTGACAGTGTCTCCTGTATTCGGCATGAGTGATAGTGTCTCCTGCATTCAGCATGAGTGGCACTGTTGCCTGTCTTCTGCATGAGTGACAGTGTTGCCTGTTTTCAGTATGAGTGACAGTGTCTCCTGTCTTCAGCATCAGTGACAGTATCTCTTGTCTTCAGCATGAGTGACAGTGTTGCCTGTCTTCAGCATGAGTGACGGTGTCTCCGGTCTTCAGCATGAGTGACAGTGTGTGACAGTGCCGCCTGTCTTCAGCATGAGTGACATTGTCTCCTGTCTTTAGCATGAGTGACAGTGTTTCCTGTCTTCAGCATGAGTAACTGTGTCTCCTGTCTTCAGCATGAGTGTCAGTGTCTCCTGTCTTCAGCATGAGGGACAGTGTGTGACAATGTCTCCTGTCTTCAGCATGAGTGACAGTGTGTGACAGTGTTGTCTGCATTTAGCATGACTGACAGTGTCTCCTGTCTTCAGCATGAGTGACAGTGTTGCCTGTCTTCAGCATGAGTAACAGTGTGTGACAGTGTCTCCTGTCTTCAGCATGAGTGACAGTGTCTCCTGTCTTCAGCATGAGTAACAATGTCTCCTGTGTTCAGCATGAGTGATGGTATCTCCTGTCTTCAGCATGAGTGACAGTGTGTGACAATGTCTCCTGTCTTCAGCATGAGTGACAGTGTCTCCTGTCTTAAGTATGAGTGACGGTGTCTCCTGTCTTCAGCATGAGTGACAGTGTGTGAAAGTGTCACCTGTCCTCAGAATGAGTGACAGTGTCTCCTGTCTTCAGCATGAGTGACAGTGTGGTGTCTCCTGTCTTCAGCATGAGTGACAGTGTGTGACAGTGTTGTCTGTCTTCAGCATGACTGACAGTGTCTCCTGTCTTCAGCATGAGTGACAGTGTCTCCTGTCTTCAGCATGAGTGACAGTGTTGCCTGTCTTCAGCATGAGTGACAGTGTCTCCGGTCTTCAGCATGAGTGACAGTGTGTGACAGTGCCGCCTGTCTTCAGCATGATTGACATTGTCTCCTGTCTTTAGCATGAGTGACAGTGTTGCCTGTCTTCAGCATGAGTAACTGTGTCTCCTGTCTTCAGCATGAGTGTCAGTGTCTCCTGTCTTCAGCATGAGGGACAGTGTGTGACAATTTCTCCTGTCTTCAGCATGAGTGACAGTGTCTTCTGTCTTCAGCATGAGTGGCGGTGTCTCCTGTCTTCAGCATGAGTGACAGTGTGTGACAGTGTTGCCTGTCTTCAGCATGAGTGACAGTGTCTCCTGTCTTCAGCATGAGTGACAGTGTGGTGTCTCCTGTCTTCAGCATGAGTGACAGTGTGTGACAGTGTCACCTGCCTTCAGCATGAGTGACAGTGTCTCCTGTCTTCAGCATGAGTGACAGTTTAAGACAGTGTTGTCTATCTTCAGCATGACTGACAGTGTCTCCTGTCTTCAGCATGGGTGACAGGGTGTGACAGTGTCTCCTGTCTTCAGCATGAGTGACAGTGTTGCCTGTCTTCAGCATGAGTGACAGTGTGTGACAGTGTCTCCTGTCTTCAGCATGAGTGACAGTGTCGCCTGTCTTCAGCATAAGTGACAGTGTCTCCTGTCTTCAGCATGAGTGACAGTGTTGCCTGTCTTCAGCATGAGTGACAGTGTCTCCTGTCTTTAGCATGAGTGACAGTGTTTGACAGTGTCTCTTGTTTCAGCATGAGTGACAGTGTGTCCTGTTTCAGTATGAGTGACAATGTATCCTGTCTTCAGCATGAGTGACAGTGTGTGGCCGTGTCTCCTGTGTTCAGCATGAGTGACAGTGTGTGACAGAGTTGCCTGTCTTCAGCATGAATGACAGTGTCTCCTGTCTTCAGCATGAGTGACAGTGCATGACAGTGTCTCCTGTCTTCAGCATGAGAGACAGTGTTGCCTGTCTTCAGCATGAGTGACAGTGTGTGACAGTGTCTCCTATCTTCTGCATGAGTGAGTGTCTCCTGTTCTCAGCATGAGTGACAGTGTTGCCTATCTTCAGCATGAGTGACTGTGTCTCCTGTCTTCAGCATGAGTGACAGTGTCTCCTGTCTTCAGCATGAGTGACAGTGTTTGACAGTGTCTCCTGTTTCAGCATGAGTGACAGTGTCTCCTGTTTCAGCATGAGTGACAATGTCTCCTGTCTTCAGCATGAGTGACAGTGTGTGACAGTCTCTCCTGTCTTCAGCATGAGTGACCGTGTGTGACAGAGTTGCCTGTCTTCAGCATGAGTGACAGTGTCTCCTGTCTTCAGCTTGAGTGAAAGTGCGCGACAGTGTCACCTGTCTTCAGCATGAGTGACAGTGTCTCCTGTCTTCAGCATGAGTGACAGTGTGTGACAGTGTTGTCTGTCCTCAGCATGCCTGACAGTGTCTCCTGTCATCAGCATGAATGACAGTGTCTCCTGTTTCAGCATGAGAGACAATGTCTGCTGTCTTCAGCATGAGTGACAGTGTGTGACAGTGTCTCCTGTCTTCAGCTTGACTGACAGTGTGTGACAGAGTTGCCTGTCTTCATCATGAGTGGCAGCGTCTCCGGTCTTCAGCATGAGTGACAGTGTGTGACAGTGCCGCCTGTCTTCAGCATGAGTGACAATGTCTTCTGTCTTTAGCATGAGTGACAGTGTTGCCTGTCTTCAGCATGAGTGACAGTGTCTCCGGTCTTCAGCATGAGTGACAGTGTGTGACAGTGCTGCGTGTCTTCAGCATGAGTGACAGTGTCTTCTGTCTTTAGCATGAGTGACAGTGTTGCCTGTCTTCAGCATGAGTAACTGTGTCTCCTGTCTTCAGCATGAGGGTCAGTGTCTCCTGTCTTCAGCATGAGTGACAGTGTCTCTTATCTTCAGCATGAGTGACAGTGTGTGACAGTGACTTCTGTTTTCAGCATGAGTGACAGTGTCTCCTGTCTTCAGCATGAGTGACAGTGTGTGACAGTGTCTCCAGTCTTCAGCATGAGTGACAATGTCGCCTGTCTTCAGCATGAGTGACATTTTATCATGTCTTCAGCATGAGTGACAGTATCTCCTGTCTTTAGCATGAGTGACAGTGTGTGACAGTGTCTCCTGTCTTCAGCATGACTGACAGTGTGGTGTCTCCTGTCTTCAGCATGAGTGACAGTGTGTGACAGTGTTGTCTGTCTTTAGCATGACTGACAGTGTCTCCTGTCTTCAGCATGAGTAACAGTGAGTGACTGTGTCTCCTGCCTTCAGCACGAGTGACAGTGCCTCCTGTCTTCAGCATGAGTGACAGTGTGTGACAGTGTCTCCTGTCTTCGGCATGAGTGACAGTGTCTCCTGCCTTCAGCATGAGTGGCAGTGTTGCCTGTCTTCAGCATGAGTAAGTGTCTCCTGTCTTCAGCATAAGTGACAGTATCTCCTGTCTTCAGCATGAGTGACAGTGTGTGACAGTGTCTCCTGTCTTCAGCATGAGTGACAGTGTGTGACAGTGTGTCATGTCTTCAGCATGAGTGACAGTATGTGAAAGTGTCTCCTGTCTTCAGCATGTGTGACAGTGTGTGACAGTGTCTCCTGTCTTCAGCATGAGTGACGGTGTTGTCTGTCTTCAGCATGAGTAACAGTGTGTGACAGTGTCTCCTGTCTTCAGCATGAGTAACAATGTCTCCTGTGTTCAGCATGAGTGATGGTATCTCCTGTCTTCAGCATGAGTGACAGTGTCTCCTGTCTTCAGCATGTGTGACGGTGTTGCCTGTCTTCAGCATGAGTAACAGTGTGTGACAGTGTCTCCTGTCTTCAGCAAGAGTGACAGTGTCTCCTGTCTTCAGCATGAGTAACAATGTCTCCTGTGTTCAGCATGAGTGATGGTATCTCCTGTCTTCAGTATGAGTGACAGTGTGTGACAATGTCTCCTGTCTTCAGCATGAGTGACAGTGTCTCCAGTCTTCAGCATGAGTGACGGTGTCTCCTGTCCTCAGCATGAGTGACAGTGTGTGAAAGTGTCACCTGTCCTCAGCATGAGTGACAGTGTCTCCTGTCTTCAGCATGAGTGACAGTGTGGTGTCTCCTGTCTTCAGCATGAGTGACAGTGTGTGACAGTGTTGTCTGTCTTCAGCATGACTGACAGTGTCTCCTGTCTTCAGCATGAGTGACAGTGTCTCCTGTATTCGGCATGAGTGATAGTGTCTCCTGCATTCAGCATGAGTGGCACTGTTGCCTGTCTTCTGCATGAGTGACAGTGTTGCCTGTTTTCAGTATGAGTGACAGTGTCTCCTGTCTTCAGCATCAGTGACAGTATCTCTTGTCTTCAGCATGAGTGACAGTGTTGCCTGTCTTCAGCATGAGTGACGGTGTCTCCGGTCTTCAGCATGAGTGACAGTGTGTGACAGTGCCGCCTGTCTTCAGCATGAGTGACATTGTCTCCTGTCTTTAGCATGAGTGACAGTGTTTCCTGTCTTCAGCATGAGTAACTGTGTCTCCTGTCTTCAGCATGAGTGTCAGTGTCTCCTGTCTTCAGCATGAGGGACAGTGTGTGACAATGTCTCCTGTCTTCAGCATGAGTGACAGTGTGTGACAGTGTTGTCTGCATTTAGCATGACTGACAGTGTCTCCTGTCTTCAGCATGAGTGACAGTGTTGCCTGTCTTCAGCATGAGTAACAGTGTGTGACAGTGTCTCCTGTCTTCAGCATGAGTGACAGTGTCTCCTGTCTTCAGCATGAGTAACAATGTCTCCTGTGTTCAGCATGAGTGATGGTATCTCCTGTCTTCAGCATGAGTGACAGTGTGTGACAATGTCTCCTGTCTTCAGCATGAGTGACAGTGTCTCCTGTCTTAAGTATGAGTGACGGTGTCTCCTGTCTTCAGCATGAGTGACAGTGTGTGAAAGTGTCACCTGTCCTCAGAATGAGTGACAGTGTCTCCTGTCTTCAGCATGAGTGACAGTGTGGTGTCTCCTGTCTTCAGCATGAGTGACAGTGTGTGACAGTGTTGTCTGTCTTCAGCATGACTGACAGTGTCTCCTGTCTTCAGCATGAGTGACAGTGTCTCCTGTCTTCAGCATGAGTGACAGTGTTGCCTGTCTTCAGCATGAGTGACAGTGTCTCCGGTCTTCAGCATGAGTGACAGTGTGTGACAGTGCCGCCTGTCTTCAGCATGATTGACATTGTCTCCTGTCTTTAGCATGAGTGACAGTGTTGCCTGTCTTCAGCATGAGTAACTGTGTCTCCTGTCTTCAGCATGAGTGTCAGTGTCTCCTGTCTTCAGCATGAGGGACAGTGTGTGACAATGTCTCCTGTCTTCAGCATGAGTGACAGTGTCTTCTGTCTTCAGCATGAGTGGCGGTGTCTCCTGTCTTCAGCATGAGTGACAGTGTGTGACAGTGTTGCCTGTCTTCAGCATGAGTGACAGTGTCTCCTGTCTTCAGCATGAGTGACAGTGTGGTGTCTCCTGTCTTCAGCATGAGTGACAGTGTGTGACAGTGTCACCTGCCTTCAGCATGAGTGACAGTGTCTCCTGTCTTCAGCATGAGTGACAGTTTAAGACAGTGTTGTCTATCTTCAGCATGACTGACAGTGTCTCCTGTCTTCAGCATGGGTGACAGGGTGTGACAGTGTCTCCTGTCTTCAGCATGAGTGACAGTGTTGCCTGTCTTCAGCATGAGTGACAGTGTGTGACAGTGTCTCCTGTCTTCAGCATGAGTGACAGTGTCGCCTGTCTTCAGCATAAGTGACAGTGTCTCCTGTCTTCAGCATGAGTGACAGTGTTGCCTGTCTTCAGCATGAGTGACAGTGTCTCCTGTCTTTAGCATGAGTGACAGTGTTTGACAGTGTCTCTTGTTTCAGCATGAGTGACAGTGTGTCCTGTTTCAGTATGAGTGACAATGTATCCTGTCTTCAGCATGAGTGACAGTGTGTGGCCGTGTCTCCTGTGTTCAGCATGAGTGACAGTGTGTGACAGAGTTGCCTGTCTTCAGCATGAATGACAGTGTCTCCTGTCTTCAGCATGAGTGACAGTGCATGACAGTGTCTCCTGTCTTCAGCATGAGAGACAGTGTTGCCTGTCTTCAGCATGAGTGACAGTGTGTGACAGTGTCTCCTATCTTCTGCATGAGTGAGTGTCTCCTGTTCTCAGCATGAGTGACAGTGTTGCCTATCTTCAGCATGAGTGACTGTGTCTCCTGTCTTCAGCATGAGTGACAGTGTCTCCTGTCTTCAGCATGAGTGACAGTGTTTGACAGTGTCTCCTGTTTCAGCATGAGTGACAGTGTCTCCTGTTTCAGCATGAGTGACAATGTCTCCTGTCTTCAGCATGAGTGACAGTGTGTGACAGTCTCTCCTGTCTTCAGCATGAGTGACCGTGTGTGACAGAGTTGCCTGTCTTCAGCATGAGTGACAGTGTCTCCTGTCTTCAGCTTGAGTGAAAGTGCGCGACAGTGTCACCTGTCTTCAGCATGAGTGACAGTGTCTCCTGTCTTCAGCATGAGTGACAGTGTGTGACAGTGTTGTCTGTCCTCAGCATGCCTGACAGTGTCTCCTGTCATCAGCATGAATGACAGTGTCTCCTGTTTCAGCATGAGAGACAATGTCTGCTGTCTTCAGCATGAGTGACAGTGTGTGACAGTGTCTCCTGTCTTCAGCTTGACTGACAGTGTGTGACAGAGTTGCCTGTCTTCAGCATGAGTGACAGTGTCTCCTGTCTTCAGCATGAGTGACAGTGTGTGACAGTGTTGTCTGTCTCCAGCATGACTGACAGTGTCTCCTGTCTTCAGCATGAGTGACAGTGTCTCCTGTCTTCAGTATGAGTGACAGTGTGTGACAGTGTCTCCTGTCTTCAGCATGAGTGCGGTGTCTCCTGTCTTCAGTATGAGTGACAGTGCGCGACAGTGTCGCCTGTCTTCAGCATGAGTGACAGTGTATGCTGTCTTCAGCATGAGTGACAGTGTGTGACAGTATCTCCTGTCTTCAGCATGAGTGACAGTGTTGCCTGTCTTCAGCATGGGTGACAGTGTGTGACAGTGTCTCCTGTCTTCTGCATGAGTGACAGTGTCTACTGTCTTCAGCATGAGTGACAGTGTTGCCTGTCTTCAGCATGAGTGACAGTGTCTCCTGTCTTCAGCATAAGTTACAGTGTCTCCTGTCTTCAGCATGAGTGACAGTGTTGCCTCTCTTCAGCATGAGTGACAGTGTCTCCTGTCTTCAGCATGAGTGACAGTGCCTCCTGTCTTCAGCATGAGTGACAGTGTCTCCTGTTTCGGCATGAGTGACAATGTCTCCTGTCTTCAGCATGAGTGACAGTGTGTGACAGTGTCTCCTGTCTTCATCTTGAGTGACAGTGTGTGACAGAGTTGCCTGTCTTCAGCATGAGTGACAGTGCGTGACAGTGTCTCCTGTCTTCAGCATGATTGACAGTGTGTGACAGTGTCACCTGTCTTCAGCATGAGTGACAGTGTCTCCTGTCTTCAGCATGAGTGACAGTGTTGCCTCTCTTCAGCATGAGTGACAGTGTCTCCTGTCTTCAGCATGAGTGACAGTGCCTCCTGTCTTCAGCATGAGTGACAGTGTCTCCTGTTTCGGCATGAGTGACAATGTCTCCTGTCTTCAGCATGAGTGACAGTGTGTGACAGTGTCTCCTGTCTTCATCTTGAGTGACAGTGTGTGACAGAGTTGCCTGTCTTCAGCATGAGTGACAGTGCGTGACAGTGTCTCCTGTCTTCAGCATGATTGACAGTGTGTGACAGTGTCACCTGTCTTCAGCATGAGTGACAGTGTGTGACAGTGTCTCCTGTCTTCGGCATGAGTGACAGTGTCTCCTGCCTTCAGCATGAGTGGCAGTGTTGCCTGTCTTCAGCATGAGTAAGTGTCTCCTGTCTTCAGCATAAGTGACAGTATCTCCTGTCTTCAGCATGAGTGACAGTGTGTGACAGTGTCTCCTGTCTTCAGCATGAGTGACAGTGTGTGACAGTGTGTCATGTCTTCAGCATGAGTGACAGTATGTGAAAGTGTCTCCTGTCTTCAGCATGTGTGACAGTGTGTGACAGTGTCTCCTGTCTTCAGCATGAGTGACGGTGTTGTCTGTCTTCAGCATGAGTAACAGTGTGTGTAGGAGAGTAGGGTCTGCTATCCTATGGTCACCCCAATTTTTGCTTTTTGCTTCACTGGTTTTCGACTTACTGAGGCTGTGGGCCTGCTAATCAGACCCCCAGCCTGCTGTTCTCTCTCTAAATTTATAATACATGTGCTATAGGTACATACCACAATTGGAAATGGACTCCTTGTCAGCCCCTGTACCATGCACTATAGGTGCCCAGGGCATAGGTGCCACCAAGGCCTACCAGGGGCTGAAGCATAGCTTTTGCCACCCCTGGCTGGTTCTTAAATTGACACAACTGGCTGATCACTCAGCTGGGGCAAGTGGGTGTAATCACCCCTTGCTTAGATATAGTATACCTATATCTAAACCTATATCTGGACACATATATAGCCTGTAAGCCACTCCTATGGAAGGCCTCATCAATCCTGGAGGCAGAGTGCGTGGTTTTATGTGAGATGGTGCTCTGGCATGAGCTGAGCCTGTCTACAGCTGTCGGGAACAACTCCCTAAGCTGATCCGGGATAATGCCATACCATATACTCTTAAACGCATTATAATCCTCGCGGTTATATAGCAACTTTGGTTTGGCTTTATCAAAACATGTCGTGTAAGGTGTCATACGAATTGGAATACTATCCCCTCGCCAGTTCTGGCGACGGGGATAGCATTCCACCCTTCTAGAGGGAGAAGACATGTTACTTTACTGAAACGCGGTTGATTTAAAATGAGCCTCAGATCCACAAAATGGATGCCCCTGCCACAGACACGGGTCTGACCTCCTGCTGCTGACCGAAACCCGGCAGAGGAGGCCTGGACAAAGAGTTTCCTGTCACAGGGCGGTGTCAAACCACCCCAGACAGGAGATAGTGGATTGGAGTAGGGAGGTTTCAATGAAACCAGACACTGCCTGGGGAGCACAAGGCTGCCCCTGGCAGGATCCGGCCAAACCGGTTCTGGGGCCTCCCAGCCCCTGTCCCAGCGCGGCCAGGATCAAAGGAGAGGGGTGTAACCACCCCCTTCCTGGGTCCCACCCATAGGAGGGGACCTAGCAGGATGTCCAACCCCCTAGATTCGAATAAGAGGGGGAGCAGTCCCAACGGACCTCAGATCATCCTGAAGAAACATAAGAAACGAAATCTGGACCCTTCGACTTTCTACACGACGTGAGAAGACTGAAGAATCTCCCTTGTGGTCAAGGAGTGACCACCCTGTGCAAACAGGCACCATCCAGCCCTCGACCCTTGCTTTGTTGCAGTTCCCGCTGGAACTCGAGCGACAGAGATCGACGAGATCAAGCTTGCCTGCCTTCTACCTGCCCGATCCACAGTCCCTGCAGAGCTGAGACCCGTGGAGGCGACCGGAAGCGTGGGGCACGCCATCTTGAAAAGGCCACGAGACGCTGACCGTGCGGCCCACGAGTGACCCTCGAAGCTGTACACCGGGGTTTGAGAAGCCCCAGCCCCGAGCTCCACTTGCACCAAAGCTCACCCCTCCACACTCGACGAGTGCTGCGTGGGGCCCTTCTGCTTGTGTGCGCTCGACGCGTTGGCCCGGTCACTTGCCAGCTGGCTTGTGGCCCCTGTGCCGACGAACTTCGAAATACGACTTGCTTTTCTGGTTGCTCCAGATCTGCACCAGCTCCTGTGAAAAGGAGCACCCACTCTGACCCTCCTGGTTCGAGTGATAAGCAATCTCCCGGTTCCGCGTGGATTGCTTTTGCCAAGTGCTGTTTGCTACAATCTTCAAGCCGACGGTGCTGACGGCGAGAGCCTACGTGGGACAGATCGTGACCTGCTCCTGGACGTCGCAGATGCCCCAGAGCCCACGTGACAGCGGAGAGAAGCCTATCGACAACCGCCTGATTGCGCCCGACATTGCCTGGTTCCGTCCTGGTTCCACCCTGGTCACTGCTGAGTGACCCAGACTCTGTCCCCTCTGCTTTCAGGTACTTTTCTACATCGATCCACCCTTGGATCGCACCGGACACTTCTGCTTCACAGCGCCTGCAGCTGCAACAGCTCCAAGCACCCAGAACCTGCGTGACAGAACCCGACGCCACTTCGACCCTGTGCACCCACGGCCTGTGGGTGAGGTAACTTTGCAACGCCGGTGTCTTTACACTGGTACACACCTCTAGGGTCTGTGTCTAAAGTTTTGTGTTCCTAGGTTCAGCGGAAGTATCTTTTTATTCACTTTAACTGACTTTTATGCACCATTGACAGTGCATTGGTGCGCGCTGCACTTTCCGTGCTGCATCCGTCTCCTGTGGGCTACTCCCGACTTCTTCATTGCTTGTCCTGACTGCTCCCAGCGAATCTCTAGGCCCTAGGCCTAACCATTGTTCGTAAAGTGTTACTTATACCACTTTTTTGATATATGGTCTGAGTGGCCACCCGCCCTCATCCATAAACGTGCAACTTTATATGTGTAACAGTGCTTTTGATTTAACGCTTGTGCCCCTTTCCTCATAAAGAGTACTGGGGAGTAATTTAGTAATAAATACATATATTTTTATAATATATACTTGTGTGGTGTCCTTTCATTTGATTACAGGATTGTATGTGGTAAAACAAGCTCGCTTAACACGACCTCTTAAGTTAAGCCTTTAAGGCTGCTTAGTCCATGCTACCACTAGGATAGCTTGTCTACAAGGTTGACTTACAACCTGACATCTTTGGGGTTTGCTTGGACTGATAACCAGTGGTTCCAGAATTGGAAACACTACCTATCAGGCCAACTTCTCACATTGGTGTGCAGCGGTGCGGATTTGAGCTTGCTGTTTGTTTTACCATTGCAATCTTTATCAAATTGAAAGATCACATCAAGTACCTCTAGGTACATATAAATCAAAAGCTTAGCATATTAAGTTCTACTGAACTTAGTAGTTGTAGATTAAAGGGATTAGCACACCCTGACTACAACTCACTAGCAAGGTACAGTAGGAAACCACTTAGTGTAGGTAAGTGCACCACTTACACCTCACTAGCAGTCATGTCTGATACAGGTAGAGCCTCAGGCTCTGCTCCTGTAATAGTTGATCCTATAGGGACAACATCCAGATATGACAACCTTAGCCACAAAGACCTGAGTGCCTTGTGCACAGCCAGGGGGCTAAAAAAGGGCAGAGGCCCTACCATTCCTTCCCTAATAGCTCTCCTAGAAAAGGATGACCTAGACAAGGCGATTCAGACTCCCTTAGAAACAGAGGAAGGGATAAACTCCCCTGAGAATGAGGATCTTCAAGAAGGAATAGAGGAGGAAGAGGAAGACCCAGAGGAAGGCTCTGATGTAGAAGAGCCTGAAGATCAGGATCAGGTGGGAAACCAGGTACAGGTTGCCAGGCTTAACCAGGCCAACTTGGACCTACATGGGAATGGAGGGGGCCAGCACCACTCCAGATCTCATAACCAAATTCTCCCAGGTAATAGAAGGGAGAGATCTCTGTCAAGGGACTCTCACCTTTCTAGTGCCTCAAGAGAATCTCAAAGAGGAATGACTTCCTCCCAGAGAATAGAGCATAGGGCCAGGATGAGGGCTGTCCAACTCCAAATAGAAAGGGAAGAGGTAGCCTTGGCTCAAGCTAAACTTGCTTTAGCAAGAGAGAAAAAATTGTGTGGCTTAGATGCCACTGGTGGCAGCAAAGTTCCTAAAGAAAAAGACAGGGCCTATGACAATAGAAACCTGACAAAAATTGTGCCCCCCTACAAGGAAGGGGATGATATCCACAAATGGATGACTGCTCTTGAGAGGGCCTGCATGGTACAGCAGGTCCCTGAGGATCAGTGGGCAGCAATTTTATGGTACTCCTTTTCTGAGAAAGGGAGGGACAGGCTCCTCACTGTTAGACCTGAGGATGCCAAAAACTACTCTGTTCTGAAGAGTGCTCTTATTGAAGGGTTTGGCCTAACCACTGAGCAATACAGGTTGTTGTTCAGAGACACCCAAAAAGCACAGACTCAGGACTGGACTGATTTTGTAGATTGTGCCACTAAGGCTCTGGAGGGTTGGCTGCAGGGAAGTAAAGTTTCAGACTATACAGGATTGTACAATCTTATGATGAGAGAACAGATCCTTAATAACTGTCAGAACCAGCTGTTGCATCAATACCTTGTTGACTCTGATTTGACCTCTCCCCAAGAATTGGGAAAGAAGGCAGACAAATGGGTCAGAACAAGGATTAAGCAGAAAAACCAGAACCAAGGTGACCAGAAGAAAACAGACCAGAAGGGTGGGAATCAGAAAGATAAAGAAAAGGACCAGAAGTCTTCAGGCCCCCAAACTAGCAATAAGGAGGGGGGTTCCCAAAATGGAAACAAGAAAAAGAAGAACGATGGCCCAAAGAAACCTTGGTGTAATACCTGCAAATCAGTTTCACACTGGGGCAGTGAATGCACTAAGAAAAATCCAGTCCCCACCACTGCAGCTCCTAAAGCAACTGCACCCCCTAGTACAGTCAGCAGTGGTGGTACACAGCCAAAGGGTTTAGTAGGGTTGACCCTGGGTACTGAGGTGGAATCTGGCCTAGTCAGAATCCCCACACAGGCAGTTCTCCTATATGATGTGGACATATCTTTGCCCACTGCAGTAAGCCCCAGTAACCTGGGCAAATATAGGCAGACTCCCTTAATTAATGAGAAACTGGCTCAGGCCTACAGGGACACTTGTGCCAGTGTCACAATGGTGGCACCTGGCTTTGTGGACCCTGGACAAATTGTACTAGGTGAAAGTTACCTAGTGACCAATGCAAGCAACTCCACTACTTCCCATAGTGTGGCTGTTGTGAACTTCTCCTGGGGAGGGGTAGATGGCCTAAAGAAAGTTGTTGTGAGTGCAGACCTCCCAGTAGACTGTCTGTTAGGCAATGATCTTGAAAGCTCAGTTTGGTCAGAAGTGGAGTACAGGACTCATGCAGAAATGCTAGGGATTTCAGCTCATGTCCTTGCAGTGACAAGGTCTCAGGCTAAGAAGTGCCTTCCTGAACCAGTGGTGGATCTTGAAACAATAGACCAACCACAACCCAAGAGAAGGAGCAAGAGGGTTAAGGCTGTGCCTTCCCACTTGCCCCAGGTTGAGGATCAGGTTTCACAGGAAACTGATTCTGCAGTCCAAGAGGAGACTGTCTCTGAGGAGCTTGAACCTGATCAGGTTGAGTTTCTGGGGACAGGGGGACCCTCAAGGGCAGACCTGGGGCAGGCCCAATTAGATTGCCCTTCACTTGAACCCCTCAGACAGCAAGCTGCTGCTGAGGCTGCAGGGAATGCTCAAGGTACCCATAAAGTGTATTGGGATGAAGGACTCCTTTATTCAGAGGCTAGAGACCCCAAGCCTGGCACAACCAGGAGGTTGGTTATACCTTTGAAGTTTAGGGGCTTCCTTCTTACCTTGGCCCATGATATTCCCCTTGCAGGACACTTAGGCCAGAATAAGACTTGGGACAGGCTTGTTCCACACTTTCACTGGCCTCACATGTCAGAAAATGTCAAGGAGTTTTGTCGCTCCTGTGTCACTTGCCAAGCCAGTGGTAAGTCAGGTGGCACAACAAAGGCCCCCCTGATACCACTACCTGTGGTGGGGGTGCCCTTTGAAAGAGTTGGAATAGACATTGTGGGTCCCATGGATCCTCAAACAGCCTCTGGGCACAGATTTATACTGGTGGTAGTGGATCATGCCACCAGGTACCCAGAAGCAATTCCCCTGAGGACCACCACAGCTCCTGTGGTGGCAAAAGCCCTCATTGCAGTTTTCTCAAGAGTGGGCTTTCCAAAGGAGGTTCTTTCAGACAGAGGTACCAACTTCATGTCTGGATACTTAAAAGCAATGTGGAAAGAGTGTGGAGTAAACTATAAGTTTACCACACCCTACCATCCACAGTGCAATGGGCTTGTGGAAAGGTTCAACAAGACCCTAAAGGGAATGATAAAAGGTTTACCAGAGAAGCTTAGGCGGAAATGGGACATCCTTTTACCCTGCTTGCTCTTTGCTTACAGAGAGGTCCCACAGAAGGGGGTTGGCTACAGCCCTTTTGAACTTTTGTTTGGCCACCCTGTAAGAGGTCCATTGAGTTTGGTGAAGGAAGGATGGGAGTTACCTCTCAAAAAGCCTAAACTAGACATTGTGGACTATGTACTTGGTCTCCGCTCCAGGATGGCTGAATACATGGAGAGAGCATCCAAAAACCTTGAGGCAAGTCAGGAATTACAGAAAGCCTGGCATGACCAAAAGGCTGTTCTGGTTGAGTACCAGCCAGGGCAGAAGGTGTGGGTGTTGGACCCAGTGGGGCCAGCAGCTCTCCAGGACCAATGGACTGGACCCTACCCTATCATTGAAAAGAAGGGAGAAGTCACCTACTTGGTTGACTTTGGCACCCCTAGGAGCCCCCACAGGGTGCTCCATGTCAATCGTTTGAAAGCATTTGTTGACAGGGAGGACATGAGTCTCCTCATGGCCACAGATGGGGAACAGGAGGAAGAGAGTGACCCTCTCCCAGACCTGCTTTCCCAGAACCCTGATGATGGTTCAGTTGATGGAGTAGCCTTGGCAGGCAGCCTCACTGAACAGCAACAGGTGGACTGCAGACAGGTGTTGCAGGCCCACAGACACTTGTTTTCACTCACACCCAGTCAGACTAGCTGGTGCACCCATGAGGTGGATACTGGTGACAATCTGCCTGTGAAGAATAAAATCTACAGGCAACCTGACCATGTCAGGGATTGTATAAAGGCTGAGGTGCAAAAGATGTTGGAGCTTGGAGTGATTGAGCCATCAGAGAGCCCATGGGCTAGCCCAGTGGTCCTTGTGCCAAAACCTCATACCAAAGATGGGAAGAGAGAAATGAGGTTTTGTGTGGACTACAGAGGTCTCAATGCTGTCACTAGGACAGATGCTCATCCCATTCCAAGAGCAGATGAGCTCATTGATAAATTGGCTTCTGCCAAGTTTCTGAGCACATTTGATTTGACAGCTGGCTACTGGCAAATCAGACTAGCTGAGGAGTCAAAAGCCAAAACAGCATTCTCTACCCCTAGTGGGCATTATCAGTTTGTGGTAATGCCCTTTGGTTTGAAGAATGCACCTGCCACTTTCCAAAGGTTGGTGAACCAAGTCCTTGCTGGGCTGGATGACTTTTGTGCAGCATATCTAGATGATATTGCTGTCTTTAGCTCCACCTGGGAGGATCACCTGATCCACCTGAAGAAGGTTCTGGAGGCCCTGCAAAAGGCAGGCCTGACTATCAAGGCTACTAAGTGCCAGATAGGGCAGAGCAAGGTTGTGTACTTGGGCCACCTAGTAGGTGGGGGTCAAGTTCAACCACTGGAGAGCAAGATCCAGACCATACAGGACTGGACTCCTCCAACTACCCAGACACAAGTCAGAGCCTTCTTGGGCCTGACTGGGTATTACAGAAAATTTGTAAAGAACTATGGGTCCATTGTGACACCATTGAATGACTTGACATCCAAGAAGATGCCCAAAAAGGTTCAGTGGACAGTTAGCTGTCAAAAGGCATTTGATGACCTGAAGAAGGCCATGTGCTCTGCACCTATCCTGAAGAGTCCTGACTACTCCAAACAGTTCATTGTACAGACAGATGCTTCTGAGTTGGGGGTGGGAGCTGTGCTTTCACAACTTAATCAAGATGGTCAAGACCAGCCCATTGCTTTTATTAGCAGAAGGCTGACCCCCAGGGAGAAACGTTGGTCAGCTATTGAGAGGGAGGCCTTTGCTGTGGTTTGGGCCCTGAAGAAGTTGAGGCCATACTTGTTTGGTACTCACTTCCTAATTCAGACAGACCATAAGCCCCTCTTGTGGCTAAATCAGATGAAGGGTGAAAATCCCAAACTGCTCAGGTGGTCCATTTCCCTACAGGGGATGGACTTTACAGTGGAGCACCGCCCAGGGACTGACCATGGTAATGCAGATGGTCTCTCCAGGTACTTCCACTTAGAACATGAAGACTTATCTGGTCAAGGTTAAGTTTAATGTCCCTGCGTTTGGGGGGGGGTTATGTAGGAGAGTAGGGTCTGCTATCCTATGGTCACCCCAATTTTTGCTTTTTGCTTCACTGGTTTTCGACTTACTGAGGCTGTGGGCCTGCTAATCAGACCCCCAGCCTGCTGTTCTCTCTCTAAATTTATAATACATGTGCTATAGGTACATACCACAATTGGAAATGGACTCCTTGTCAGCCCCTGTACCATGCACTATAGGTGCCCAGGGCATAGGTGCCACCAAGGCCTACCAGGGGCTGAAGCATAGCTTTTGCCACCCCTGGCTGGTTCTTAAATTGACACAACTGGCTGATCACTCAGCTGGGGCAAGTGGGTGTAATCACCCCTTGCTTAGATATAGTATACCTATATCTAAACCTATATCTGGACACATATATAGCCTGTAAGCCACTCCTATGGAAGGCCTCATCAATCCTGGAGGCAGAGTGCGTGGTTTTATGTGAGATGGTGCTCTGGCATGAGCTGAGCCTGTCTACAGCTGTCGGGAACAACTCCCTAAGCTGATCCGGGATAATGCCATACCATATACTCTTAAACGCATTATAATCCTCGCGGTTATATAGCAACTTTGGTTTGGCTTTATCAAAACATGTCGTGTAAGGTGTCATACGAATTGGAATACTATCCCCTCGCCAGTTCTGGCGACGGGGATAGCATTCCACCCTTCTAGAGGGAGAAGACATGTTACTTTACTGAAACGCGGTTGATTTAAAATGAGCCTCAGATCCACAAAATGGATGCCCCTGCCACAGACACGGGTCTGACCTCCTGCTGCTGACCGAAACCCGGCAGAGGAGGCCTGGACAAAGAGTTTCCTGTCACAGGGCGGTGTCAAACCACCCCAGACAGGAGATAGTGGATTGGAGTAGGGAGGTTTCAATGAAACCAGACACTGCCTGGGGAGCACAAGGCTGCCCCTGGCAGGATCCGGCCAAACCGGTTCTGGGGCCTCCCAGCCCCTGTCCCAGCGCGGCCAGGATCAAAGGAGAGGGGTGTAACCACCCCCTTCCTGGGTCCCACCCATAGGAGGGGACCTAGCAGGATGTCCAACCCCCTAGATTCGAATAAGAGGGGGAGCAGTCCCAACGGACCTCAGATCATCCTGAAGAAACATAAGAAACGAAATCTGGACCCTTCGACTTTCTACACGACGTGAGAAGACTGAAGAATCTCCCTTGTGGTCAAGGAGTGACCACCCTGTGCAAACAGGCACCATCCAGCCCTCGACCCTTGCTTTGTTGCAGTTCCCGCCGGAACTCGAGCGACAGAGATCGACGAGATCAAGCTTGCCTGCCTTCTACCTGCCCGATCCACAGTCCCTGCAGAGCTGAGACCCGTGGAGGCGACCGGAAGCGTGGGGCACGCCATCTTGAAAAGGCCACGAGACGCTGACCGTGCGGCCCACGAGTGACCCTCGAAGCTGTACACCGGGGTTTGAGAAGCCCCAGCCCCGAGCTCCACTTGCACCAAAGCTCACCCCTCCACACTCGACGAGTGCTGCGTGGGGCCCTTCTGCTTCTGTGCGCTCGACGCGTTGGCCCGGTCACTTGCCAGCTGGCTTGTGGCCCCTGTGCCGACGAACTTCGAAATACGACTTGCTTTTCTGGTTGCTCCAGATCTGCACCAGCTCCTGTGAAAAGGAGCACCCACTCTGACCCTCCTGGTTCGAGTGATAAGCAATCTCCCGGTTCCGCGTGGATTGCTTTTGCCAAGTGCTGTTTGCTACAATCTTCAAGTGTGACAATGTCTCCTGTCTTCAGCATGAGTGACAGTGTCTCCAGTCTTCAGCATGAGTGACGGTGTCTCCTGTCCTCAGCATGAGTGACAGTGTGTGAAAGTGTCACCTGTCCTCAGCATGAGTGACAGTGTCTCCTGTCTTCAGCATGAGTGACAGTGTGGTGTCTCCTGTCTTCAGCATGAGTGACAGTGTGTGACAGTGTTGTCTGTCTTCAGCATGACTGACAGTGTCTCCTGTCTTCAGCATGAGTGACAGTGTCTCCTGTCTTCAGCATGAGTGACAGTGTCTCCTGTATTCGGCATGAGTGATAGTGTCTCCTGCATTCAGCATGAGTGGCACTGTTGCCTGTCTTCTGCATGAGTGACAGTGTTGCCTGTTTTCAGTATGAGTGACAGTGTCTCCTGTCTTCAGCATCAGTGACAGTATCTCTTGTCTTCAGCATGAGTGACAGTGTTGCCTGTCTTCAGCATGAGTGACGGTGTCTCCGGTCTTCAGCATGAGTGACAGTGTGTGACAGTGCCGCCTGTCTTCAGCATGAGTGACATTGTCTCCTGTCTTTAGCATGAGTGACAGTGTTTCCTGTCTTCAGCATGAGTAACTGTGTCTCCTGTCTTCAGCATGAGTGTCAGTGTCTCCTGTCTTCAGCATGAGGGACAGTGTGTGACAATGTCTCCTGTCTTCAGCATGAGTGACAGTGTGTGACAGTGTTGTCTGCATTTAGCATGACTGACAGTGTCTCCTGTCTTCAGCATGAGTGACAGTGTTGCCTGTCTTCAGCATGAGTAACAGTGTGTGACAGTGTCTCCTGTCTTCAGCATGAGTGACAGTGTCTCCTGTCTTCAGCATGAGTAACAATGTCTCCTGTGTTCAGCATGAGTGATGGTATCTCCTGTCTTCAGCATGAGTGACAGTGTGTGACAATGTCTCCTGTCTTCAGCATGAGTGACAGTGTCTCCTGTCTTAAGTATGAGTGACGGTGTCTCCTGTCTTCAGCATGAGTGACAGTGTGTGAAAGTGTCACCTGTCCTCAGAATGAGTGACAGTGTCTCCTGTCTTCAGCATGAGTGACAGTGTGGTGTCTCCTGTCTTCAGCATGAGTGACAGTGTGTGACAGTGTTGTCTGTCTTCAGCATGACTGACAGTGTCTCCTGTCTTCAGCATGAGTGACAGTGTCTCCTGTCTTCAGCATGAGTGACAGTGTTGCCTGTCTTCAGCATGAGTGACAGTGTCTCCGGTCTTCAGCATGAGTGACAGTGTGTGACAGTGCCGCCTGTCTTCAGCATGATTGACATTGTCTCCTGTCTTTAGCATGAGTGACAGTGTTGCCTGTCTTCAGCATGAGTAACTGTGTCTCCTGTCTTCAGCATGAGTGTCAGTGTCTCCTGTCTTCAGCATGAGGGACAGTGTGTGACAATGTCTCCTGTCTTCAGCATGAGTGACAGTGTCTTCTGTCTTCAGCATGAGTGGCGGTGTCTCCTGTCTTCAGCATGAGTGACAGTGTGTGACAGTGTTGCCTGTCTTCAGCATGAGTGACAGTGTCTCCTGTCTTCAGCATGAGTGACAGTGTGGTGTCTCCTGTCTTCAGCATGAGTGACAGTGTGTGACAGTGTCACCTGCCTTCAGCATGAGTGACAGTGTCTCCTGTCTTCAGCATGAGTGACAGTTTAAGACAGTGTTGTCTGTCTTCAGCATGACTGACAGTGTCTCCTGTCTTCAGCATGGGTGACAGGGTGTGACAGTGTCTCCTGTCTTCAGCATGAGTGACAGTGTTGCCTGTCTTCAGCATGAGTGACAGTGTGTGACAGTGTCTCCTGTCTTCAGCATGAGTGACAGTGTCGCCTGTCTTCAGCATAAGTGACAGTGTCTCCTGTCTTCAGCATGAGTGACAGTGTAGCCTGTCTTCAGCATGAGTGACAGTGTCTCCTGTCTTTAGCATGAGTGACAGTGTTTGACAGTGTCTCTTGTTTCAGCATGAGTGACAGTGTGTCCTGTTTCAGTATGAGTGACAATGTATCCTGTCTTCAGCATGAGTGACAGTGTGTGGCCGTGTCTCCTGTGTTCAGCATGAGTGACAGTGTGTGACAGAGTTGCCTGTCTTCAGCATGAATGACAGTGTCTCCTGTCTTCAGCATGAGTGACAGTGCATGACAGTGTCTCCTGTCTTCAGCATGAGAGACAGTGTTGCCTGTCTTCAGCATGAGTGACAGTGTGTGACAGTGTCTCCTATCTTCTGCATGAGTGAGTGTCTCCTGTTCTCAGCATGAGTGACAGTGTTGCCTATCTTCAGCATGAGTGACAGTGTCTCCTGTCTTCAGCATGAGTGACAGTGTCTCCTGTCTTCAGCATGAGTGACAGTGTTTGACAGTGTCTCCTGTTTCAGCATGAGTGACAGTGTCTCCTGTTTCAGCATGAGTGACAATGTCTCCTGTCTTCAGCATGAGTGACAGTGTGTGACAGTCTCTCCTGTCTTCAGCATGAGTGACCGTGTGTGACAGAGTTGCCTGTCTTCAGCATGAGTGACAGTGTCTCCTGTCTTCAGCTTGAGTGAAAGTGCGCGACAGTGTCACCTGTCTTCAGCATGAGTGACAGTGTCTCCTGTCTTCAGCATGAGTGACAGTGTGTGACAGTGTTGTCTGTCCTCAGCATGCCTGACAGTGTCTCCTGTCATCAGCATGAATGACAGTGTCTCCTGTTTCAGCATGAGAGACAATGTCTGCTGTCTTCAGCATGAGTGACAGTGTGTGACAGTGTCTCCTGTCTTCAGCTTGACTGACAGTGTGTGACAGAGTTGCCTGTCTTCAGCATGAGTGACAGTGTCTCCTGTCTTCAGCATGAGTGACAGTGTGTGACAGTGTCTCCTGTCTTCAGCATGAGTGCGGTGTCTCCTGTCTTCAGTATGAGTGACAGTGCGCGACAGTGTCGCCTGTCTTCAGCATGAGTGACAGTGTATGCTGTCTTCAGCATGAGTGACAGTGTGTGACAGTATCTCCTGTCTTCAGCATGAGTGACAGTGTTGCCTGTCTTCAGCATGGGTGACAGTGTGTGACAGTGTCTCCTGTCTTCTGCATGAGTGACAGTGTCTACTGTCTTCAGCATGAGTGACAGTGTTGCCTGTCTTCAGCATGAGTGACAGTGTCTCCTGTCTTCAGCATAAGTTACAGTGTCTCCTGTCTTCAGCATGAGTGACAGTGTTGCCTCTCTTCAGCATGAGTGACAGTGTCTCCTGTCTTCAGCATGAGTGACAGTGCCTCCTGTCTTCAGCATGAGTGACAGTGTCTCCTGTTTCGGCATGAGTGACAATGTCTCCTGTCTTCAGCATGAGTGACAGTGTGTGACAGTGTCTCCTGTCTTCATCTTGAGTGACAGTGTGTGACAGAGTTGCCTGTCTTCAGCATGAGTGACAGTGCGTGACAGTGTCTCCTGTCTTCAGCATGATTGACAGTGTGTGACAGTGTCACCTGTCTTCAGCATGAGTGACAGTGTCTCCTGTCTTCAGGATGAGTGACAGTGTGTGAAAGTGCTGTCTGACTTCAGCATGGGTAACAGTGTGTGACAGTGTCTCCTGTCTTCAGCATGAGTGAAAGTGTCTCCTGTCTTCAGCATGAGTAACAATGTCTCCTGTGTTCAGCATGAGTGGTGGTATCTCCTGTCTTTAGCATGAGTGACAGTGTCTCCTGTCTTCAGCATGAGTGACTGTATCTCCTGTCTTCAGCATGAGTGACAGTGTGTGACAATGTCTCCTGTGTTCAGCATGAGTGGTGGTATCTCCTGTCTTTAGCATGAGTGACAGTGTCTCCTGTCTTCAGCATGAGTGACTGTATCTCCTGTCTTCAGCATGAGTGACAGTGTGTGACAATGTCTCCTGTCTTCAGCATGAGTGACAGTGTCTCCTGTCTTCAGCATGAGTGACGGTGTCTACTGTCTTCAGCATGAGTGACTGTGTGACAGTGTCACCTGTCCTCAAGATGAGTGACAGTGACTCCTGTCTTCAGCATGAGTGACAGTGTGGTGTCTCCTGTCTTCAGCATGAGTGACAGTGTGTGACAGTGTTGTCTGTCTTCAGCATGACTGACAGTGTCTCCTGTCTTCAGCTTGAGTGACAGTGTGTGACAGAGTTGCCTGTCTTCAGCATGAGTGACAGTGCGTGACAGTGTCTCCTGTCTTCAGCATGATTGACAGTGTGTGACAGTGTCACCTGTCTTCAGCATGAGTGACAGTGTCTCCTGTCTTCAGCATGAGTGACAGTGTGTGAAAGTGTTGTCTGACTTCAGCATGGGTAACAGTGTGTGACAGTGTCTCCTGTCTTCAGCATGAGTGACAGTGCCTCCTGTCTTCAGCATGAGTAACAATGTCTCCTGTGTTCAGCATGAGTGATGGTATCTCCTGTCTTCAGCATGAGTGACAGTGTCTCCTGTCTTCAGCATGAGTGACAGTGTCTCCTGTCTTCAGCATGAGTGACGGTGTCTCCTGTCTTCAGCATGAGTGACTGTGTGACAGTGTCAACTGTCCTCAGCATGAGTGAGAGTGACTCCTGTCTTCAGCATGAGTGACAGTGTGGTGTCTCCTGTCTTCAGCATGAGTGACAGTGTGTGACAGTGTCTCCTGTCTTCAGCATGAGTGACAGTGTGTGACAGTGTGTCATGTCTTCAGCATGAGTGACAATATGTGAAAGTGTCTCCTGTCTTCAGCATGTGTGACAGTGTCTCCTGTCTTCAGCATGAGTGACGGTGTTGCCCGTCTTCAGCATGAGTAACAGTGTGTGACAGTGTCTCCTGTCTTCAGCATGAGTGACAGTGCCTCCTGTCTTCAGCATGAGTAACAATGTCTCCTGTGTTCAGCATGAGTGATGGCATCTCCTGTCTTTAGCATGAGTGACAGTGTCTCCTGTCTTCATCATGAGTGACTGTATCTCCTGTCTTCAGTATGAGTGACAGTGTGTGACAATGTCTCCTGTCTTCAGCATGAGTGACAGTGTCTCCTGTCTTCAGCATGAGTGACGGTGTCTCCTGTCTTCAGCATGAGTGACAGTGTGTGAAAGTGTCACCTGTCCTCAGCATGAGTGACAGTGTCTCCTGTCTTCAGCATGAGTGACAGTGTGGTGTCTCCTGTCTTCAGCATGAGTGACAGTGTGTGACAGTGTTGTCTGTCTTCAGCATGACTGACAGTGTCTCCTGTCTTCAGCATGAGTGACAGTGTCTCCTGTCTTCAGCATGAGTGACAGTGTCTCCTGTCTTCAGCATGAGGGACAGTGTGTGACAATGTCTCCTGTCTTCAGCATGAGTGACAGTGTCTCCTGTCTTCAGCATGAGTGGCGGTGTCTCCTGTCTTCAGCATGAGTGACAGTGTGTGACAGTGTCGCCTGTCTTCAGCATGAGTGACAGTGTCTCCTGTCTTCAGCATGAGTGACAGTGTGGTGTCTCCTGTCTTCAGCATGAGTGACAGTGTGTGACAGTGTCACCTGTCTTCAGCATGAGTGACAGTGTCTCCTGTCTTCAGCATGAGTGACAGTGTAAGACAGTGTTGTCTGTCTTCAGCATGACGGACAGTGTCTCCTGTCTTCAGCATGGGTGACAGGGTGTGACAGTGTCTCCTGTCTTCAGCATGAGTGACAGTGTTGCCTGTCTTCAGCATGAGTGACAGTGTGTGACAGTGTCTCCTGTCTTCAGCATGAGTGACAGTGTCGCCTGTCTTCAGCATAAGTGACAGTGTCTCCTTTCTTCAGCATGAGTGACAGTGTTACACACACAAAATGGAAGGTGCACACAATTAGAGTCACAAAGAGCAATAATGTAATAAATGTTTTCTTCTTTATTTAGTAAAGTTCATTGGACATAGGCACAGCCAACGCGTTTCGTTCCATCGGCCTTTAGGAACTTCGTCAGGGCAAAAGAATATATATCTGTACTGTTGCCGATGTTGGATACGTTTATAAGGATCAATCCAGTAGTCACCAAATGTAGGTCAAAGTCTTAAGATCTGAAAGGACAGCGTCCTCACTAGGAAAAAGATGGAATCCTAAGGGTGTCTTCTCAGTAGGCCAGGGCTGTCTGATGTCAGGTATGTCATAAGTTGGTAATCACAAATGAGTTAAATGTCCAAGCGGGTTCTAGTATATCTCGTGGGGAATTTTATAGTATGGCTCAATACTTCGTTTTCCAGGAAGAGCCAATTACGTGGACGTAACCGCCACCAGTCCGTAATCTGGTAATGTGTTTGTGGCAATGACCACCAAGCACCTATAATAGGGTGCTCCTGTCGCGTAGTTCCGTATCCCGTGGCGCCCTGAGTGACAGTGTTGCATGTCTTCAGCATGAGTGACAGTGTCTCCTGTCTTTAGCATGAGTGACAGTGTTTGACAGTGTCTCTTGTTTCAGCATGAGTGACAGTGTGTCCTGTTTCAGCATGAGTGACAATGTATCCTGTCTTCAGCATGAGTGACAGTGTGTGGCCGTGTCTCCTGTGTTCAGCATGAGTGACAGTGTGTGACAGAGTTGCCTGTCTTCAGCATGAATGACAGTGTCTCCTGTCTTCAGCATGAGTGACAGTGCATGACAGTGTCTCCTGTCTTCAGAATGAGAGACAGTGTCGCCTGTCTTCAGCATGAGTGACAGTGTGTGACAGTGTCTCCTATCTTCTGCATGAGTGAGTGTCTCCTGTTCTCAGCATGAGTGACAGTGTTGCCTGTCTTCAGCATGAGTGACAGTGTCTCCTGTCTTCAGCATTAGTGACAGTGTCTCCTGTCTTCAGCATGAGTGACAGTGTTTGACAGTGTCTCCTGTTTCAGCATGAGTGACAGTGTCTCCTGTTTCAGCATGAGTGACAATGTCTCCTGTCTTCAGCATGAGTGACAGTGTGTGACAGTCTCTCCTGTCTTCAGCATGAGTGACCGTGTGTGACAGAGTTGCCTGTCTTCAGCATGAGTGACAGTGTCTCCTGTCTTCAGCTTGAGTGAAAGTGCGTGACAGTGTCACCTGTCTTCAGCATGAGTGACAGTGTCTCCTGTCTTCAGCATGAGTGACAGTGTGTGACAGTGTTGTCTGTCCTCAGCATGCCTGACAGTGTCTCCTGTCATCAGCATGAATGACAGTGTCTCCTGTTTCAGCATGAGAGACAATGTCTCCTGTCTTCAGCATGAGTGACAGTGTCTCCTGTCTTCAGCATGAGTGACAGTGTGTGACAGTGTTGTCTGTCTCCAGCATGACTGACAGTGTCTCCTGTCTTCAGCATGAGTGGCAGTGTCTCCTGTCTTCAGTATGAGTGACAGTGTGTGACAGTGTCTCCTGTCTTCAGCATGAAAGCGGTGTCTCCTGTCTTCAGTATGAGTGACAGTGCGCGACAGTGTCGCCTGTCTTCATCATGAGTGACAGTGTATGCTGTCTTCAGCATGAGTGACGGTGTGTGACAGTATCTCCTGTCTTCAGCATGAGTGACAGTGTTGCCTGTCTTCAGCATGAGTGACAGCGTGTGACAGTGTCTCCTGTCTTCTGCATGAGTGACAGTGTCTACTGTCTTCAGCATGAGTGACAGTGTTGCCTGTCTTCAGCATGAGTGACAGTGTCTCCTGTCTTCAGCATAAGTTACAGTGTCTCCTGTCTTCAGCATGAGTGACAGTGTCTCCTGTCTTCAGCATGAGTGACAGTGTCTCCTGTTTCGGCATGAGTGACACTGTCTCCTGTCTTCAGCATGCGTGACAGTGTGTGACAGTGTCTCCTGTCTTCATCTTGAGTGACAGTGTGTGACAGAGTTGCCTGTCTTCAGCATGAGTGACAGTGCGTGACAGTGTCTCCTGTCTTCAGCATGATTGACAGTGTGTGACAGTGTCACCTGTCTTTAGCATGAGTGACAGTGTCTCCTGTCTTCAGCATGAGTGTCAGTGTGTGAAAGTGTTGTCTGACTTCAGCATGGGTAACAGTGTGTGACAGTGTCTCCTGTCTTCAGCATGAGTGAAAGTGTCTCCTGTCTTCAGCATGAGTAACAATATCTCCTGTGTTCAGCATGAGTGGTGGTATCTCCTGTCTTCAGCATGAGTGACAGTGTCTCCTGTCTTCAGCATGAGTGACTGTATCTCCTGTCTTCAGCATGAGTGACAGTGTGTGACAATGTCTCCTGTCTTCAGCATGAGTGACAGTGTCTCCTGTCTTCAGCATGAGTGACGGTGTCTACTGTCTTCAGCATGAGTGACTGTGTGACAGTGTCACCTGTCCTCAAGATGAGTGACAGTGACTCCTGTCTTCAGCATGAGTGACAGTGTGTGACAGTGTTTTCTGTCTTCAGCATGACTGACAGTGTCTCCTGTCTTCAGCTTGAGTGACAGTGTGTGACAGAGTTGCCTGTCTTCAGCATGAGTGACAGTGCGTGACAGTGTCTCCTGTCTTCAGCATGATTGACAGTGTGTGACAGTGTCACCTGTCTTCAGCATGAGTGACAGTGTCTCCTGTCTTCAGCATGAGTGACAGTGTGTGAAAGTGTTGTCTGACTTCAGCATGGGTAACAGTGTGTGACAGTGTCTCCTGTCTTCAGCATGAGTGACAGTGCCTCCTGTCTTCAGCATGAGTAACAATGTCTCCTGTGTTCAGCATGAGTGATGGTATCTCCTGTCTTCAGCATGAGTGACAGTGTCTCCTGTCTTCAGCATGAGTGACAGTGTTTCCTGTCTTCAGCATGAGTGACAGTGTCTCCTGTCTTCAGCATGAGTGACTGTGTGACAGTGTCACCTGTCCTCAGCATGAGTGACAGTGACTCCTGTCTTCAGCATGAGTGACAGTGTGGTGTCTCCTGTCTTCAGCATGAGTGACAGTGTGTGACAGTGTCTCCTGTCTTCAGCATGTGTGACAGTGTGTGACAGTGTGTCATGTCTTCAGCATGAGTGACAGTATGTGAAAGTGTCTCCTGTCTTCAGCATGTGTGACAGTGTGTGACAGTGTCTCCTGTCTTCAGCATGAGTGACGGTGTTGCCTGTCTTCAGCATGAGTAACAGTGTGTGACAGTGTCTCCTGTCTTCAGCATGAGTGACAGTGCCTCCTGTCTTCAGCATGAGTAACAATGTCTCCTGTGTTCAGCATGAGTGATGGTATCTCCTGTCTTCAGCATGAGTGACAGTGTCTCCTGTCTTCATCATGAGTGACTGTATCTCCTGTCTTCAGTATGAGTGACAGTGTGTGACAATGTCTCCTGTCTTCAGCATGAGTGACAGTGTCTCCTGTCTTCAGCATGAGTGACGATGTCTCCTGTCTTCAGCATGAGTGACAGTGTGTGAAAGTGTCACCTGTCCTCAGCATGAGTGACAGTGTCTCCTGTCTTCAGCATGAGTGACAGTGTGGTGTCTCCTGTCTTCAGCATGAGTGACAGTGTGTGACAGTGTTGTCTGTCTTCAGCATGACTGACAGTGTCTCCTGTCTTCAGCATGAGTGACAGTGTCTCCTGTCTTCAGCATGAGTGACAGTGTCTCCTGTCTTCAGCATGAGTGACAGTGTGTGACTGTGTCTCCTGTATTCGGCATGAGTGATAGTGTCTCCTGCATTCAGCATGAGTGGCACTGTTGCCTGTCTTCTGCATGAGTGACAGTGTTGTCTGTTTTCAGTATGAGTGACAGTGTCTCCTGTCTTCAGCATCAGTGACAGTATCTCTTGTCTTCAGCATGAGTGACAGTGTTGCCTGTCTTCAGCATGTGTGACAATGTCTCCTGTCTTCAGCATGAGTGACAGTGTCTCCTGTCTTAAGTATGAGTGACGGTGTCTCCTGTCTTCAGCATGAGTGACAGTGTGTGAAAGTGTCACCTGTCCTCAGAATGAGTGACAGTGTCTCCTGTCTTCAGCATGAGTGACAGTGTGGTGTCTCCTGTCTTCAGCATGAGTGACAGTGTGTGACAGTGTTGTCTGTCTTCAGCATGACTGACAGTGTCTCCTGTCTTCAGCATGAGTGACAGTGTCTCCTGTCTTCAGCATGAGTGACAGTGTTGCCTGTCTTCAGCATGAGTGACAGTGTCTCCGGTCTTCAGCATGAGTGACAGTGTGTGACAGTGCCGCCTGTCTTCAGCATGATTGACATTGTCTCCTGTCTTTAGCATGAGTGACAGTGTTGCCTGTCTTCAGCATGAGTAACTGTGTCTCCTGTCTTCAGCATGAGTGTCAGTGTCTCCTGTCTTCAGCATGAGGGACAGTGTGTGACAATGTCTCCTGTCTTCAGCATGAGTGACAGTGTCTTCTGTCTTCAGCATGAGTGGCGGTGTCTCCTGTCTTCAGCATGAGTGACAGTGTGTGACAGTGTTGCCTGTCTTCAGCATGAGTGACAGTGTCTCCTGTCTTCAGCATGAGTGACAGTGTGGTGTCTCCTGTCTTCAGCATGAGTGACAGTGTGTGACAGTGTCACCTGCCTTCAGCATGAGTGACAGTGTCTCCTGTCTTCAGCATGAGTGACAGTTTAAGACAGTGTTGTCTGTCTTCAGCATGACTGACAGTGTCTCCTGTCTTCAGCATGGGTGACAGGGTGTGACAGTGTCTCCTGTCTTCAGCATGAGTGACAGTGTTGCCTGTCTTCAGCATGAGTGACAGTGTGTGACAGTGTCTCCTGTCTTCAGCATGAGTGACAGTGTCGCCTGTCTTCAGCATAAGTGACAGTGTCTCCTGTCTTCAGCATGAGTGACAGTGTTGCCTGTCTTCAGCATGAGTGACAGTGTCTCCTGTCTTTAGCATGAGTGACAGTGTTTGACAGTGTCTCTTGTTTCAGCATGAGTGACAGTGTGTCCTGTTTCAGTATGAGTGACAATGTATCCTGTCTTCAGCATGAGTGACAGTGTGTGGCCGTGTCTCCTGTGTTCAGCATGAGTGACAGTGTGTGACAGAGTTGCCTGTCTTCAGCATGAATGACAGTGTCTCCTGTCTTCAGCATGAGTGACAGTGCATGACAGTGTCTCCTGTCTTCAGCATGAGAGACAGTGTTGCCTGTCTTCAGCATGAGTGACAGTGTGTGACAGTGTCTCCTATCTTCTGCATGAGTGAGTGTCTCCTGTTCTCAGCATGAGTGACAGTGTTGCCTATCTTCAGCATGAGTGACAGTGTCTCCTGTCTTCAGCATGAGTGACAGTGTCTCCTGTCTTCAGCATGAGTGACAGTGTATGACAGTGTCTCCTGTTTCAGCATGAGTGACAGTGTCTCCTGTTTCAGCATGAGTGACAATGTCTCCTGTCTTCAGCATGAGTGACAGTGTGTGACAGTCTCTCCTGTCTTCAGCATGAGTGACCGTGTGTGACAGAGTTGCCTGTCTTCAGCATGAGTGACAGTGTCTCCTGTCTTCAGCTTGAGTGAAAGTGCGCGACAGTGTCACCTGTCTTCAGCATGAGTGACAGTGTCTCCTGTCTTCAGCATGAGTGACAGTGTGTGACAGTGTTGTCTGTCCTCAGCATGCCTGACAGTGTCTCCTGTCATCAGCATGAATGACAGTGTCTCCTGTTTCAGCATGAGAGACAATGTCTGCTGTCTTCAGCATGAGTGACAGTGTGTGACAGTGTCTCCTGTCTTCAGCTTGACTGACAGTGTGTGACAGAGTTGCCTGTCTTCAGCATGAGTGACAGTGTCTCCTGTCTTCAGCATGAGTGACAGTGTGTGACAGTGTCTCCTGTCTTCAGCATGAGTGCGGTGTCTCCTGTCTTCAGTATGAGTGACAGTGCGCGACAGTGTCGCCTGTCTTCAGCATGAGTGACAGTGTATGCTGTCTTCAGCATGAGTGACAGTGTGTGACAGTATCTCCTGTCTTCAGCATGAGTGACAGTGTTGCCTGTCTTCAGCATGGGTGACAGTGTGTGACAGTGTCTCCTGTCTTCTGCATGAGTGACAGTGTCTACTGTCTTCAGCATGAGTGACAGTGTTGCCTGTCTTCAGCATGAGTGACAGTGTCTCCTGTCTTCAGCATAAGTTACAGTGTCTCCTGTCTTCAGCATGAGTGACAGTGTTGCCTCTCTTCAGCATGAGTGACAGTGTCTCCTGTCTTCAGCATGAGTGACAGTGCCTCCTGTCTTCAGCATGAGTGACAGTGTCTCCTGTTTCGGCATGAGTGACAATGTCTCCTGTCTTCAGCATGAGTGACAGTGTGTGACAGTGTCTCCTGTCTTCATCTTGAGTGACAGTGTGTGACAGAGTTGCCTGTCTTCAGCATGAGTGACAGTGCGTGACAGTGTCTCCTGTCTTCAGCATGATTGACAGTGTCTTCAGCATGAGTGACAGTGTCTCCTGTCTTCAGGATGAGTGACAGTGTGTGAAAGTGCTGTCTGACTTCAGCATGGGTAACAGTGTGTGACAGTGTCTCCTGTCTTCAGCATGAGTGAAAGTGTCTCCTGTCTTCAGCATGAGTAACAATGTCTCCTGTGTTCAGCATGAGTGGTGGTATCTCCTGTCTTTAGCATGAGTGACAGTGTCTCCTGTCTTCAGCATGAGTGACTGTATCTCCTGTCTTCAGCATGAGTGACAGTGTGTGACAATGTCTCCTGTGTTCAGCATGAGTGGTGGTATCTCCTGTCTTTAGCATGAGTGACAGTGTCTCCTGTCTTCAGCATGAGTGACTGTATCTCCTGTCTTCAGCATGAGTGACAGTGTGTGACAATGTCTCCTGTCTTCAGCATGAGTGACAGTGTCTCCTGTCTTCAGCATGAGTGACGGTGTCTACTGTCTTCAGCATGAGTGACTGTGTGACAGTGTCACCTGTCCTCAAGATGAGTGACAGTGACTCCTGTCTTCAGCATGAGTGACAGTGTGGTGTCTCCTGTCTTCAGCATGAGTGACAGTGTGTGACAGTGTTGTCTGTCTTCAGCATGACTGACAGTGTCTCCTGTCTTCAGCTTGAGTGACAGTGTGGTGTCTCCTGTCTTCAGCATGAGTGACAGTGTGTGACAGAGTTGCCTGTCTTCAGCATGAGTGACAGTGCGTGACAGTGTCTCCTGTCTTCAGCATGATTGACAGTGTGTGACAGTGTCACCTGTCTTCAGCATGAGTGACAGTGTCTACTGTCTTCAGCATGAGTGACAGTGTGTGAAAGTGTTGTCTGACTTCAGCATGGGTAACAGTGTGTGACAGTGTCTCCTGTCTTCAGCATGAGTGACAGTGCCTCCTGTCTTCAGCATGAGTAACAATGTCTCCTGTGTTCAGCATGAGTGATGGTATCTCCTGTCTTCAGCATGAGTGACAGTGTCTCCTGTCTTCAGCATGAGTGACAGTGTCTCCTGTCTTCAGCATGAGTGACGGTGTCTCCTGTCTTCAGCATGAGTGACTGTGTGACAGTGTCAACTGTCCTCAGCATGAGTGAGAGTGACTCCTGTCTTCAGCATGAGTGACAGTGTGGTGTCTCCTGTCTTCAGCATGAGTGACAGTGTGTGACAGTGTCTCCTGTCTTCAGCATGAGTGACAGTGTGTGACAGTGTGTCATGTCTTCAGCATGAGTGACAATATGTGAAAGTGTCTCCTGTCTTCAGCATGTGTGACAGTGTCTCCTGTCTTCAGCATGAGTGACGGTGTTGCCCGTCTTCAGCATGAGTAACAGTGTGTGACAGTGTCTCCTGTCTTCAGCATGAGTGACAGTGCCTCCTGTCTTCAGCATGAGTAACAATGTCTCCTGTGTTCAGCATGAGTGATGGCATCTCCTGTCTTCAGCATGAGTGACAGTGTCTCCTGTCTTCATCATGAGTGACTGTATCTCCTGTCTTCAGTATGAGTGACAGTGTGTGACAATGTCTCCTGTCTTCAGCATGAGTGACAGTGTCTCCTGTCTTCAGCATGAGTGACGGTGTCTCCTGTCTTCAGCATGAGTGACAGTGTGTGAAAGTGTCACCTGTCCTCAGCATGAGTGACAGTGTCTCCTGTCTTCAGCATGAGTGACAGTGTGGTGTCTCCTGTCTTCAGCATGAGTGACAGTGTGTGACAGTGTTGTCTGTCTTCAGCATGACTGACAGTGTCTCCTGTCTTCAGCATGAGTGACAGTGTCTCCTGTCTTCAGCATGAGTGACAGTGTCTCCTGTCTTCAGCATGAGGGACAGTGTGTGACAATGTCTCCTGTCTTCAGCATGAGTGACAGTGTTGCCTGTCTTCAGCATGAGTAACTGTGTCTCCTGTCTTCAGCATGAGTGTCAGTGTCTCCTGTCTTCAGCATGAGGGACAGTGTGTGACAATGTCTCCTGTCTTCAGCATGAGTGACAGTGTCTTCTGTCTTCAGCATGAGTGGCGGTGTCTCCTGTCTTCAGCATGAGTGACAGTGTGTGACAGTGTTGCCTGTCTTCAGCATGAGTGACAGTGTCTCCTGTCTTCAGCATGAGTGACAGTGTGGTGTCTCCTGTCTTCAGCATGAGTGACAGTGTGTGACAGTGTCACCTGCCTTCAGCATGAGTGACAGTGTCTCCTGTCTTCAGCATGAGTGACAGTTTAAGACAGTGTTGTCTGTCTTCAGCATGACTGACAGTGTCTCCTGTCTTCAGCATGGGTGACAGGGTGTGACAGTGTCTCCTGTCTTCAGCATGAGTGACAGTGTTGCCTGTCTTCAGCATGAGTGACAGTGTGTGACAGTGTCTCCTGTCTTCAGCATGAGTGACAGTGTCGCCTGTCTTCAGCATAAGTGACAGTGTCTCCTGTCTTCAGCATGAGTGACAGTGTTGCCTGTCTTCAGCATGAGTGACAGTGTCTCCTGTCTTTAGCATGAGTGACAGTGTTTGACAGTGTCTCTTGTTTCAGCATGAGTGACAGTGTGTCCTGTTTCAGTATGAGTGACAATGTATCCTGTCTTCAGCATGAGTGACAGTGTGTGGCCGTGTCTCCTGTGTTCAGCATGAGTGACAGTGTGTGACAGAGTTGCCTGTCTTCAGCATGAATGACAGTGTCTCCTGTCTTCAGCATGAGTGACAGTGCATGACAGTGTCTCCTGTCTTCAGCATGAGAGACAGTGTTGCCTGTCTTCAGCATGAGTGACAGTGTGTGACAGTGTCTCCTATCTTCTGCATGAGTGAGTGTCTCCTGTTCTCAGCATGAGTGACAGTGTTGCCTATCTTCAGCATGAGTGACAGTGTCTCCTGTCTTCAGCATGAGTGACAGTGTCTCCTGTCTTCAGCATGAGTGACAGTGTATGACAGTGTCTCCTGTTTCAGCATGAGTGACAGTGTCTCCTGTTTCAGCATGAGTGACAATGTCTCCTGTCTTCAGCATGAGTGACAGTGTGTGACAGTCTCTCCTGTCTTCAGCATGAGTGACCGTGTGTGACAGAGTTGCCTGTCTTCAGCATGAGTGACAGTGTCTCCTGTCTTCAGCTTGAGTGAAAGTGCGCGACAGTGTCACCTGTCTTCAGCATGAGTGACAGTGTCTCCTGTCTTCAGCATGAGTGACAGTGTGTGACAGTGTTGTCTGTCCTCAGCATGCCTGACAGTGTCTCCTGTCATCAGCATGAATGACAGTGTCTCCTGTTTCAGCATGAGAGACAATGTCTGCTGTCTTCAGCATGAGTGACAGTGTGTGACAGTGTCTCCTGTCTTCAGCTTGACTGACAGTGTGTGACAGAGTTGCCTGTCTTCAGCATGAGTGACAGTGTCTCCTGTCTTCAGCATGAGTGACAGTGTGTGACAGTGTCTCCTGTCTTCAGCATGAGTGCGGTGTCTCCTGTCTTCAGTATGAGTGACAGTGCGCGACAGTGTCGCCTGTCTTCAGCATGAGTGACAGTGTATGCTGTCTTCAGCATGAGTGACAGTGTGTGACAGTATCTCCTGTCTTCAGCATGAGTGACAGTGTTGCCTGTCTTCAGCATGGGTGACAGTGTGTGACAGTGTCTCCTGTCTTCTGCATGAGTGACAGTGTCTACTGTCTTCAGCATGAGTGACAGTGTTGCCTGTCTTCAGCATGAGTGACAGTGTCTCCTGTCTTCAGCATAAGTTACAGTGTCTCCTGTCTTCAGCATGAGTGACAGTGTTGCCTCTCTTCAGCATGAGTGACAGTGTCTCCTGTCTTCAGCATGAGTGACAGTGCCTCCTGTCTTCAGCATGAGTGACAGTGTCTCCTGTTTCGGCATGAGTGACAATGTCTCCTGTCTTCAGCATGAGTGACAGTGTGTGACAGTGTCTCCTGTCTTCATCTTGAGTGACAGTGTGTGACAGAGTTGCCTGTCTTCAGCATGAGTGACAGTGCGTGACAGTGTCTCCTGTCTTCAGCATGATTGACAGTGTGTGACAGTGTCACCTGTCTTCAGCATGAGTGACAGTGTCTCCTGTCTTCAGGATGAGTGACAGTGTGTGAAAGTGCTGTCTGACTTCAGCATGGGTAACAGTGTGTGACAGTGTCTCCTGTCTTCAGCATGAGTGAAAGTGTCTCCTGTCTTCAGCATGAGTAACAATGTCTCCTGTGTTCAGCATGAGTGGTGGTATCTCCTGTCTTTAGCATGAGTGACAGTGTCTCCTGTCTTCAGCATGAGTGACTGTATCTCCTGTCTTCAGCATGAGTGACAGTGTGTGACAATGTCTCCTGTGTTCAGCATGAGTGGTGGTATCTCCTGTCTTTAGCATGAGTGACAGTGTCTCCTGTCTTCAGCATGAGTGACTGTATCTCCTGTCTTCAGCATGAGTGACAGTGTGTGACAATGTCTCCTGTCTTCAGCATGAGTGACAGTGTCTCCTGTCTTCAGCATGAGTGACGGTGTCTACTGTCTTCAGCATGAGTGACTGTGTGACAGTGTCACCTGTCCTCAAGATGAGTGACAGTGACTCCTGTCTTCAGCATGAGTGACAGTGTGGTGTCTCCTGTCTTCAGCATGAGTGACAGTGTGTGACAGTGTTGTCTGTCTTCAGCATGACTGACAGTGTCTCCTGTCTTCAGCTTGAGTGACAGTGTGTGACAGAGTTGCCTGTCTTCAGCATGAGTGACAGTGCGTGACAGTGTCTCCTGTCTTCAGCATGATTGACAGTGTGTGACAGTGTCACCTGTCTTCAGCATGAGTGACAGTGTCTACTGTCTTCAGCATGAGTGACAGTGTGTGAAAGTGTTGTCTGACTTCAGCATGGGTAACAGTGTGTGACAGTGTCTCCTGTCTTCAGCATGAGTGACAGTGCCTCCTGTCTTCAGCATGAGTAACAATGTCTCCTGTGTTCAGCATGAGTGATGGTATCTCCTGTCTTCAGCATGAGTGACAGTGTCTCCTGTCTTCAGCATGAGTGACAGTGTCTCCTGTCTTCAGCATGAGTGACGGTGTCTCCTGTCTTCAGCATGAGTGACTGTGTGACAGTGTCAACTGTCCTCAGCATGAGTGAGAGTGACTCCTGTCTTCAGCATGAGTGACAGTGTGGTGTCTCCTGTCTTCAGCATGAGTGACAGTGTGTGACAGTGTCTCCTGTCTTCAGCATGAGTGACAGTGTGTGACAGTGTGTCATGTCTTCAGCATGAGTGACAATATGTGAAAGTGTCTCCTGTCTTCAGCATGTGTGACAGTGTCTCCTGTCTTCAGCATGAGTGACGGTGTTGCCCGTCTTCAGCATGAGTAACAGTGTGTGACAGTGTCTCCTGTCTTCAGCATGAGTGACAGTGCCTCCTGTCTTCAGCATGAGTAACAATGTCTCCTGTGTTCAGCATGAGTGATGGCATCTCCTGTCTTCAGCATGAGTGACAGTGTCTCCTGTCTTCATCATGAGTGACTGTATCTCCTGTCTTCAGTATGAGTGACAGTGTGTGACAATGTCTCCTGTCTTCAGCATGAGTGACAGTGTCTCCTGTCTTCAGCATGAGTGACGGTGTCTCCTGTCTTCAGCATGAGTGACAGTGTGTGAAAGTGTCACCTGTCCTCAGCATGAGTGACAGTGTCTCCTGTCTTCAGCATGAGTGACAGTGTGGTGTCTCCTGTCTTCAGCATGAGTGACAGTGTGTGACAGTGTTGTCTGTCTTCAGCATGACTGACAGTGTCTCCTGTCTTCAGCATGAGTGACAGTGTCTCCTGTCTTCAGCATGAGTGACAGTGTCTCCTGTCTTCAGCATGAGGGACAGTGTGTGACAATGTCTCCTGTCTTCAGCATGAGTGACAGTGTCTCCTGTCTTCAGCATGAGTGGCGGTGTCTCCTGTCTTCAGCATGAGTGACAGTGTGTGACAGTGTCGCCTGTCTTCAGCATGAGTGACATTGTCTCCTGTCTTCAGCATGAGTGACAGTGTGGTGTCTCCTGTCTTCAGCATGAGTGACAGTGTGTGACAGTGTCACCTGTCTTCAGCATGAGTGACAGTGTCTCCTGTCTTCAGCATGAGTGACAGTGTAAGACAGTGTTGTCTGTCTTCAGCATGACTGACAGTGTCTCCTGTCTTCAGCATGGGTGACAGGGTGTGACAGTGTCTCCTGTCTTCAGCATGAGTGACAGTGTTGCCTGTCTTCAGCATGAGTGACAGTGTGTGACAGTGTCTCCTGTCTTCAGCATGAGTGACAGTGTCGCCTGTCTTCAGCATAAGTGACAGTGTCTCCTTTCTTCAGCATGAGTGACAGTGTTACACACACAAAATGGAAGGTGCACACAATTAGAGTCACAAAGAGCAATAATGTAATAAATGTTTTCTTCTTTATTTAGTAAAGTTCATTGGACATAGGCACAGCCAACGCGTTTCGTTCCATCGGCCTTTAGGAACTTCGTCAGGGCAAAAGAATATATATCTGTACTGTTGCCGATGTTGGATACGTTTATAAGGATCAATCCAGTAGTCACCAAATGTAGGTCAAAGTCTTAAGATCTGAAAGGACAGCGTCCTCACTAGGAAAAAGATGGAATCCTAAGGGTGTCTTCTCAGTAGGCCAGGGCTGTCTGATGTCAGGTATGTCATAAGTTGGTAATCACAAAGGAGTTAAATGTCCAAGCGGGTTCTAGTATATCTCGTGGGGAATTTTATAGTATGGCTCAATACTTCGTTTTCCAGGAAGAGCCAATTACGTGGACGTAACCGCCACCAGTCCGTAATCTGGTAATGTGTTTGTGGCAATGACCACCAAGCACCTATAATAGGGTGCTCCTGTCGCGTAGTTCCGTATCCCGTGGCGCCCTGAGTGACAGTGTTGCATGTCTTCAGCATGAGTGACAGTGTCTCCTGTTTTTAGCATGAGTGACAGTGTTTGACAGTGTCTCTTGTTTCAGCATGAGTGACAGTGTGTCCTGTTTCAGCATGAGTGACAATGTATCCTGTCTTCAGCATGAGTGACAGTGTGTGGCCGTGTCTCCTGTGTTCAGCATGAGTGACAGTGTGTGACAGAGTTGCCTGTCTTCAGCATGAATGACAGTGTCTCCTGTCTTCAGCATGAGTGACAGTGCATGACAGTGTCTCCTGTCTTCAGAATGAGTGACAGTGTCTCCTGTCTTCAGCATGAGTGACAGTGTGGTGTCTCCTGTCTTCAGCATGAGTGACAGTGTGTGACAGTGTCACCTGCCTTCAGCATGAGTGACAGTGTCTCCTGTCTTCAGCATGAGTGACAGTTTAAGACAGTGTTGTCTGTCTTCAGCATGACTGACAGTGTCTCCTGTCTTCAGCATGGGTGACAGGGTGTGACAGTGTCTCCTGTCTTCAGCATGAGTGACAGTGTTGCCTGTCTTCAGCATGAGTGACAGTGTGTGACAGTGTCTCCTGTCTTCAGCATGAGTGACAGTGTCGCCTGTCTTCAGCATAAGTGACAGTGTCTCCTGTCTTCAGCATGAGTGACAGTGTTGCCTGTCTTCAGCATGAGTGACAGTGTCTCCTGTCTTTAGCATGAGTGACAGTGTTTGACAGTGTCTCTTGTTTCAGCATGAGTGACAGTGTGTCCTGTTTCAGTATGAGTGACAATGTATCCTGTCTTCAGCATGAGTGACAGTGTGTGGCCGTGTCTCCTGTGTTCAGCATGAGTGACAGTGTGTGACAGAGTTGCCTGTCTTCAGCATGAATGACAGTGTCTCCTGTCTTCAGCATGAGTGACAGTGCATGACAGTGTCTCCTGTCTTCAGCATGAGAGACAGTGTTGCCTGTCTTCAGCATGAGTGACAGTGTGTGACAGTGTCTCCTATCTTCTGCATGAGTGAGTGTCTCCTGTTCTCAGCATGAGTGACAGTGTTGCCTATCTTCAGCATGAGTGACTGTGTCTCCTGTCTTCAGCATGAGTGACAGTGTCTCCTGTCTTCAGCATGAGTGACAGTGTTTGACAGTGTCTCCTGTTTCAGCATGAGTGACAGTGTCTCCTGTTTCAGCATGAGTGACAATGTCTCCTGTCTTCAGCATGAGTGACAGTGTGTGACAGTCTCTCCTGTCTTCAGCATGAGTGACCGTGTGTGACAGAGTTGCCTGTCTTCAGCATGAGTGACAGTGTCTCCTGTCTTCAGCTTGAGTGAAAGTGCGCGACAGTGTCACCTGTCTTCAGCATGAGTGACAGTGTCTCCTGTCTTCAGCATGAGTGACAGTGTGTGACAGTGTTGTCTGTCCTCAGCATGCCTGACAGTGTCTCCTGTCATCAGCATGAATGACAGTGTCTCCTGTTTCAGCATGAGAGACAATGTCTGCTGTCTTCCGCATGAGTGACAGTGTGTGACAGTGTCTCCTGTCTTCAGCTTGACTGACAGTGTGTGACAGAGTTGCCTGTCTTCAGCATGAGTGACAGTGTCTCCTGTCTTCAGCATGAGTGACAGTGTGTGACAGTGTTGTCTGTCTCCAGCATGACTGACAGTGTCTCCTGTCTTCAGCATGAGTGACAGTGTCTCCTGTCTTCAGTATGAGTGACAGTGTGTGACAGTGTCTCCTGTCTTCAGCATGAGTGCGGTGTCTCCTGTCTTCAGTATGAGTGACAGTGCGCGACAGTGTCGCCTGTCTTCAGCATGAGTGACAGTGTATGCTGTCTTCAGCATGAGTGACAGTGTGTGACAGTATCTCCTGTCTTCAGCATGAGTGACAGTGTTGCCTGTCTTCAGCATGGGTGACAGTGTGTGACAGTGTCTCCTGTCTTCTGCATGAGTGACAGTGTCTACTGTCTTCAGCATGAGTGACAGTGTTGCCTGTCTTCAGCATGAGTGACAGTGTCTCCTGTCTTCAGCATAAGTTACAGTGTCTCCTGTCTTCAGCATGAGTGACAGTGTTGCCTCTCTTCAGCATGAGTGACAGTGTCTCCTGTCTTCAGCATGAGTGACAGTGCCTCCTGTCTTCAGCATGAGTGACAGTGTCTCCTGTTTCGGCATGAGTGACAATGTCTCCTGTCTTCAGCATGAGTGACAGTGTGTGACAGTGTCTCCTGTCTTCATCTTGAGTGACAGTGTGTGACAGAGTTGCCTGTCTTCAGCATGAGTGACAGTGCGTGACAGTGTCTCCTGTCTTCAGCATGATTGACAGTGTGTGACAGTGTCACCTGTCTTCAGCATGAGTGACAGTGTCTCCTGTCTTCAGCATGAGTGACAGTGTTGCCTCTCTTCAGCATGAGTGACAGTGTCTCCTGTCTTCAGCATGAGTGACAGTGCCTCCTGTCTTCAGCATGAGTGACAGTGTCTCCTGTTTCGGCATGAGTGACAATGTCTCCTGTCTTCAGCATGAGTGACAGTGTGTGACAGTGTCTCCTGTCTTCATCTTGAGTGACAGTGTGTGACAGAGTTGCCTGTCTTCAGCATGAGTGACAGTGCGTGACAGTGTCTCCTGTCTTCAGCATGATTGACAGTGTGTGACAGTGTCACCTGTCTTCAGCATGAGTGACAGTGTGTGACAGTGTCTCCTGTCTTCGGCATGAGTGACAGTGTCTCCTGCCTTCAGCATGAGTGGCAGTGTTGCCTGTCTTCAGCATGAGTAAGTGTCTCCTGTCTTCAGCATAAGTGACAGTATCTCCTGTCTTCAGCATGAGTGACAGTGTGTGACAGTGTCTCCTGTCTTCAGCATGAGTGACAGTGTGTGACAGTGTGTCATGTCTTCAGCATGAGTGACAGTATGTGAAAGTGTCTCCTGTCTTCAGCATGTGTGACAGTGTGTGACAGTGTCTCCTGTCTTCAGCATGAGTGACGGTGTTGTCTGTCTTCAGCATGAGTAACAGTGTGTGACAGTGTCTCCTGTCTTCAGCATGAGTAACAATGTCTCCTGTGTTCAGCATGAGTGATGGTATCTCCTGTCTTCAGCATGAGTGACAGTGTCTCCTGTCTTCAGCATGTGTGACGGTGTTGCCTGTCTTCAGCATGAGTAACAGTGTGTGACAGTGTCTCCTGTCTTCAGCAAGAGTGACAGTGTCTCCTGTCTTCAGCATGAGTAACAATGTCTCCTGTGTTCAGCATGAGTGATGGTATCTCCTGTCTTCAGTATGAGTGACAGTGTGTGACAATGTCTCCTGTCTTCAGCATGAGTGACAGTGTCTCCAGTCTTCAGCATGAGTGACGGTGTCTCCTGTCCTCAGCATGAGTGACAGTGTGTGAAAGTGTCACCTGTCCTCAGCATGAGTGACAGTGTCTCCTGTCTTCAGCATGAGTGACAGTGTGGTGTCTCCTGTCTTCAGCATGAGTGACAGTGTGTGACAGTGTTGTCTGTCTTCAGCATGACTGACAGTGTCTCCTGTCTTCAGCATGAGTGACAGTGTCTCCTGTCTTCAGCATGAGTGACAGTGTCTCCTGTATTCGGCATGAGTGATAGTGTCTCCTGCATTCAGCATGAGTGGCACTGTTGCCTGTCTTCTGCATGAGTGACAGTGTTGCCTGTTTTCAGTATGAGTGACAGTGTCTCCTGTCTTCAGCATCAGTGACAGTATCTCTTGTCTTCAGCATGAGTGACAGTGTTGCCTGTCTTCAGCATGAGTGACGGTGTCTCCGGTCTTCAGCATGAGTGACAGTGTGTGACAGTGCCGCCTGTCTTCAGCATGAGTGACATTGTCTCCTGTCTTTAGCATGAGTGACAGTGTTTCCTGTCTTCAGCATGAGTAACTGTGTCTCCTGTCTTCAGCATGAGTGTCAGTGTCTCCTGTCTTCAGCATGAGGGACAGTGTGTGACAATGTCTCCTGTCTTCAGCATGAGTGACAGTGTGTGACAGTGTTGTCTGCATTTAGCATGACTGACAGTGTCTCCTGTCTTCAGCATGAGTGACAGTGTTGCCTGTCTTCAGCATGAGTAACAGTGTGTGACAGTGTCTCCTGTCTTCAGCATGAGTGACAGTGTCTCCTGTCTTCAGCATGAGTAACAATGTCTCCTGTGTTCAGCATGAGTGATGGTATCTCCTGTCTTCAGCATGAGTGACAGTGTGTGACAATGTCTCCTGTCTTCAGCATGAGTGACAGTGTCTCCTGTCTTAAGTATGAGTGACGGTGTCTCCTGTCTTCAGCATGAGTGACAGTGTGTGAAAGTGTCACCTGTCCTCAGAATGAGTGACAGTGTCTCCTGTCTTCAGCATGAGTGACAGTGTGGTGTCTCCTGTCTTCAGCATGAGTGACAGTGTGTGACAGTGTTGTCTGTCTTCAGCATGACTGACAGTGTCTCCTGTCTTCAGCATGAGTGACAGTGTCTCCTGTCTTCAGCATGAGTGACAGTGTTGCCTGTCTTCAGCATGAGTGACAGTGTCTCCGGTCTTCAGCATGAGTGACAGTGTGTGACAGTGCCGCCTGTCTTCAGCATGATTGACATTGTCTCCTGTCTTTAGCATGAGTGACAGTGTTGCCTGTCTTCAGCATGAGTAACTGTGTCTCCTGTCTTCAGCATGAGTGTCAGTGTCTCCTGTCTTCAGCATGAGGGACAGTGTGTGACAATGTCTCCTGTCTTCAGCATGAGTGACAGTGTCTTCTGTCTTCAGCATGAGTGGCGGTGTCTCCTGTCTTCAGCATGAGTGACAGTGTGTGACAGTGTTGCCTGTCTTCAGCATGAGTGACAGTGTCTCCTGTCTTCAGCATGAGTGACAGTGTGGTGTCTCCTGTCTTCAGCATGAGTGACAGTGTGTGACAGTGTCACCTGCCTTCAGCATGAGTGACAGTGTCTCCTGTCTTCAGCATGAGTGACAGTTTAAGACAGTGTTGTCTGTCTTCAGCATGACTGACAGTGTCTCCTGTCTTCAGCATGGGTGACAGGGTGTGACAGTGTCTCCTGTCTTCAGCATGAGTGACAGTGTTGCCTGTCTTCAGCATGAGTGACAGTGTGTGACAGTGTCTCCTGTCTTCAGCATGAGTGACAGTGTCGCCTGTCTTCAGCATAAGTGACAGTGTCTCCTGTCTTCAGCATGAGTGACAGTGTAGCCTGTCTTCAGCATGAGTGACAGTGTCTCCTGTCTTTAGCATGAGTGACAGTGTTTGACAGTGTCTCTTGTTTCAGCATGAGTGACAGTGTGTCCTGTTTCAGTATGAGTGACAATGTATCCTGTCTTCAGCATGAGTGACAGTGTGTGGCCGTGTCTCCTGTGTTCAGCATGAGTGACAGTGTGTGACAGAGTTGCCTGTCTTCAGCATGAATGACAGTGTCTCCTGTCTTCAGCATGAGTGACAGTGCATGACAGTGTCTCCTGTCTTCAGCATGAGAGACAGTGTTGCCTGTCTTCAGCATGAGTGACAGTGTGTGACAGTGTCTCCTATCTTCTGCATGAGTGAGTGTCTCCTGTTCTCAGCATGAGTGACAGTGTTGCCTGTCTTCAGCATGAGTGACAGTGTCTCCTGTCTTCAGCATGAGTGACAGTGTCTCCTGTCTTCAGCATGAGTGACAGTGTTTGACAGTGTCTCCTGTTTCAGCATGAGTGACAGTGTCTCCTGTTTCAGCATGAGTGACAATGTCTCCTGTCTTCAGCATGAGTGACAGTGTGTGACAGTCTCTCCTGTCTTCAGCATGAGTGACCGTGTGTGACAGAGTTGCCTGTCTTCAGCATGAGTGACAGTGTCTCCTGTCTTCAGCTTGAGTGAAAGTGCGCGACAGTGTCACCTGTCTTCAGCATGAGTGACAGTGTCTCCTGTCTTCAGCATGAGTGACAGTGTGTGACAGTGTTGTCTGTCCTCAGCATGCCTGACAGTGTCTCCTGTCATCAGCATGAATGACAGTGTCTCCTGTTTCAGCATGAGAGACAATGTCTGCTGTCTTCAGCATGAGTGACAGTGTGTGACAGTGTCTCCTGTCTTCAGCTTGACTGACAGTGTGTGACAGAGTTGCCTGTCTTCAGCATGAGTGACAGTGTCTCCTGTCTTCAGCATGAGTGACAGTGTGTGACAGTGTCTCCTGTCTTCAGCATGAGTGCGGTGTCTCCTGTCTTCAGTATGAGTGACAGTGCGCGACAGTGTCGCCTGTCTTCAGCATGAGTGACAGTGTATGCTGTCTTCAGCATGAGTGACAGTGTGTGACAGTATCTCCTGTCTTCAGCATGAGTGACAGTGTTGCCTGTCTTCAGCATGGGTGACAGTGTGTGACAGTGTCTCCTGTCTTCTGCATGAGTGACAGTGTCTACTGTCTTCAGCATGAGTGACAGTGTTGCCTGTCTTCAGCATGAGTGACAGTGTCTCCTGTCTTCAGCATAAGTTACAGTGTCTCCTGTCTTCAGCATGAGTGACAGTGTTGCCTCTCTTCAGCATGAGTGACAGTGTCTCCTGTCTTCAGCATGAGTGACAGTGCCTCCTGTCTTCAGCATGAGTGACAGTGTCTCCTGTTTCGGCATGAGTGACAATGTCTCCTGTCTTCAGCATGAGTGACAGTGTGTGACAGTGTCTCCTGTCTTCATCTTGAGTGACAGTGTGTGACAGAGTTGCCTGTCTTCAGCATGAGTGACAGTGCGTGACAGTGTCTCCTGTCTTCAGCATGATTGACAGTGTGTGACAGTGTCACCTGTCTTCAGCATGAGTGACAGTGTCTCCTGTCTTCAGGATGAGTGACAGTGTGTGAAAGTGCTGTCTGACTTCAGCATGGGTAACAGTGTGTGACAGTGTCTCCTGTCTTCAGCATGAGTGAAAGTGTCTCCTGTCTTCAGCATGAGTAACAATGTCTCCTGTGTTCAGCATGAGTGGTGGTATCTCCTGTCTTTAGCATGAGTGACAGTGTCTCCTGTCTTCAGCATGAGTGACTGTATCTCCTGTCTTCAGCATGAGTGACAGTGTGTGACAATGTCTCCTGTGTTCAGCATGAGTGGTGGTATCTCCTGTCTTTAGCATGAGTGACAGTGTCTCCTGTCTTCAGCATGAGTGACTGTATCTCCTGTCTTCAGCATGAGTGACAGTGTGTGACAATGTCTCCTGTCTTCAGCATGAGTGACAGTGTCTCCTGTCTTCAGCATGAGTGACGGTGTCTACTGTCTTCAGCATGAGTGACTGTGTGACAGTGTCACCTGCCCTCAAGATGAGTGACAGTGACTCCTGTCTTCAGCATGAGTGACAGTGTGGTGTCTCCTGTCTTCAGCATGAGTGACAGTGTGTGACAGTGTTGTCTGTCTTCAGCATGACTGACAGTGTCTCCTGTCTTCAGCTTGAGTGACAGTGTGTGACAGAGTTGCCTGTCTTCAGCATGAGTGACAGTGCGTGACAGTGTCTCCTGTCTTCAGCATGATTGACAGTGTGTGACAGTGTCACCTGTCTTCAGCATGAGTGACAGTGTCTCCTGTCTTCAGCATGAGTGACAGTGTGTGAAAGTGTTGTCTGACTTCAGCATGGGTAACAGTGTGTGACAGTGTCTCCTGTCTTCAGCATGAGTGACAGTGCCTCCTGTCTTCAGCATGAGTAACAATGTCTCCTGTGTTCAGCATGAGTGATGGTATCTCCTGTCTTCAGCATGAGTGACAGTGTCTCCTGTCTTCAGCATGAGTGACAGTGTCTCCTGTCTTCAGCATGAGTGACGGTGTCTCCTGTCTTCAGCATGAGTGACTGTGTGACAGTGTCAACTGTCCTCAGCATGAGTGAGAGTGACTCCTGTCTTCAGCATGAGTGACAGTGTGGTGTCTCCTGTCTTCAGCATGAGTGACAGTGTGTGACAGTGTCTCCTGTCTTCAGCATGAGTGACAGTGTGTGACAGTGTGTCATGTCTTCAGCATGAGTGACAATATGTGAAAGTGTCTCCTGTCTTCAGCATGTGTGACAGTGTCTCCTGTCTTCAGCATGAGTGACGGTGTTGCCCGTCTTCAGCATGAGTAACAGTGTGTGACAGTGTCTCCTGTCTTCAGCATGAGTGACAGTGCCTCCTGTCTTCAGCATGAGTAACAATGTCTCCTGTGTTCAGCATGAGTGATGGCATCTCCTGTCTTTAGCATGAGTGACAGTGTCTCCTGTCTTCATCATGAGTGACTGTATCTCCTGTCTTCAGTATGAGTGACAGTGTGTGACAATGTCTCCTGTCTTCAGCATGAGTGACAGTGTCTCCTGTCTTCAGCATGAGTGACGGTGTCTCCTGTCTTCAGCATGAGTGACAGTGTGTGAAAGTGTCACCTGTCCTCAGCATGAGTGACAGTGTCTCCTGTCTTCAGCATGAGTGACAGTGTGGTGTCTCCTGTCTTCAGCATGAGTGACAGTGTGTGACAGTGTTGTCTGTCTTCAGCATGACTGACAGTGTCTCCTGTCTTCAGCATGAGTGACAGTGTCTCCTGTCTTCAGCATGAGTGACAGTGTCTCCTGTCTTCAGCATGAGGGACAGTGTGTGACAATGTCTCCTGTCTTCAGCATGAGTGACAGTGTCTCCTGTCTTCAGCATGAGTGGCGGTGTCTCCTGTCTTCAGCATGAGTGACAGTGTGTGACAGTGTCGCCTGTCTTCAGCATGAGTGACAGTGTCTCCTGTCTTCAGCATGAGTGACAGTGTGGTGTCTCCTGTCTTCAGCATGAGTGACAGTGTGTGACAGTGTCACCTGTCTTCAGCATGAGTGACAGTGTCTCCTGTCTTCAGCATGAGTGACAGTGTAAGACAGTGTTGTCTGTCTTCAGCATGACTGACAGTGTCTCCTGTCTTCAGCATGGGTGACAGGGTGTGACAGTGTCTCCTGTCTTCAGCATGAGTGACAGTGTTGCCTGTCTTCAGCATGAGTGACAGTGTGTGACAGTGTCTCCTGTCTTCAGCATGAGTGACAGTGTCGCCTGTCTTCAGCATAAGTGACAGTGTCTCCTTTCTTCAGCATGAGTGACAGTGTTACACACACAAAATGGAAGGTGCACACAATTAGAGTCACAAAGAGCAATAATGTAATAAATGTTTTCTTCTTTATTTAGTAAAGTTCATTGGACATAGGCACAGCCAACGCGTTTCGTTCCATCGGCCTTTAGGAACTTCGTCAGGGCAAAAGAATATATATCTGTACTGTTGCCGATGTTGGATACGTTTATAAGGATCAATCCAGTAGTCACCAAATGTAGGTCAAAGTCTTAAGATCTGAAAGGACAGCGTCCTCACTAGGAAAAAGATGGAATCCTAAGGGTGTCTTCTCAGTAGGCCAGGGCTGTCTGATGTCAGGTATGTCATAAGTTGGTAATCACAAATGAGTTAAATGTCCAAGCGGGTTCTAGTATATCTCGTGGGGAATTTTATAGTATGGCTCAATACTTCGTTTTCCAGGAAGAGCCAATTACGTGGACGTAACCGCCACCAGTCCGTAATCTGGTAATGTGTTTGTGGCAATGACCACCAAGCACCTATAATAGGGTGCTCCTGTCGCGTAGTTCCGTATCCCGTGGCGCCCTGAGTGACAGTGTTGCATGTCTTCAGCATGAGTGACAGTGTCTCCTGTCTTTAGCATGAGTGACAGTGTTTGACAGTGTCTCTTGTTTCAGCATGAGTGACAGTGTGTCCTGTTTCAGCATGAGTGACAATGTATCCTGTCTTCAGCATGAGTGACAGTGTGTGGCCGTGTCTCCTGTGTTCAGCATGAGTGACAGTGTGTGACAGAGTTGCCTGTCTTCAGCATGAATGACAGTGTCTCCTGTCTTCAGCATGAGTGACAGTGCATGACAGTGTCTCCTGTCTTCAGAATGAGAGACAGTGTCGCCTGTCTTCAGCATGAGTGACAGTGTGTGACAGTGTCTCCTATCTTCTGCATGAGTGAGTGTCTCCTGTTCTCAGCATGAGTGACAGTGTTGCCTGTCTTCAGCATGAGTGACAGTGTCTCCTGTCTTCAGCATGAGTGACAGTGTCTCCTGTCTTCAGCATGAGTGACAGTGTTTGACAGTGTCTCCTGTTTCAGCATGAGTGACAGTGTCTCCTGTTTCAGCATGAGTGACAATGTCTCCTGTCTTCAGCATGAGTGACAGTGTGTGACAGTCTCTCCTGTCTTCAGCATGAGTGACCGTGTGTGACAGAGTTGCCTGTCTTCAGCATGAGTGACAGTGTCTCCTGTCTTCAGCTTGAGTGAAAGTGCGTGACAGTGTCACCTGTCTTCAGCATGAGTGACAGTGTCTCCTGTCTTCAGCATGAGTGACAGTGTGTGACAGTGTTGTCTGTCCTCAGCATGCCTGACAGTGTCTCCTGTCATCAGCATGAATGACAGTGTCTCCTGTTTCAGCATGAGAGACAATGTCTCCTGTCTTCAGCATGAGTGACAGTGTCTCCTGTCTTCAGCATGAGTGACAGTGTGTGACAGTGTTGTCTGTCTCCAGCATGACTGACAGTGTCTCCTGTCTTCAGCATGAGTGGCAGTGTCTCCTGTCTTCAGTATGAGTGACAGTGTGTGACAGTGTCTCCTGTCTTCAGCATGAGTGCGGTGTCTCCTGTCTTCAGTATGAGTGACAGTGCGCGACAGTGTCGCCTGTCTTCATCATGAGTGACAGTGTATGCTGTCTTCAGCATGAGTGACGGTGTGTGACAGTATCTCCTGTCTTCAGCATGAGTGACAGTGTTGCCTGTCTTCAGCATGAGTGACAGTGTGTGACAGTGTCTCCTGTCTTCTGCATGAGTGACAGTGTCTACTGTCTTCAGCATGAGTGACAGTGTTGCCTGTCTTCAGCATGAGTGACAGTGTCTCCTGTCTTCAGCATAAGTTACAGTGTCTCCTGTCTTCAGCATGAGTGACAGTGTCTCCTGTCTTCAGCATGAGTGACAGTGTCTCCTGTTTCGGCATGAGTGACACTGTCTCCTGTCTTCAGCATGCGTGACAGTGTGTGACAGTGTCTCCTGTCTTCATCTTGAGTGACAGTGTGTGACAGAGTTGCCTGTCTTCAGCATGAGTGACAGTGCGTGACAGTGTCTCCTGTCTTCAGCATGATTGACAGTGTGTGACAGTGTCACCTGTCTTTAGCATGAGTGACAGTGTCTCCTGTCTTCAGCATGAGTGTCAGTGTGTGAAAGTGTTGTCTGACTTCAGCATGGGTAACAGTGTGTGACAGTGTCTCCTGTCTTCAGCATGAGTGAAAGTGTCTCCTGTCTTCAGCATGAGTAACAATATCTCCTGTGTTCAGCATGAGTGGTGGTATCTCCTGTCTTCAGCATGAGTGACAGTGTCTCCTGTCTTCAGCATGAGTGACTGTATCTCCTGTCTTCAGCATGAGTGACAGTGTGTGACAATGTCTCCTGTCTTCAGCATGAGTGACAGTGTCTCCTGTCTTCAGCATGAGTGACGGTGTCTACTGTCTTCAGCATGAGTGACTGTGTGACAGTGTCACCTGTCCTCAAGATGAGTGACAGTGACTCCTGTCTTCAGCATGAGTGACAGTGTGTGACAGTGTTTTCTGTCTTCAGCATGACTGACAGTGTCTCCTGTCTTCAGCTTGAGTGACAGTGTGTGACAGAGTTGCCTGTCTTCAGCATGAGTGACAGTGCGTGACAGTGTCTCCTGTCTTCAGCATGATTGACAGTGTGTGACAGTGTCACCTGTCTTCAGCATGAGTGACAGTGTCTCCTGTCTTCAGCATGAGTGACAGTGTGTGAAAGTGTTGTCTGACTTCAGCATGGGTAACAGTGTGTGACAGTGTCTCCTGTCTTCAGCATGAGTGACAGTGCCTCCTGTCTTCAGCATGAGTAACAATGTCTCCTGTGTTCAGCATGAGTGATGGTATCTCCTGTCTTCAGCATGAGTGACAGTGTCTCCTGTCTTCAGCATGAGTGACAGTGTTTCCTGTCTTCAGCATGAGTGACAGTGTCTCCTGTCTTCAGCATGAGTGACTGTGTGACAGTGTCACCTGTCCTCAGCATGAGTGACAGTGACTCCTGTCTTCAGCATGAGTGACAGTGTGGTGTCTCCTGTCTTCAGCATGAGTGACAGTGTGTGACAGTGTCTCCTGTCTTCAGCATGTGTGACAGTGTGTGACAGTGTGTCATGTCTTCAGCATGAGTGACAGTATGTGAAAGTGTCTCCTGTCTTCAGCATGTGTGACAGTGTGTGACAGTGTCTCCTGTCTTCAGCATGAGTGACGGTGTTGCCTGTCTTCAGCATGAGTAACAGTGTGTGACAGTGTCTCCTGTCTTCAGCATGAGTGACAGTGCCTCCTGTCTTCAGCATGAGTAACAATGTCTCCTGTGTTCAGCATGAGTGATGGTATCTCCTGTCTTCAGCATGAGTGACAGTGTCTCCTGTCTTCATCATGAGTGACTGTATCTCCTGTCTTCAGTATGAGTGACAGTGTGTGACAATGTCTCCTGTCTTCAGCATGAGTGACAGTGTCTCCTGTCTTCAGCATGAGTGACGATGTCTCCTGTCTTCAGCATGAGTGACAGTGTGTGAAAGTGTCACCTGTCCTCAGCATGAGTGACAGTGTCTCCTGTCTTCAGCATGAGTGACAGTGTGGTGTCTCCTGTCTTCAGCATGAGTGACAGTGTGTGACAGTGTTGTCTGTCTTCAGCATGACTGACAGTGTCTCCTGTCTTCAGCATGAGTGACAGTGTCTCCTGTCTTCAGCATGAGTGACAGTGTCTCCTGTCTTCAGCATGAGTGACAGTGTGTGACTGTGTCTCCTGTATTCGGCATGAGTGATAGTGTCTCCTGCATTCAGCATGAGTGGCACTGTTGCCTGTCTTCTGCATGAGTGACAGTGTTGTCTGTTTTCAGTATGAGTGACAGTGTCTCCTGTCTTCAGCATCAGTGACAGTATCTCTTGTCTTCAGCATGAGTGACAGTGTTGCCTGTCTTCAGCATGTGTGACAATGTCTCCTGTCTTCAGCATGAGTGACAGTGTCTCCTGTCTTAAGTATGAGTGACGGTGTCTCCTGTCTTCAGCATGAGTGACAGTGTGTGAAAGTGTCACCTGTCCTCAGAATGAGTGACAGTGTCTCCTGTCTTCAGCATGAGTGACAGTGTGGTGTCTCCTGTCTTCAGCATGAGTGACAGTGTGTGACAGTGTTGTCTGTCTTCAGCATGACTGACAGTGTCTCCTGTCTTCAGCATGAGTGACAGTGTCTCCTGTCTTCAGCATGAGTGACAGTGTTGCCTGTCTTCAGCATGAGTGACAGTGTCTCCGGTCTTCAGCATGAGTGACAGTGTGTGACAGTGCCGCCTGTCTTCAGCATGATTGACATTGTCTCCTGTCTTTAGCATGAGTGACAGTGTTGCCTGTCTTCAGCATGAGTAACTGTGTCTCCTGTCTTCAGCATGAGTGTCAGTGTCTCCTGTCTTCAGCATGAGGGACAGTGTGTGACAATGTCTCCTGTCTTCAGCATGAGTGACAGTGTCTTCTGTCTTCAGCATGAGTGGCGGTGTCTCCTGTCTTCAGCATGAGTGACAGTGTGTGACAGTGTTGCCTGTCTTCAGCATGAGTGACAGTGTCTCCTGTCTTCAGCATGAGTGACAGTGTGGTGTCTCCTGTCTTCAGCATGAGTGACAGTGTGTGACAGTGTCACCTGCCTTCAGCATGAGTGACAGTGTCTCCTGTCTTCAGCATGAGTGACAGTTTAAGACAGTGTTGTCTGTCTTCAGCATGACTGACAGTGTCTCCTGTCTTCAGCATGGGTGACAGGGTGTGACAGTGTCTCCTGTCTTCAGCATGAGTGACAGTGTTGCCTGTCTTCAGCATGAGTGACAGTGTGTGACAGTGTCTCCTGTCTTCAGCATGAGTGACAGTGTCGCCTGTCTTCAGCATAAGTGACAGTGTCTCCTGTCTTCAGCATGAGTGACAGTGTTGCCTGTCTTCAGCATGAGTGACAGTGTCTCCTGTCTTTAGCATGAGTGACAGTGTTTGACAGTGTCTCTTGTTTCAGCATGAGTGACAGTGTGTCCTGTTTCAGTATGAGTGACAATGTATCCTGTCTTCAGCATGAGTGACAGTGTGTGGCCGTGTCTCCTGTGTTCAGCATGAGTGACAGTGTGTGACAGAGTTGCCTGTCTTCAGCATGAATGACAGTGTCTCCTGTCTTCAGCATGAGTGACAGTGCATGACAGTGTCTCCTGTCTTCAGCATGAGAGACAGTGTTGCCTGTCTTCAGCATGAGTGACAGTGTGTGACAGTGTCTCCTATCTTCTGCATGAGTGAGTGTCTCCTGTTCTCAGCATGAGTGACAGTGTTGCCTATCTTCAGCATGAGTGACAGTGTCTCCTGTCTTCAGCATGAGTGACAGTGTCTCCTGTCTTCAGCATGAGTGACAGTGTTTGACAGTGTCTCCTGTTTCAGCATGAGTGACAGTGTCTCCTGTTTCAGCATGAGTGACAATGTCTCCTGTCTTCAGCATGAGTGACAGTGTGTGACAGTCTCTCCTGTCTTCAGCATGAGTGACCGTGTGTGACAGAGTTGCCTGTCTTCAGCATGAGTGACAGTGTCTCCTGTCTTCAGCTTGAGTGAAAGTGCGCGACAGTGTCACCTGTCTTCAGCATGAGTGACAGTGTCTCCTGTCTTCAGCATGAGTGACAGTGTGTGACAGTGTTGTCTGTCCTCAGCATGCCTGACAGTGTCTCCTGTCATCAGCATGAATGACAGTGTCTCCTGTTTCAGCATGAGAGACAATGTCTGCTGTCTTCAGCATGAGTGACAGTGTGTGACAGTGTCTCCTGTCTTCAGCTTGACTGACAGTGTGTGACAGAGTTGCCTGTCTTCAGCATGAGTGACAGTGTCTCCTGTCTTCAGCATGAGTGACAGTGTGTGACAGTGTCTCCTGTCTTCAGCATGAGTGCGGTGTCTCCTGTCTTCAGTATGAGTGACAGTGCGCGACAGTGTCGCCTGTCTTCAGCATGAGTGACAGTGTATGCTGTCTTCAGCATGAGTGACAGTGTGTGACAGTATCTCCTGTCTTCAGCATGAGTGACAGTGTTGCCTGTCTTCAGCATGGGTGACAGTGTGTGACAGTGTCTCCTGTCTTCTGCATGAGTGACAGTGTCTACTGTCTTCAGCATGAGTGACAGTGTTGCCTGTCTTCAGCATGAGTGACAGTGTCTCCTGTCTTCAGCATAAGTTACAGTGTCTCCTGTCTTCAGCATGAGTGACAGTGTTGCCTCTCTTCAGCATGAGTGACAGTGTCTCCTGTCTTCAGCATGAGTGACAGTGCCTCCTGTCTTCAGCATGAGTGACAGTGTCTCCTGTTTCGGCATGAGTGACAATGTCTCCTGTCTTCAGCATGAGTGACAGTGTGTGACAGTGTCTCCTGTCTTCATCTTGAGTGACAGTGTGTGACAGAGTTGCCTGTCTTCAGCATGAGTGACAGTGCGTGACAGTGTCTCCTGTCTTCAGCATGATTGACAGTGTGTGACAGTGTCACCTGTCTTCAGCATGAGTGACAGTGTCTCCTGTCTTCAGGATGAGTGACAGTGTGTGAAAGTGCTGTCTGACTTCAGCATGGGTAACAGTGTGTGACAGTGTCTCCTGTCTTCAGCATGAGTGAAAGTGTCTCCTGTCTTCAGCATGAGTAACAATGTCTCCTGTGTTCAGCATGAGTGGTGGTATCTCCTGTCTTTAGCATGAGTGACAGTGTCTCCTGTCTTCAGCATGAGTGACTGTATCTCCTGTCTTCAGCATGAGTGACAGTGTGTGACAATGTCTCCTGTGTTCAGCATGAGTGGTGGTATCTCCTGTCTTTAGCATGAGTGACAGTGTCTCCTGTCTTCAGCATGAGTGACTGTATCTCCTGTCTTCAGCATGAGTGACAGTGTGTGACAATGTCTCCTGTCTTCAGCATGAGTGACAGTGTCTCCTGTCTTCAGCATGAGTGACGGTGTCTACTGTCTTCAGCATGAGTGACTGTGTGACAGTGTCACCTGTCCTCAAGATGAGTGACAGTGACTCCTGTCTTCAGCATGAGTGACAGTGTGGTGTCTCCTGTCTTCAGCATGAGTGACAGTGTGTGACAGTGTTGTCTGTCTTCAGCATGACTGACAGTGTCTCCTGTCTTCAGCTTGAGTGACAGTGTGTGACAGAGTTGCCTGTCTTCAGCATGAGTGACAGTGCGTGACAGTGTCTCCTGTCTTCAGCATGATTGACAGTGTGTGACAGTGTCACCTGTCTTCAGCATGAGTGACAGTGTCTACTGTCTTCAGCATGAGTGACAGTGTGTGAAAGTGTTGTCTGACTTCAGCATGGGTAACAGTGTGTGACAGTGTCTCCTGTCTTCAGCATGAGTGACAGTGCCTCCTGTCTTCAGCATGAGTAACAATGTCTCCTGTGTTCAGCATGAGTGATGGTATCTCCTGTCTTCAGCATGAGTGACAGTGTCTCCTGTCTTCAGCATGAGTGACAGTGTCTCCTGTCTTCAGCATGAGTGACGGTGTCTCCTGTCTTCAGCATGAGTGACTGTGTGACAGTGTCAACTGTCCTCAGCATGAGTGAGAGTGACTCCTGTCTTCAGCATGAGTGACAGTGTGGTGTCTCCTGTCTTCAGCATGAGTGACAGTGTGTGACAGTGTCTCCTGTCTTCAGCATGAGTGACAGTGTGTGACAGTGTGTCATGTCTTCAGCATGAGTGACAATATGTGAAAGTGTCTCCTGTCTTCAGCATGTGTGACAGTGTCTCCTGTCTTCAGCATGAGTGACGGTGTTGCCCGTCTTCAGCATGAGTAACAGTGTGTGACAGTGTCTCCTGTCTTCAGCATGAGTGACAGTGCCTCCTGTCTTCAGCATGAGTAACAATGTCTCCTGTGTTCAGCATGAGTGATGGCATCTCCTGTCTTCAGCATGAGTGACAGTGTCTCCTGTCTTCATCATGAGTGACTGTATCTCCTGACTTCAGTATGAGTGACAGTGTGTGACAATGTCTCCTGTCTTCAGCATGAGTGACAGTGTCTCCTGTCTTCAGCATGAGTGACGGTGTCTCCTGTCTTCAGCATGAGTGACAGTGTGTGAAAGTGTCACCTGTCCTCAGCATGAGTGACAGTGTCTCCTGTCTTCAGCATGAGTGACAGTGTGGTGTCTCCTGTCTTCAGCATGAGTGACAGTGTGTGACAGTGTTGTCTGTCTTCAGCATGACTGACAGTGTCTCCTGTCTTCAGCATGAGTGACAGTGTCTCCTGTCTTCAGCATGAGTGACAGTGTCTCCTGTCTTCAGCATGAGGGACAGTGTGTGACAATGTCTCCTGTCTTCAGCATGAGTGACAGTGTCTCCTGTCTTCAGCATGAGTGGCGGTGTCTCCTGTCTTCAGCATGAGTGACAGTGTGTGACAGTATCTCCTGTCTTCAGCATGAGTGACAGTGTTGCCTGTCTTCAGCATGGGTGACAGTGTGTGACAGTGTCTCCTGTCTTCTGCATGAGTGACAGTGTCTACTGTCTTCAGCATGAGTGACAGTGTTGCCTGTCTTCAGCATGAGTGACAGTGTCTCCTGTCTTCAGCATAAGTTACAGTGTCTCCTGTCTTCAGCATGAGTGACAGTGTTGCCTCTCTTCAGCATGAGTGACAGTGTCTCCTGTCTTCAGCATGAGTGACAGTGCCTCCTGTCTTCAGCATGAGTGACAGTGTCTCCTGTTTCGGCATGAGTGACAATGTCTCCTGTCTTCAGCATGAGTGACAGTGTGTGACAGTGTCTCCTGTCTTCATCTTGAGTGACAGTGTGTGACAGAGTTGCCTGTCTTCAGCATGAGTGACAGTGCGTGACAGTGTCTCCTGTCTTCAGCATGATTGACAGTGTGTGACAGTGTCACCTGTCTTCAGCATGAGTGACAGTGTCTCCTGTCTTCAGCATGAGTGACAGTGTTGCCTCTCTTCAGCATGAGTGACAGTGTCTCCTGTCTTCAGCATGAGTGACAGTGCCTCCTGTCTTCAGCATGAGTGACAGTGTCTCCTGTTTCGGCATGAGTGACAATGTCTCCTGTCTTCAGCATGAGTGACAGTGTGTGACAGTGTCTCCTGTCTTCATCTTGAGTGACAGTGTGTGACAGAGTTGCCTGTCTTCAGCATGAGTGACAGTGCGTGACAGTGTCTCCTGTCTTCAGCATGATTGACAGTGTGTGACAGTGTCACCTGTCTTCAGCATGAGTGACAGTGTGTGACAGTGTCTCCTGTCTTCGGCATGAGTGACAGTGTCTCCTGCCTTCAGCATGAGTGGCAGTGTTGCCTGTCTTCAGCATGAGTAAGTGTCTCCTGTCTTCAGCATAAGTGACAGTATCTCCTGTCTTCAGCATGAGTGACAGTGTGTGACAGTGTCTCCTGTCTTCAGCATGAGTGACAGTGTGTGACAGTGTGTCATGTCTTCAGCATGAGTGACAGTATGTGAAAGTGTCTCCTGTCTTCAGCATGTGTGACAGTGTGTGACAGTGTCTCCTGTCTTCAGCATGAGTGACGGTGTTGTCTGTCTTCAGCATGAGTAACAGTGTGTGACAGTGTCTCCTGTCTTCAGCATGAGTAACAATGTCTCCTGTGTTCAGCATGAGTGATGGTATCTCCTGTCTTCAGCATGAGTGACAGTGTCTCCTGTCTTCAGCATGTGTGACGGTGTTGCCTGTCTTCAGCATGAGTAACAGTGTGTGACAGTGTCTCCTGTCTTCAGCAAGAGTGACAGTGTCTCCTGTCTTCAGCATGAGTAACAATGTCTCCTGTGTTCAGCATGAGTGATGGTATCTCCTGTCTTCAGTATGAGTGACAGTGTGTGACAATGTCTCCTGTCTTCAGCATGAGTGACAGTGTCTCCAGTCTTCAGCATGAGTGACGGTGTCTCCTGTCCTCAGCATGAGTGACAGTGTGTGAAAGTGTCACCTGTCCTCAGCATGAGTGACAGTGTCTCCTGTCTTCAGCATGAGTGACAGTGTGGTGTCTCCTGTCTTCAGCATGAGTGACAGTGTGTGACAGTGTTGTCTGTCTTCAGCATGACTGACAGTGTCTCCTGTCTTCAGCATGAGTGACAGTGTCTCCTGTCTTCAGCATGAGTGACAGTGTCTCCTGTATTCGGCATGAGTGATAGTGTCTCCTGCATTCAGCATGAGTGGCACTGTTGCCTGTCTTCTGCATGAGTGACAGTGTTGCCTGTTTTCAGTATGAGTGACAGTGTCTCCTGTCTTCAGCATCAGTGACAGTATCTCTTGTCTTCAGCATGAGTGACAGTGTTGCCTGTCTTCAGCATGAGTGACGGTGTCTCCGGTCTTCAGCATGAGTGACAGTGTGTGACAGTGCCGCCTGTCTTCAGCATGAGTGACATTGTCTCCTGTCTTTAGCATGAGTGACAGTGTTTCCTGTCTTCAGCATGAGTAACTGTGTCTCCTGTCTTCAGCATGAGTGTCAGTGTCTCCTGTCTTCAGCATGAGGGACAGTGTGTGACAATGTCTCCTGTCTTCAGCATGAGTGACAGTGTGTGACAGTGTTGTCTGCATTTAGCATGACTGACAGTGTCTCCTGTCTTCAGCATGAGTGACAGTGTTGCCTGTCTTCAGCATGAGTAACAGTGTGTGACAGTGTCTCCTGTCTTCAGCATGAGTGACAGTGTCTCCTGTCTTCAGCATGAGTAACAATGTCTCCTGTGTTCAGCATGAGTGATGGTATCTCCTGTCTTCAGCATGAGTGACAGTGTGTGACAATGTCTCCTGTCTTCAGCATGAGTGACAGTGTCTCCTGTCTTAAGTATGAGTGACGGTGTCTCCTGTCTTCAGCATGAGTGACAGTGTGTGAAAGTGTCACCTGTCCTCAGAATGAGTGACAGTGTCTCCTGTCTTCAGCATGAGTGACAGTGTGGTGTCTCCTGTCTTCAGCATGAGTGACAGTGTGTGACAGTGTTGTCTGTCTTCAGCATGACTGACAGTGTCTCCTGTCTTCAGCATGAGTGACAGTGTCTCCTGTCTTCAGCATGAGTGACAGTGTTGCCTGTCTTCAGCATGAGTGACAGTGTCTCCGGTCTTCAGCATGAGTGACAGTGTGTGACAGTGCCGCCTGTCTTCAGCATGATTGACATTGTCTCCTGTCTTTAGCATGAGTGACAGTGTTGCCTGTCTTCAGCATGAGTAACTGTGTCTCCTGTCTTCAGCATGAGTGTCAGTGTCTCCTGTCTTCAGCATGAGGGACAGTGTGTGACAATGTCTCCTGTCTTCAGCATGAGTGACAGTGTCTTCTGTCTTCAGCATGAGTGGCGGTGTCTCCTGTCTTCAGCATGAGTGACAGTGTGTGACAGTGTTGCCTGTCTTCAGCATGAGTGACAGTGTCTCCTGTCTTCAGCATGAGTGACAGTGTGGTGTCTCCTGTCTTCAGCATGAGTGACAGTGTGTGACAGTGTCACCTGCCTTCAGCATGAGTGACAGTGTCTCCTGTCTTCAGCATGAGTGACAGTTTAAGACAGTGTTGTCTGTCTTCAGCATGACTGACAGTGTCTCCTGTCTTCAGCATGGGTGACAGGGTGTGACAGTGTCTCCTGTCTTCAGCATGAGTGACAGTGTTGCCTGTCTTCAGCATGAGTGACAGTGTGTGACAGTGTCTCCTGTCTTCAGCATGAGTGACAGTGTCGCCTGTCTTCAGCATAAGTGACAGTGTCTCCTGTCTTCAGCATGAGTGACAGTGTAGCCTGTCTTCAGCATGAGTGACAGTGTCTCCTGTCTTTAGCATGAGTGACAGTGTTTGACAGTGTCTCTTGTTTCAGCATGAGTGACAGTGTGTCCTGTTTCAGTATGAGTGACAATGTATCCTGTCTTCAGCATGAGTGACAGTGTGTGGCCGTGTCTCCTGTGTTCAGCATGAGTGACAGTGTGTGACAGAGTTGCCTGTCTTCAGCATGAATGACAGTGTCTCCTGTCTTCAGCATGAGTGACAGTGCATGACAGTGTCTCCTGTCTTCAGCATGAGAGACAGTGTTGCCTGTCTTCAGCATGAGTGACAGTGTGTGACAGTGTCTCCTATCTTCTGCATGAGTGAGTGTCTCCTGTTCTCAGCATGAGTGACAGTGTTGCCTGTCTTCAGCATGAGTGACAGTGTCTCCTGTCTTCAGCATGAGTGACAGTGTCTCCTGTCTTCAGCATGAGTGACAGTGTTTGACAGTGTCTCCTGTTTCAGCATGAGTGACAGTGTCTCCTGTTTCAGCATGAGTGACAATGTCTCCTGTCTTCAGCATGAGTGACAGTGTGTGACAGTCTCTCCTGTCTTCAGCATGAGTGACCGTGTGTGACAGAGTTGCCTGTCTTCAGCATGAGTGACAGTGTCTCCTGTCTTCAGCTTGAGTGAAAGTGCGCGACAGTGTCACCTGTCTTCAGCATGAGTGACAGTGTCTCCTGTCTTCAGCATGAGTGACAGTGTGTGACAGTGTTGTCTGTCCTCAGCATGCCTGACAGTGTCTCCTGTCATCAGCATGAATGACAGTGTCTCCTGTTTCAGCATGAGAGACAATGTCTGCTGTCTTCAGCATGAGTGACAGTGTGTGACAGTGTCTCCTGTCTTCAGCTTGACTGACAGTGTGTGACAGAGTTGCCTGTCTTCAGCATGAGTGACAGTGTCTCCTGTCTTCAGCATGAGTGACAGTGTGTGACAGTGTCTCCTGTCTTCAGCATGAGTGCGGTGTCTCCTGTCTTCAGTATGAGTGACAGTGCGCGACAGTGTCGCCTGTCTTCAGCATGAGTGACAGTGTATGCTGTCTTCAGCATGAGTGACAGTGTGTGACAGTATCTCCTGTCTTCAGCATGAGTGACAGTGTTGCCTGTCTTCAGCATGGGTGACAGTGTGTGACAGTGTCTCCTGTCTTCTGCATGAGTGACAGTGTCTACTGTCTTCAGCATGAGTGACAGTGTTGCCTGTCTTCAGCATGAGTGACAGTGTCTCCTGTCTTCAGCATAAGTTACAGTGTCTCCTGTCTTCAGCATGAGTGACAGTGTTGCCTCTCTTCAGCATGAGTGACAGTGTCTCCTGTCTTCAGCATGAGTGACAGTGCCTCCTGTCTTCAGCATGAGTGACAGTGTCTCCTGTTTCGGCATGAGTGACAATGTCTCCTGTCTTCAGCATGAGTGACAGTGTGTGACAGTGTCTCCTGTCTTCATCTTGAGTGACAGTGTGTGACAGAGTTGCCTGTCTTCAGCATGAGTGACAGTGCGTGACAGTGTCTCCTGTCTTCAGCATGATTGACAGTGTGTGACAGTGTCACCTGTCTTCAGCATGAGTGACAGTGTCTCCTGTCTTCAGGATGAGTGACAGTGTGTGAAAGTGCTGTCTGACTTCAGCATGGGTAACAGTGTGTGACAGTGTCTCCTGTCTTCAGCATGAGTGAAAGTGTCTCCTGTCTTCAGCATGAGTAACAATGTCTCCTGTGTTCAGCATGAGTGGTGGTATCTCCTGTCTTTAGCATGAGTGACAGTGTCTCCTGTCTTCAGCATGAGTGACTGTATCTCCTGTCTTCAGCATGAGTGACAGTGTGTGACAATGTCTCCTGTGTTCAGCATGAGTGGTGGTATCTCCTGTCTTTAGCATGAGTGACAGTGTCTCCTGTCTTCAGCATGAGTGACTGTATCTCCTGTCTTCAGCATGAGTGACAGTGTGTGACAATGTCTCCTGTCTTCAGCATGAGTGACAGTGTCTCCTGTCTTCAGCATGAGTGACGGTGTCTACTGTCTTCAGCATGAGTGACTGTGTGACAGTGTCACCTGCCCTCAAGATGAGTGACAGTGACTCCTGTCTTCAGCATGAGTGACAGTGTGGTGTCTCCTGTCTTCAGCATGAGTGACAGTGTGTGACAGTGTTGTCTGTCTTCAGCATGACTGACAGTGTCTCCTGTCTTCAGCTTGAGTGACAGTGTGTGACAGAGTTGCCTGTCTTCAGCATGAGTGACAGTGCGTGACAGTGTCTCCTGTCTTCAGCATGATTGACAGTGTGTGACAGTGTCACCTGTCTTCAGCATGAGTGACAGTGTCTCCTGTCTTCAGCATGAGTGACAGTGTGTGAAAGTGTTGTCTGACTTCAGCATGGGTAACAGTGTGTGACAGTGTCTCCTGTCTTCAGCATGAGTGACAGTGCCTCCTGTCTTCAGCATGAGTAACAATGTCTCCTGTGTTCAGCATGAGTGATGGTATCTCCTGTCTTCAGCATGAGTGACAGTGTCTCCTGTCTTCAGCATGAGTGACAGTGTCTCCTGTCTTCAGCATGAGTGACGGTGTCTCCTGTCTTCAGCATGAGTGACTGTGTGACAGTGTCAACTGTCCTCAGCATGAGTGAGAGTGACTCCTGTCTTCAGCATGAGTGACAGTGTGGTGTCTCCTGTCTTCAGCATGAGTGACAGTGTGTGACAGTGTCTCCTGTCTTCAGCATGAGTGACAGTGTGTGACAGTGTGTCATGTCTTCAGCATGAGTGACAATATGTGAAAGTGTCTCCTGTCTTCAGCATGTGTGACAGTGTCTCCTGTCTTCAGCATGAGTGACGGTGTTGCCCGTCTTCAGCATGAGTAACAGTGTGTGACAGTGTCTCCTGTCTTCAGCATGAGTGACAGTGCCTCCTGTCTTCAGCATGAGTAACAATGTCTCCTGTGTTCAGCATGAGTGATGGCATCTCCTGTCTTTAGCATGAGTGACAGTGTCTCCTGTCTTCATCATGAGTGACTGTATCTCCTGTCTTCAGTATGAGTGACAGTGTGTGACAATGTCTCCTGTCTTCAGCATGAGTGACAGTGTCTCCTGTCTTCAGCATGAGTGACGGTGTCTCCTGTCTTCAGCATGAGTGACAGTGTGTGAAAGTGTCACCTGTCCTCAGCATGAGTGACAGTGTCTCCTGTCTTCAGCATGAGTGACAGTGTGGTGTCTCCTGTCTTCAGCATGAGTGACAGTGTGTGACAGTGTTGTCTGTCTTCAGCATGACTGACAGTGTCTCCTGTCTTCAGCATGAGTGACAGTGTCTCCTGTCTTCAGCATGAGTGACAGTGTCTCCTGTCTTCAGCATGAGGGACAGTGTGTGACAATGTCTCCTGTCTTCAGCATGAGTGACAGTGTCTCCTGTCTTCAGCATGAGTGGCGGTGTCTCCTGTCTTCAGCATGAGTGACAGTGTGTGACAGTGTCGCCTGTCTTCAGCATGAGTGACAGTGTCTCCTGTCTTCAGCATGAGTGACAGTGTGGTGTCTCCTGTCTTCAGCATGAGTGACAGTGTGTGACAGTGTCACCTGTCTTCAGCATGAGTGACAGTGTCTCCTGTCTTCAGCATGAGTGACAGTGTAAGACAGTGTTGTCTGTCTTCAGCATGACTGACAGTGTCTCCTGTCTTCAGCATGGGTGACAGGGTGTGACAGTGTCTCCTGTCTTCAGCATGAGTGACAGTGTTGCCTGTCTTCAGCATGAGTGACAGTGTGTGACAGTGTCTCCTGTCTTCAGCATGAGTGACAGTGTCGCCTGTCTTCAGCATAAGTGACAGTGTCTCCTTTCTTCAGCATGAGTGACAGTGTTACACACACAAAATGGAAGGTGCACACAATTAGAGTCACAAAGAGCAATAATGTAATAAATGTTTTCTTCTTTATTTAGTAAAGTTCATTGGACATAGGCACAGCCAACGCGTTTCGTTCCATCGGCCTTTAGGAACTTCGTCAGGGCAAAAGAATATATATCTGTACTGTTGCCGATGTTGGATACGTTTATAAGGATCAATCCAGTAGTCACCAAATGTAGGTCAAAGTCTTAAGATCTGAAAGGACAGCGTCCTCACTAGGAAAAAGATGGAATCCTAAGGGTGTCTTCTCAGTAGGCCAGGGCTGTCTGATGTCAGGTATGTCATAAGTTGGTAATCACAAATGAGTTAAATGTCCAAGCGGGTTCTAGTATATCTCGTGGGGAATTTTATAGTATGGCTCAATACTTCGTTTTCCAGGAAGAGCCAATTACGTGGACGTAACCGCCACCAGTCCGTAATCTGGTAATGTGTTTGTGGCAATGACCACCAAGCACCTATAATAGGGTGCTCCTGTCGCGTAGTTCCGTATCCCGTGGCGCCCTGAGTGACAGTGTTGCATGTCTTCAGCATGAGTGACAGTGTCTCCTGTCTTTAGCATGAGTGACAGTGTTTGACAGTGTCTCTTGTTTCAGCATGAGTGACAGTGTGTCCTGTTTCAGCATGAGTGACAATGTATCCTGTCTTCAGCATGAGTGACAGTGTGTGGCCGTGTCTCCTGTGTTCAGCATGAGTGACAGTGTGTGACAGAGTTGCCTGTCTTCAGCATGAATGACAGTGTCTCCTGTCTTCAGCATGAGTGACAGTGCATGACAGTGTCTCCTGTCTTCAGAATGAGAGACAGTGTCGCCTGTCTTCAGCATGAGTGACAGTGTGTGACAGTGTCTCCTATCTTCTGCATGAGTGAGTGTCTCCTGTTCTCAGCATGAGTGACAGTGTTGCCTGTCTTCAGCATGAGTGACAGTGTCTCCTGTCTTCAGCATGAGTGACAGTGTCTCCTGTCTTCAGCATGAGTGACAGTGTTTGACAGTGTCTCCTGTTTCAGCATGAGTGACAGTGTCTCCTGTTTCAGCATGAGTGACAATGTCTCCTGTCTTCAGCATGAGTGACAGTGTGTGACAGTCTCTCCTGTCTTCAGCATGAGTGACCGTGTGTGACAGAGTTGCCTGTCTTCAGCATGAGTGACAGTGTCTCCTGTCTTCAGCTTGAGTGAAAGTGCGTGACAGTGTCACCTGTCTTCAGCATGAGTGACAGTGTCTCCTGTCTTCAGCATGAGTGACAGTGTGTGACAGTGTTGTCTGTCCTCAGCATGCCTGACAGTGTCTCCTGTCATCAGCATGAATGACAGTGTCTCCTGTTTCAGCATGAGAGACAATGTCTCCTGTCTTCAGCATGAGTGACAGTGTCTCCTGTCTTCAGCATGAGTGACAGTGTGTGACAGTGTTGTCTGTCTCCAGCATGACTGACAGTGTCTCCTGTCTTCAGCATGAGTGGCAGTGTCTCCTGTCTTCAGTATGAGTGACAGTGTGTGACAGTGTCTCCTGTCTTCAGCATGAGTGCGGTGTCTCCTGTCTTCAGTATGAGTGACAGTGCGCGACAGTGTCGCCTGTCTTCATCATGAGTGACAGTGTATGCTGTCTTCAGCATGAGTGACGGTGTGTGACAGTATCTCCTGTCTTCAGCATGAGTGACAGTGTTGCCTGTCTTCAGCATGAGTGACAGTGTGTGACAGTGTCTCCTGTCTTCTGCATGAGTGACAGTGTCTACTGTCTTCAGCATGAGTGACAGTGTTGCCTGTCTTCAGCATGAGTGACAGTGTCTCCTGTCTTCAGCATAAGTTACAGTGTCTCCTGTCTTCAGCATGAGTGACAGTGTCTCCTGTCTTCAGCATGAGTGACAGTGTCTCCTGTTTCGGCATGAGTGACACTGTCTCCTGTCTTCAGCATGCGTGACAGTGTGTGACAGTGTCTCCTGTCTTCATCTTGAGTGACAGTGTGTGACAGAGTTGCCTGTCTTCAGCATGAGTGACAGTGCGTGACAGTGTCTCCTGTCTTCAGCATGATTGACAGTGTGTGACAGTGTCACCTGTCTTTAGCATGAGTGACAGTGTCTCCTGTCTTCAGCATGAGTGTCAGTGTGTGAAAGTGTTGTCTGACTTCAGCATGGGTAACAGTGTGTGACAGTGTCTCCTGTCTTCAGCATGAGTGAAAGTGTCTCCTGTCTTCAGCATGAGTAACAATATCTCCTGTGTTCAGCATGAGTGGTGGTATCTCCTGTCTTCAGCATGAGTGACAGTGTCTCCTGTCTTCAGCATGAGTGACTGTATCTCCTGTCTTCAGCATGAGTGACAGTGTGTGACAATGTCTCCTGTCTTCAGCATGAGTGACAGTGTCTCCTGTCTTCAGCATGAGTGACGGTGTCTACTGTCTTCAGCATGAGTGACTGTGTGACAGTGTCACCTGTCCTCAAGATGAGTGACAGTGACTCCTGTCTTCAGCATGAGTGACAGTGTGTGACAGTGTTTTCTGTCTTCAGCATGACTGACAGTGTCTCCTGTCTTCAGCTTGAGTGACAGTGTGTGACAGAGTTGCCTGTCTTCAGCATGAGTGACAGTGCGTGACAGTGTCTCCTGTCTTCAGCATGATTGACAGTGTGTGACAGTGTCACCTGTCTTCAGCATGAGTGACAGTGTCTCCTGTCTTCAGCATGAGTGACAGTGTGTGAAAGTGTTGTCTGACTTCAGCATGGGTAACAGTGTGTGACAGTGTCTCCTGTCTTCAGCATGAGTGACAGTGCCTCCTGTCTTCAGCATGAGTAACAATGTCTCCTGTGTTCAGCATGAGTGATGGTATCTCCTGTCTTCAGCATGAGTGACAGTGTCTCCTGTCTTCAGCATGAGTGACAGTGTTTCCTGTCTTCAGCATGAGTGACAGTGTCTCCTGTCTTCAGCATGAGTGACTGTGTGACAGTGTCACCTGTCCTCAGCATGAGTGACAGTGACTCCTGTCTTCAGCATGAGTGACAGTGTGGTGTCTCCTGTCTTCAGCATGAGTGACAGTGTGTGACAGTGTCTCCTGTCTTCAGCATGTGTGACAGTGTGTGACAGTGTGTCATGTCTTCAGCATGAGTGACAGTATGTGAAAGTGTCTCCTGTCTTCAGCATGTGTGACAGTGTGTGACAGTGTCTCCTGTCTTCAGCATGAGTGACGGTGTTGCCTGTCTTCAGCATGAGTAACAGTGTGTGACAGTGTCTCCTGTCTTCAGCATGAGTGACAGTGCCTCCTGTCTTCAGCATGAGTAACAATGTCTCCTGTGTTCAGCATGAGTGATGGTATCTCCTGTCTTCAGCATGAGTGACAGTGTCTCCTGTCTTCATCATGAGTGACTGTATCTCCTGTCTTCAGTATGAGTGACAGTGTGTGACAATGTCTCCTGTCTTCAGCATGAGTGACAGTGTCTCCTGTCTTCAGCATGAGTGACGATGTCTCCTGTCTTCAGCATGAGTGACAGTGTGTGAAAGTGTCACCTGTCCTCAGCATGAGTGACAGTGTCTCCTGTCTTCAGCATGAGTGACAGTGTGGTGTCTCCTGTCTTCAGCATGAGTGACAGTGTGTGACAGTGTTGTCTGTCTTCAGCATGACTGACAGTGTCTCCTGTCTTCAGCATGAGTGACAGTGTCTCCTGTCTTCAGCATGAGTGACAGTGTCTCCTGTCTTCAGCATGAGTGACAGTGTGTGACTGTGTCTCCTGTATTCGGCATGAGTGATAGTGTCTCCTGCATTCAGCATGAGTGGCACTGTTGCCTGTCTTCTGCATGAGTGACAGTGTTGTCTGTTTTCAGTATGAGTGACAGTGTCTCCTGTCTTCAGCATCAGTGACAGTATCTCTTGTCTTCAGCATGAGTGACAGTGTTGCCTGTCTTCAGCATGTGTGACAATGTCTCCTGTCTTCAGCATGAGTGACAGTGTCTCCTGTCTTAAGTATGAGTGACGGTGTCTCCTGTCTTCAGCATGAGTGACAGTGTGTGAAAGTGTCACCTGTCCTCAGAATGAGTGACAGTGTCTCCTGTCTTCAGCATGAGTGACAGTGTGGTGTCTCCTGTCTTCAGCATGAGTGACAGTGTGTGACAGTGTTGTCTGTCTTCAGCATGACTGACAGTGTCTCCTGTCTTCAGCATGAGTGACAGTGTCTCCTGTCTTCAGCATGAGTGACAGTGTTGCCTGTCTTCAGCATGAGTGACAGTGTCTCCGGTCTTCAGCATGAGTGACAGTGTGTGACAGTGCCGCCTGTCTTCAGCATGATTGACATTGTCTCCTGTCTTTAGCATGAGTGACAGTGTTGCCTGTCTTCAGCATGAGTAACTGTGTCTCCTGTCTTCAGCATGAGTGTCAGTGTCTCCTGTCTTCAGCATGAGGGACAGTGTGTGACAATGTCTCCTGTCTTCAGCATGAGTGACAGTGTCTTCTGTCTTCAGCATGAGTGGCGGTGTCTCCTGTCTTCAGCATGAGTGACAGTGTGTGACAGTGTTGCCTGTCTTCAGCATGAGTGACAGTGTCTCCTGTCTTCAGCATGAGTGACAGTGTGGTGTCTCCTGTCTTCAGCATGAGTGACAGTGTGTGACAGTGTCACCTGCCTTCAGCATGAGTGACAGTGTCTCCTGTCTTCAGCATGAGTGACAGTTTAAGACAGTGTTGTCTGTCTTCAGCATGACTGACAGTGTCTCCTGTCTTCAGCATGGGTGACAGGGTGTGACAGTGTCTCCTGTCTTCAGCATGAGTGACAGTGTTGCCTGTCTTCAGCATGAGTGACAGTGTGTGACAGTGTCTCCTGTCTTCAGCATGAGTGACAGTGTCGCCTGTCTTCAGCATAAGTGACAGTGTCTCCTGTCTTCAGCATGAGTGACAGTGTTGCCTGTCTTCAGCATGAGTGACAGTGTCTCCTGTCTTTAGCATGAGTGACAGTGTTTGACAGTGTCTCTTGTTTCAGCATGAGTGACAGTGTGTCCTGTTTCAGTATGAGTGACAATGTATCCTGTCTTCAGCATGAGTGACAGTGTGTGGCCGTGTCTCCTGTGTTCAGCATGAGTGACAGTGTGTGACAGAGTTGCCTGTCTTCAGCATGAATGACAGTGTCTCCTGTCTTCAGCATGAGTGACAGTGCATGACAGTGTCTCCTGTCTTCAGCATGAGAGACAGTGTTGCCTGTCTTCAGCATGAGTGACAGTGTGTGACAGTGTCTCCTATCTTCTGCATGAGTGAGTGTCTCCTGTTCTCAGCATGAGTGACAGTGTTGCCTATCTTCAGCATGAGTGACAGTGTCTCCTGTCTTCAGCATGAGTGACAGTGTCTCCTGTCTTCAGCATGAGTGACAGTGTTTGACAGTGTCTTCTGTTTCAGCATGAGTGACAGTGTCTCCTGTTTCAGCATGAGTGACAATGTCTCCTGTCTTCAGCATGAGTGACAGTGTGTGACAGTCTCTCCTGTCTTCAGCATGAGTGACCGTGTGTGACAGAGTTGCCTGTCTTCAGCATGAGTGACAGTGTCTCCTGTCTTCAGCTTGAGTGAAAGTGCGCGACAGTGTCACCTGTCTTCAGCATGAGTGACAGTGTCTCCTGTCTTCAGCATGAGTGACAGTGTGTGACAGTGTTGTCTGTCCTCAGCATGCCTGACAGTGTCTCCTGTCATCAGCATGAATGACAGTGTCTCCTGTTTCAGCATGAGAGACAATGTCTGCTGTCTTCAGCATGAGTGACAGTGTGTGACAGTGTCTCCTGTCTTCAGCTTGACTGACAGTGTGTGACAGAGTTGCCTGTCTTCAGCATGAGTGACAGTGTCTCCTGTCTTCAGCATGAGTGACAGTGTGTGACAGTGTCTCCTGTCTTCAGCATGAGTGCGGTGTCTCCTGTCTTCAGTATGAGTGACAGTGCGCGACAGTGTCGCCTGTCTTCAGCATGAGTGACAGTGTATGCTGTCTTCAGCATGAGTGACAGTGTGTGACAGTATCTCCTGTCTTCAGCATGAGTGACAGTGTTGCCTGTCTTCAGCATGGGTGACAGTGTGTGACAGTGTCTCCTGTCTTCTGCATGAGTGACAGTGTCTACTGTCTTCAGCATGAGTGACAGTGTTGCCTGTCTTCAGCATGAGTGACAGTGTCTCCTGTCTTCAGCATAAGTTACAGTGTCTCCTGTCTTCAGCATGAGTGACAGTGTTGCCTCTCTTCAGCATGAGTGACAGTGTCTCCTGTCTTCAGCATGAGTGACAGTGCCTCCTGTCTTCAGCATGAGTGACAGTGTCTCCTGTTTCGGCATGAGTGACAATGTCTCCTGTCTTCAGCATGAGTGACAGTGTGTGACAGTGTCTCCTGTCTTCATCTTGAGTGACAGTGTGTGACAGAGTTGCCTGTCTTCAGCATGAGTGACAGTGCGTGACAGTGTCTCCTGTCTTCAGCATGATTGACAGTGTGTGACAGTGTCACCTGTCTTCAGCATGAGTGACAGTGTCTCCTGTCTTCAGGATGAGTGACAGTGTGTGAAAGTGCTGTCTGACTTCAGCATGGGTAACAGTGTGTGACAGTGTCTCCTGTCTTCAGCATGAGTGAAAGTGTCTCCTGTCTTCAGCATGAGTAACAATGTCTCCTGTGTTCAGCATGAGTGGTGGTATCTCCTGTCTTTAGCATGAGTGACAGTGTCTCCTGTCTTCAGCATGAGTGACTGTATCTCCTGTCTTCAGCATGAGTGACAGTGTGTGACAATGTCTCCTGTGTTCAGCATGAGTGGTGGTATCTCCTGTCTTTAGCATGAGTGACAGTGTCTCCTGTCTTCAGCATGAGTGACTGTATCTCCTGTCTTCAGCATGAGTGACAGTGTGTGACAATGTCTCCTGTCTTCAGCATGAGTGACAGTGTCTCCTGTCTTCAGCATGAGTGACGGTGTCTACTGTCTTCAGCATGAGTGACTGTGTGACAGTGTCACCTGTCCTCAAGATGAGTGACAGTGACTCCTGTCTTCAGCATGAGTGACAGTGTGGTGTCTCCTGTCTTCAGCATGAGTGACAGTGTGTGACAGTGTTGTCTGTCTTCAGCATGACTGACAGTGTCTCCTGTCTTCAGCTTGAGTGACAGTGTGTGACAGAGTTGCCTGTCTTCAGCATGAGTGACAGTGCGTGACAGTGTCTCCTGTCTTCAGCATGATTGACAGTGTGTGACAGTGTCACCTGTCTTCAGCATGAGTGACAGTGTCTACTGTCTTCAGCATGAGTGACAGTGTGTGAAAGTGTTGTCTGACTTCAGCATGGGTAACAGTGTGTGACAGTGTCTCCTGTCTTCAGCATGAGTGACAGTGCCTCCTGTCTTCAGCATGAGTAACAATGTCTCCTGTGTTCAGCATGAGTGATGGTATCTCCTGTCTTCAGCATGAGTGACAGTGTCTCCTGTCTTCAGCATGAGTGACAGTGTCTCCTGTCTTCAGCATGAGTGACGGTGTCTCCTGTCTTCAGCATGAGTGACTGTGTGACAGTGTCAACTGTCCTCAGCATGAGTGAGAGTGACTCCTGTCTTCAGCATGAGTGACAGTGTGGTGTCTCCTGTCTTCAGCATGAGTGACAGTGTGTGACAGTGTCTCCTGTCTTCAGCATGAGTGACAGTGTGTGACAGTGTGTCATGTCTTCAGCATGAGTGACAATATGTGAAAGTGTCTCCTGTCTTCAGCATGTGTGACAGTGTCTCCTGTCTTCAGCATGAGTGACGGTGTTGCCCGTCTTCAGCATGAGTAACAGTGTGTGACAGTGTCTCCTGTCTTCAGCATGAGTGACAGTGCCTCCTGTCTTCAGCATGAGTAACAATGTCTCCTGTGTTCAGCATGAGTGATGGCATCTCCTGTCTTCAGCATGAGTGACAGTGTCTCCTGTCTTCATCATGAGTGACTGTATCTCCTGACTTCAGTATGAGTGACAGTGTGTGACAATGTCTCCTGTCTTCAGCATGAGTGACAGTGTCTCCTGTCTTCAGCATGAGTGACGGTGTCTCCTGTCTTCAGCATGAGTGACAGTGTGTGAAAGTGTCACCTGTCCTCAGCATGAGTGACAGTGTCTCCTGTCTTCAGCATGAGTGACAGTGTGGTGTCTCCTGTCTTCAGCATGAGTGACAGTGTGTGACAGTGTTGTCTGTCTTCAGCATGACTGACAGTGTCTCCTGTCTTCAGCATGAGTGACAGTGTCTCCTGTCTTCAGCATGAGTGACAGTGTCTCCTGTCTTCAGCATGAGGGACAATGTGTGACAATGTCTCCTGTCTTCAGCATGAGTGACAGTGTCTCCTGTCTTCAGCATGAGTGGCGGTGTCTCCTGTCTTCAGCATGAGTGACAGTGTGTGACAGTGTCGCCTGTCTTCAGCATGAGTGACAGTGTCTCCTGTCTTCAGCATGAGTGACAGTGTGGTGTCTCCTGTCTTCAGCATGAGTGACAGTGTGTGACAGTGTCACCTGTCTTCAGCATGAGTGACAGTGTCTCCTGTCTTCAGCATGAGTGACAGTGTAAGACAGTGTTGTCTGTCTTCAGCATGACTGACAGTGTCTCCTGTCTTCAGCATGGGTGACAGGGTGTGACAGTGTCTCCTGTCTTCAGCATGAGTGACAGTGTTGCCTGTCTTCAGCATGAGTGACAGTGTGTGACAGTGTCTCCTGTCTTCAGCATGAGTGACAGTGTCGCCTGTCTTCAGCATAAGTGACAGTGTCTCCTTTCTTCAGCATGAGTGACAGTGTTACACACACAAAATGGAAGGTGCACACAATTAGAGTCACAAAGAGCAATAATGTAATAAATGTTTTCTTCTTTATTTAGTAAAGTTCATTGGACATAGGCACAGCCAACGCGTTTCGTTCCATCGGCCTTTAGGAACTTCGTCAGGGCAAAAGAATATATATCTGTACTGTTGCCGATGTTGGATACGTTTATAAGGATCAATCCAGTAGTCACCAAATGTAGGTCAAAGTCTTAAGATCTGAAAGGACAGCGTCCTCACTAGGAAAAAGATGGAATCCTAAGGGTGTCTTCTCAGTAGGCCAGGGCTGTCTGATGTCAGGTATGTCATAAGTTGGTAATCACAAAGGAGTTAAATGTCCAAGCGGGTTCTAGTATATCTCGTGGGGAATTTTATAGTATGGCTCAATACTTCGTTTTCCAGGAAGAGCCAATTACGTGGACGTAACCGCCACCAGTCCGTAATCTGGTAATGTGTTTGTGGCAATGACCACCAAGCACCTATAATAGGGTGCTCCTGTCGCGTAGTTCCGTATCCCGTGGCGCCCTGAGTGACAGTGTTGCATGTCTTCAGCATGAGTGACAGTGTCTCCTGTTTTTAGCATGAGTGACAGTGTTTGACAGTGTCTCTTGTTTCAGCATGAGTGACAGTGTGTCCTGTTTCAGCATGAGTGACAATGTATCCTGTCTTCAGCATGAGTGACAGTGTGTGGCCGTGTCTCCTGTGTTCAGCATGAGTGACAGTGTGTGACAGAGTTGCCTGTCTTCAGCATGAATGACAGTGTCTCCTGTCTTCAGCATGAGTGACAGTGCATGACAGTGTCTCCTGTCTTCAGAATGAGAGACAGTGTCGCCTGTCTTCAGCATGAGTGACAGTGTGTGACAGTGTCTCCTATCTTCTGCATGAGTGAGTGTCTCCTGTTCTCAGCATGAGTGACAGTGTTGCCTGTCTTCAGCATGAGTGACAGTGTCTCCTGTCTTCAGCATGAGTGACAGTGTCTCCTGTCTTCAGCATGAGTGACAGTGTTTGACAGTGTCTCCTGTTTCAGCATGAGTGACAGTGTCTCCTGTTTCAGCATGAGTGACAATGTCTCCTGTCTTCAGCATGAGTGACAGTGTGTGACAGTCTCTCCTGTCTTCAGCATGAGTGACCGTGTGTGACAGAGTTGCCTGTCTTCAGCATGAGTGACAGTGTCTCCTGTCTTCAGCTTGAGTGAAAGTGCGTGACAGTGTCACCTGTCTTCAGCATGAGTGACAGTGTCTCCTGTCTTCAGCATGAGTGACAGTGTGTGACAGTGTTGTCTGTCCTCAGCATGCCTGACAGTGTCTCCTGTCATCAGCATGAATGACAGTGTCTCCTGTTTCAGCATGAGAGACAATGTCTCCTGTCTTCAGCATGAGTGACAGTGTCTCCTGTCTTCAGCATGAGTGACAGTGTGTGACAGTGTTGTCTGTCTCCAGCATGACTGACAGTGTCTCCTGTCTTCAGCATGAGTGGCAGTGTCTCCTGTCTTCAGTATGAGTGACAGTGTGTGACAGTGTCTCCTGTCTTCAGCATGAGTGCGGTGTCTCCTGTCTTCAGTATGAGTGACAGTGCGCGACAGTGTCGCCTGTCTTCATCATGAGTGACAGTGTATGCTGTCTTCAGCATGAGTGACGGTGTGTGACAGTATCTCCTGTCTTCAGCATGAGTGACAGTGTTGCCTGTCTTCAGCATGAGTGACAGTGTCTCCTGTCTTCTGCATGAGTGACCGTGTCTACTGTCTTCAGCATGAGTGACAGTGTTGCCTGTCTTCAGCATGAGTGACAGTGTCTCCTGTCTTCAGCATAAGTTACAGTGTCTCCTGTCTTCAGCATGAGTGACAGTGTCTCCTGTCTTCAGCATGAGTGACAGTGTCTCCTGTTTCGGCATGAGTGACACTGTCTCCTGTCTTCAGCATGCGTGACAGTGTGTGACAGTGTCTCCTGTCTTCATCTTGAGTGACAGTGTGTGACAGAGTTGCCTGTCTTCAGCATGAGTGACAGTGCGTGACAGTGTCTCCTGTCTTCAGCATGATTGACAGTGTGTGACAGTGTCACCTGTCTTTAGCATGAGTGACAGTGTCTCCTGTCTTCAGCATGAGTGTCAGTGTGTGAAAGTGTTGTCTGACTTCAGCATGGGTAACAGTGTGTGACAGTGTCTCCTGTCTTCAGCATGAGTGAAAGTGTCTCCTGTCTTCAGCATGAGTAACAATATCTCCTGTGTTCAGCATGAGTGGTGGTATCTCCTGTCTTCAGCATGAGTGACAGTGTCTCCTGTCTTCAGCATGAGTGACTGTATCTCCTGTCTTCAGCATGAGTGACAGTGTGTGACAATGTCTCCTGTCTTCAGCATGAGTGACAGTGTCTCCTGTCTTCAGCATGAGTGACGGTGTCTACTGTCTTCAGCATGAGTGACTGTGTGACAGTGTCACCTGTCCTCAAGATGAGTGACAGTGACTCCTGTCTTCAGCATGAGTGACAGTGTGTGACAGTGTTTTCTGTCTTCAGCATGACTGACAGTGTCTCCTGTCTTCAGCTTGAGTGACAGTGTGTGACAGAGTTGCCTGTCTTCAGCATGAGTGACAGTGCGTGACAGTGTCTCCTGTCTTCAGCATGATTGACAGTGTGTGACAGTGTCACCTGTCTTCAGCATGAGTGACAGTGTCTCCTGTCTTCAGCATGAGTGACAGTGTGTGAAAGTGTTGTCTGACTTCAGCATGGGTAACAGTGTGTGACAGTGTCTCCTGTCTTCAGCATGAGTGACAGTGCCTCCTGTCTTCAGCATGAGTAACAATGTCTCCTGTGTTCAGCATGAGTGATGGTATCTCCTGTCTTCAGCATGAGTGACAGTGTCTCCTGTCTTCAGCATGAGTGACAGTGTTTCCTGTCTTCAGCATGAGTGACAGTGTCTCCTGTCTTCAGCATGAGTGACTGTGTGACAGTGTCACCTGTCCTCAGCATGAGTGACAGTGACTCCTGTCTTCAGCATGAGTGACAGTGTGGTGTCTCCTGTCTTCAGCATGTGTGACAGTGTGTGACAGTGTGTCATGTCTTCAGCATGAGTGACAGTATGTGAAAGTGTCTCCTGTCTTCAGCATGTGTGACAGTGTGTGACAGTGTCTCCTGTCTTCAGCATGAGTGACGGTGTTGCCTGTCTTCAGCATGAGTAACAGTGTGTGACAGTGTCTCCTGTCTTCAGCATGAGTGACAGTGCCTCCTGTCTTCAGCATGAGTAACAATGTCTCCTGTGTTCAGCATGAGTGATGGTATCTCCTGTCTTCAGCATGAGTGACAGTGTCTCCTGTCTTCATCATGAGTGACTGTATCTCCTGTCTTCAGTATGAGTGACAGTGTGTGACAATGTCTCCTGTCTTCAGCATGAGTGACAGTGTCTCCTGTCTTCAGCATGAGTGACGATGTCTCCTGTCTTCAGCATGAGTGACAGTGTGTGAAAGTGTCACCTGTCCTCAGCATGAGTGACAGTGTCTCCTGTCTTCAGCATGAGTGACAGTGTGGTGTCTCCTGTCTTCAGCATGAGTGACAGTGTGTGACAGTGTTGTCTGTCTTCAGCATGACTGACAGTGTCTCCTGTCTTCAGCATGAGTGACAGTGTCTCCTGTCTTCAGCATGAGTGACAGTGTCTCCTGTCTTCAGCATGAGTGACAGTGTGTGACTGTGTCTCCTGTATTCGGCATGAGTGATAGTGTCTCCTGCATTCAGCATGAGTGGCACTGTTGCCTGTCTTCTGCATGAGTGACAGTGTTGTCTGTTTTCAGTATGAGTGACAGTGTCTCCTGTCTTCAGCATCAGTGACAGTATCTCTTGTCTTCAGCATGAGTGACAGTGTTGCCTGTCTTCAGCATGAGTGACAGTGTCTCCGGTCTTCAGCATGAGTGACAGTGTGTGACAGTGCCGCCTGTCTTCAGCATGAGTGACATTGTCTCCTGTCTTTAGCATGAGTGACAGTGTTGCCTGTCTTCAGCATGAGTAACTGTGTCTCCTGTCTTCAGCATGAGTGTCAGTGTCTCCTGTCTTCAGCATGAGGGGCAGTGTGTGACAATGTCTCCTGTCTTCAGCATGAGTGACAGTGTCTCCTGTCTTCAGCATGAGTGGCGGTGTCTCCTGTCTTCAGCATGAGTGACAGTGTCTCCTGTCTTCAGCATGAGTGACAGTGTGGTGTCTCCTGTCTTCAGCATGAGTGACAGTGTGTGACAGTGTCGCCTGTCTTCAGCATGAGTGACAGTGTCTCCTGTCTTCAGCATGAGTGACAGTGTGGTGTCTCCTGTCTTCAGCATGAGTGACAGTGTGTGACAGTGTCACCTGTCTTCCACATGAGTGACAGTGTCTCCTGTCTTCAGCATGAGTGACAGTGTAAGACAGTGTTGTCTGTCTTCAGCATGACTGACAGTGTCTCCTGTCTTCAGCATGGGTGATAGGGTGTGACAGTGTCTCCTGCCTTCAGCATGAGTGACAGTGTTTGCTGTCTTCAGCATGAGTGACAGTGTGTGACAGTGTCTCCTGTCTTCAGCATGAGTGACAGTGTCGCCTGTCTTCAGCATAAGTGACAGTGTCTCCTGTCTTCAGCATGAGTGACAGTGTTGCCTGTCTTCAGCATGAGTGACAGTGTCTCCTGTGTTTAGCATGAGTGACAGTGTTTGACAGTGTCTCTTGTTTCAGCATGAGTGACAGTGTCTCCTGTCTTCAGCATGAGTGACAGTGTTTGACAGTGTCTCCTGTTTCAGCATGAGTGACAGTGTCTCCTGTTTCAGCATGAGTGACAATGTCTCCTGTCTTCAGCATGAGTGACAGTGTGTGACAGTCTCTCCTGTCTTCAGCATGAGTGACCGTGTGTGACAGAGTTGCCTGTCTTCAGCATGAGTGACAGTGTCTCCTGTCTTCAGCTTGAGTGAAAGTGCGCGACAGTGTCACCTGTCTTCAGCATGAGTGACAGTGTCTCCTGTCTTCAGCATGAGTGACAGTGTGTGACAGTGTTGTCTGTCCTCAGCATGCCTGACAGTGTCTCCTGTCATCAGCATGAATGACAGTGTCTCCTGTTTCAGCATGAGAGACAATGTCTGCTGTCTTCAGCATGAGTGACAGTGTGTGACAGTGTCTCCTGTCTTCAGCTTGACTGACAGTGTGTGACAGAGTTGCCTGTCTTCAGCATGAGTGACAGTGTCTCCTGTCTTCAGCATGAGTGACAGTGTGTGACAGTGTCTCCTGTCTTCAGCATGAGTGCGGTGTCTCCTGTCTTCAGTATGAGTGACAGTGCGCGACAGTGTCGCCTGTCTTCAGCATGAGTGACAGTGTATGCTGTCTTCAGCATGAGTGACAGTGTGTGACAGTATCTCCTGTCTTCAGCATGAGTGACAGTGTTGCCTGTCTTCAGCATGGGTGACAGTGTGTGACAGTGTCTCCTGTCTTCTGCATGAGTGACAGTGTCTACTGTCTTCAGCATGAGTGACAGTGTTGCCTGTCTTCAGCATGAGTGACAGTGTCTCCTGTCTTCAGCATAAGTTACAGTGTCTCCTGTCTTCAGCATGAGTGACAGTGTTGCCTCTCTTCAGCATGAGTGACAGTGTCTCCTGTCTTCAGCATGAGTGACAGTGCCTCCTGTCTTCAGCATGAGTGACAGTGTCTCCTGTTTCGGCATGAGTGACAATGTCTCCTGTCTTCAGCATGAGTGACAGTGTGTGACAGTGTCTCCTGTCTTCATCTTGAGTGACAGTGTGTGACAGAGTTGCCTGTCTTCAGCATGAGTGACAGTGCGTGACAGTGTCTCCTGTCTTCAGCATGATTGACAGTGTGTGACAGTGTCACCTGTCTTCAGCATGAGTGACAGTGTCTCCTGTCTTCAGGATGAGTGACAGTGTGTGAAAGTGCTGTCTGACTTCAGCATGGGTAACAGTGTGTGACAGTGTCTCCTGTCTTCAGCATGAGTGAAAGTGTCTCCTGTCTTCAGCATGAGTAACAATGTCTCCTGTGTTCAGCATGAGCGGTGGTATCTCCTGTCTTTAGCATGAGTGACAGTGTCTCCTGTCTTCAGCATGAGTGACTGTATCTCCTGTCTTCAGCATGAGTGACAGTGTGTGACAATGTCTCCTGTGTTCAGCATGAGTGGTGGTATCTCCTGTCTTTAGCATGAGTGACAGTGTCTCCTGTCTTCAGCATGAGTGACTGTATCTCCTGTCTTCAGCATGAGTGACAGTGTGTGACAATGTCTCCTGTCTTCAGCATGAGTGACAGTGTCTCCTGTCTTCAGCATGAGTGACGGTGTCTACTGTCTTCAGCATGAGTGACTGTGTGACAGTGTCACCTGTCCTCAAGATGAGTGACAGTGACTCCTGTCTTCAGCATGAGTGACAGTGTGGTGTCTCCTGTCTTCAGCATGAGTGACAGTGTGTGACAGTGTTGTCTGTCTTCAGCATGACTGACAGTGTCTCCTGTCTTCAGCTTGAGTGACAGTGTGTGACAGAGTTGCCTGTCTTCAGCATGAGTGACAGTGCGTGACAGTGTCTCCTGTCTTCAGCATGATTGACAGTGTGTGACAGTGTCACCTGTCTTCAGCATGAGTGACAGTGTCTCCTGTCTTCAGCATGAGTGACAGTGTGTGAAAGTGTTGTCTGACTTCAGCATGGGTAACAGTGTGTGACAGTGTCTCCTGTCTTCAGCATGAGTGACAGTGCCTCCTGTCTTCAGCATGAGTAACAATGTCTCCTGTGTTCAGCATGAGTGATGGTATCTCCTGTCTTCAGCATGAGTGACAGTGTCTCCTGTCTTCAGCATGAGTGACAGTGTCTCCTGTCTTCAGCATGAGTGACGGTGTCTCCTGTCTTCAGCATGAGTGACTGTGTGACAGTGTCAACTGTCCTCAGCATGAGTGAGAGTGACTCCTGTCTTCAGCATGAGTGACAGTGTGGTGTCTCCTGTCTTCAGCATGAGTGACAGTGTGTGACAGTGTCTCCTGTCTTCAGCATGAGTGACAGTGTGTGACAGTGTGTCATGTCTTCAGCATGAGTGACGGTGTTGCCCGTCTTCAGCATGAGTGACGGTGTTGCCCGTCTTCAGCATGAGTAACAGTGTGTGACAGTGTCTCCTGTCTTCAGCATGAGTGACAGTGCCTCCTGTCTTCAGCATGAGTAACAATGTCTCCTGTGTTCAGCATGAGTGATGGCATCTCCTGTCTTCAGCATGAGTGACAGTGTCTCCTGTCTTCATCATGAGTGACTGTATCTCCTGTCTTCAGTATGAGTGACAGTGTGTGACAATGTCTCCTGTCTTCAGCATGAGTGACAGTGTCTCCTGTCTTCAGCATGAGTGACGGTGTCTCCTGTCTTCAGCATGAGTGACAGTGTGTGAAAGTGTCACCTGTCCTCAGCATGAGTGACAGTGTCTCCTGTCTTCAGCATGAGTGACAGTGTGGTGTCTCCTGTCTTCAGCATGAGTGACAGTGTGTGACAGTGTTGTCTGTCTTCAGCATGACTGACAGTGTCTCCTGTCTTCAGCATGAGTGACAGTGTCTCCTGTCTTCAGCATGAGTGACAGTGTCTCCTGTCTTCAGCATGAGGGACAGTGTGTGACAATGTCTCCTGTCTTCAGCATGAGTGACAGTGTCTCCTGTCTTCAGCATGAGTGGCGGTGTCTCCTGTCTTCAGCATGAGTGACAGTGTGTGACAGTGTCGCCTGTCTTCAGCATGAGTGACAGTGTCTCCTGTCTTCAGCATGAGTGACAGTGTGGTGTCTCCTGTCTTCAGCATGAGTGACAGTGTGTGACAGTGTCACCTGTCTTCAGCATGAGTGACAGTGTCTCCTGTTTTCAGCATGAGTGACAGTGTAAGACAGTGTTGTCTGTCTTCAGCATGACTGACAGTGTCTCCTGTCTTCAGCATGGGTGACAGGGTGTGACAGTGTCTCCTGTCTTCAGCATGAGTGACAGTGTTGCCTGTCTTCAGCATGAGTGACAGTGTGTGACAGTGTCTCCTGTCTTCAGCATGAGTGACAGTGTCGCCTGTCTTCAGCATAAGTGACAGTGTCTCCTTTCTTCAGCATGAGTGACAGTGTTACACACACAAAATGGAAGGTGCACACAATTAGAGTCACAAAGAGCAATAATGTAATAAATGTTTTCTTCTTTATTTAGTAAAGTTCATTGGACATAGGCACAGCCAACGCGTTTCGTTCCATCGGCCTTTAGGAACTTCGTCAGGGCAAAAGAATATATATCTGTACTGTTGCCGATGTTGGATACGTTTATAAGGATCAATCCAGTAGTCACCAAATGTAGGTCAAAGTCTTAAGATCTGAAAGGACAGCGTCCTCACTAGGAAAAAGATGGAATCCTAAGGGTGTCTTCTCAGTAGGCCAGGGCTGTCTGATGTCAGGTATGTCATAAGTTGGTAATCACAAATGAGTTAAATGTCCAAGCGGGTTCTAGTATATCTCGTGGGGAATTTTATAGTATGGCTCAATACTTCGTTTTCCAGGAAGAGCCAATTACGTGGACGTAACCGCCACCAGTCCGTAATCTGGTAATGTGTTTGTGGCAATGACCACCAAGCACCTATAATAGGGTGCTCCTGTCGCGTAGTTCCGTATCCCGTGGCGCCCTGAGTGACAGTGTTGCATGTCTTCAGCATGAGTGACAGTGTCTCCTGTCTTTAGCATGAGTGACAGTGTTTGACAGTGTCTCTTGTTTCAGCATGAGTGACAGTGTGTCCTGTTTCAGCATGAGTGACAATGTATCCTGTCTTCAGCATGAGTGACAGTGTGTGGCCGTGTCTCCTGTGTTCAGCATGAGTGACAGTGTGTGACAGAGTAGCCTGTCTTCAGCATGAATGACAGTGTCTCCTGTCTTCAGCATGAGTGACAGTGCATGACAGTGTCTCCTGTCTTCAGAATGAGAGACAGTGTCGCCTGTCTTCAGCATGAGTGACAGTGTGTGACAGTGTCTCCTATCTTCTGCATGAGTGAGTGTCTCCTGTTCTCAGCATGAGTGACAGTGTTGCCTGTCTTCAGCATGAGTGACAGTGTCTCCTGTCTTCAGCATGAGTGACAGTGTCTCCTGTCTTCAGCATGAGTGACAGTGTTTGACAGTGTCTCCTGTTTCAGCATGAGTGACAGTGTCTCCTGTTTCAGCATGAGTGACAATGTCTCCTGTCTTCAGCATGAGTGACAGTGTGTGACAGTCTCTCCTGTCTTCAGCATGAGTGACCGTGTGTGACAGAGTTGCCTGTCTTCAGCATGAGTGACAGTGTCTCCTGTCTTCAGCTTGAGTGAAAGTGCGTGACAGTGTCACCTGTCTTCAGCATGAGTGACAGTGTCTCCTGTCTTCAGCATGAGTGACAGTGTGTGACAGTGTTGTCTGTCCTCAGCATGCCTGACAGTGTCTCCTGTCATCAGCATGAATGACAGTGTCTCCTGTTTCAGCATGAGAGACAATGTCTCCTGTCTTCAGCATGAGTGACAGTGTCTCCTGTCTTCAGCATGAGTGACAGTGTGTGACAGTGTTGTCTGTCTCCAGCATGACTGACAGTGTCTCCTGTCTTCAGCATGAGTGGCAGTGTCTCCTGTCTTCAGTATGAGTGACAGTGTGTGACAGTGTCTCCTGTCTTCAGCATGAGTGCGGTGTCTCCTGTCTTCAGTATGAGTGACAGTGCGCGACAGTGTCGCCTGTCTTCATCATGAGTGACAGTGTATGCTGTCTTCAGCATGAGTGACGGTGTGTGACAGTATTTCCTGTCTTCAGCATGAGTGACAGTGTTGCCTGTCTTCAGCATGAGTGACAGTGTGTGACAGTGTCTCCTGTCTTCTGCATGAGTGACAGTGTCTACTGTCTTCAGCATGAGTGACAGTGTTGCCTGTCTTCAGCATGAGTGACAGTGTCTCCTGTCTTCAGCATAAGTTACAGTGTCTCCTGTCTTCAGCATGAGTGACAGTGTCTCCTGTCTTCAGCATGAGTGACAGTGTCTCCTGTTTCGGCATGAGTGACAATGTCTCCTGTCTTCAGCATGCGTGACAGTGTGTGACAGTGTCTCCTGTCTTCATCTTGAGTGACAGTGTGTGACAGAGTTGCCTGTCTTCAGCATGAGTGACAGTGCGTGACAGTGTCTCCTGTCTTCAGCATGATTGACAGTGTGTGACAGTGTCACCTGTCTTTAGCATGAGTGACAGTGTCTCCTGTCTTCAGCATGAGTGTCAGTGTGTGAAAGTGTTGTCTGACTTCAGCATGGGTAACAGTGTGTGACAGTGTCTCCTGTCTTCAGCATGAGTGAAAGTGTCTCCTGTCTTCAGCATGAGTAACAATATCTCCTGTGTTCAGCATGAGTGGTGGTATCTCCTGTCTTCAGCATGAGTGACAGTGTCTCCTGTCTTCAGCATGAGTGACTGTATCTCCTGTCTTCAGCATGAGTGACAGTGTGTGACAATGTCTCCTGTCTTCAGCATGAGTGACAGTGTCTCCTGTCTTCAGCATGAGTGACGGTGTCTACTGTCTTCAGCATGAGTGACTGTGTGACAGTGTCACCTGTCCTCAAGATGAGTGACAGTGACTCCTGTCTTCAGCATGAGTGACAGTGTGTGACAGTGTTTTCTGTCTTCAGCATGACTGACAGTGTCTCCTGTCTTCAGCTTGAGTGACAGTGTGTGACAGAGTTGCCTGTCTTCAGCATGAGTGACAGTGCGTGACAGTGTCTCCTGTCTTCAGCATGATTGACAGTGTGTGACAGTGTCACCTGTCTTCAGCATGAGTGACAGTGTCTCCTGTCTTCAGCATGAGTGACAGTGTGTGAAAGTGTTGTCTGACTTCAGCATGGGTAACAGTGTGTGACAGTGTCTCCTGTCTTCAGCATGAGTGACAGTGCCTCCTGTCTTCAGCATGAGTAACAATGTCTCCTGTGTTCAGCATGAGTGATGGTATCTCCTGTCTTCAGCATGAGTGACAGTGTCTCCTGTCTTCAGCATGAGTGACAGTGTTTCCTGTCTTCAGCATGAGTGACAGTGTCTCCTGTCTTCAGCATGAGTGACTGTGTGACAGTGTCACCTGTCCTCAGCATGAGTGACAGTGACTCCTGTCTTCAGCATGAGTGACAGTGTGGTGTCTCCTGTCTTCAGCATGAGTGACAGTGTGTGACAGTGTCTCCTGTCTTCAGCATGTGTGACAGTGTGTGACAGTGTGTCATGTCTTCAGCATGAGTGACAGTATGTGAAAGTGTCTCCTGTCTTCAGCATGTGTGACAGTGTGTGACAGTGTCTCCTGTCTTCAGCATGAGTGACGGTGTTGCCTGTCTTCAGCATGAGTAACAGTGTGTGACAGTGTCTCCTGTCTTCAGCATGAGTGACAGTGCCTCCTGTCTTCAGCATGAGTAACAATGTCTCCTGTGTTCAGCATGAGTGATGGTATCTCCTGTCTTCAGCATGAGTGACAGTGTCTCCTGTCTTCATCATGAGTGACTGTATCTCCTGTCTTCAGTATGAGTGACAGTGTGTGACAATGTCTCCTGTCTTCAGCATGAGTGACAGTGTCTCCTGTCTTCAGCATGAGTGACGATGTCTCCTGTCTTCAGCATGAGTGACAGTGTGTGAAAGTGTCACCTGTCCTCAGCATGAGTGACAGTGTCTCCTGTCTTCAGCATGAGTGACAGTGTGGTGTCTCCTGTCTTCAGCATGAGTGACAGTGTGTGACAGTGTTGTCTGTCTTCAGCATGACTGACAGTGTCTCCTGTCTTCAGCATGAGTGACAGTGTCTCCTGTCTTCAGCATGAGTGACAGTGTCTCCTGTCTTCAGCATGAGTGACAGTGTGTGACTGTGTCTCCTGTATTCGGCATGAGTGATAGTGTCTCCTGCATTCAGCATGAGTGGCACTGTTGCCTGTCTTCTGCATGAGTGACAGTGTTGTCTGTTTTCAGTATGAGTGACAGTGTCTCCTGTCTTCAGCATCAGTGACAGTATCTCTTGTCTTCAGCATGAGTGACAGTGTTGCCTGTCTTCAGCATGTGTGACAATGTCTCCTGTCTTCAGCATGAGTGACAGTGTCTCCTGTCTTAAGTATGAGTGACGGTGTCTCCTGTCTTCAGCATGAGTGACAGTGTGTGAAAGTGTCACCTGTCCTCAGAATGAGTGACAGTGTCTCCTGTCTTCAGCATGAGTGACAGTGTGGTGTCTCCTGTCTTCAGCATGAGTGACAGTGTGTGACAGTGTTGTCTGTCTTCAGCATGACTGACAGTGTCTCCTGTCTTCAGCATGAGTGACAGTGTCTCCTGTCTTCAGCATGAGTGACAGTGTTGCCTGTCTTCAGCATGAGTGACAGTGTCTCCGGTCTTCAGCATGAGTGACAGTGTGTGACAGTGCCGCCTGTCTTCAGCATGATTGACATTGTCTCCTGTCTTTAGCATGAGTGACAGTGTTGCCTGTCTTCAGCATGAGTAACTGTGTCTCCTGTCTTCAGCATGAGTGTCAGTGTCTCCTGTCTTCAGCATGAGGGACAGTGTGTGACAATGTCTCCTGTCTTCAGCATGAGTGACAGTGTCTTCTGTCTTCAGCATGAGTGGCGGTGTCTCCTGTCTTCAGCATGAGTGACAGTGTGTGACAGTGTTGCCTGTCTTCAGCATGAGTGACAGTGTCTCCTGTCTTCAGCATGAGTGACAGTGTGGTGTCTCCTGTCTTCAGCATGAGTGACAGTGTGTGACAGTGTCACCTGCCTTCAGCATGAGTGACAGTGTCTCCTGTCTTCAGCATGAGTGACAGTTTAAGACAGTGTTGTCTGTCTTCAGCATGACTGACAGTGTCTCCTGTCTTCAGCATGGGTGACAGGGTGTGACAGTGTCTCCTGTCTTCAGCATGAGTGACAGTGTTGCCTGTCTTCAGCATGAGTGACAGTGTGTGACAGTGTCTCCTGTCTTCAGCATGAGTGACAGTGTCGCCTGTCTTCAGCATAAGTGACAGTGTCTCCTGTCTTCAGCATGAGTGACAGTGTTGCCTGTCTTCAGCATGAGTGACAGTGTCTCCTGTCTTTAGCATGAGTGACAGTGTTTGACAGTGTCTCTTGTTTCAGCATGAGTGACAGTGTGTCCTGTTTCAGTATGAGTGACAATGTATCCTGTCTTCAGCATGAGTGACAGTGTGTGGCCGTGTCTCCTGTGTTCAGCATGAGTGACAGTGTGTGACAGAGTTGCCTGTCTTCAGCATGAATGACAGTGTCTCCTGTCTTCAGCATGAGTGACAGTGCATGACAGTGTCTCCTGTCTTCAGCATGAGAGACAGTGTTGCCTGTCTTCAGCATGAGTGACAGTGTGTGACAGTGTCTCCTATCTTCTGCATGAGTGAGTGTCTCCTGTTCTCAGCATGAGTGACAGTGTTGCCTATCTTCAGCATGAGTGACAGTGTCTCCTGTCTTCAGCATGAGTGACAGTGTCTCCTGTCTTCAGCATGAGTGACAGTGTTTGACAGTGTCTCCTGTTTCAGCATGAGTGACAGTGTCTCCTGTTTCAGCATGAGTGACAATGTCTCCTGTCTTCAGCATGAGTGACAGTGTGTGACAGTCTCTCCTGTCTTCAGCATGAGTGACCGTGTGTGACAGAGTTGCCTGTCTTCAGCATGAGTGACAGTGTCTCCTGTCTTCAGCTTGAGTGAAAGTGCGCGACAGTGTCACCTGTCTTCAGCATGAGTGACAGTGTCTCCTGTCTTCAGCATGAGTGACAGTGTGTGACAGTGTTGTCTGTCCTCAGCATGCCTGACAGTGTCTCCTGTCATCAGCATGAATGACAGTGTCTCCTGTTTCAGCATGAGAGACAATGTCTGCTGTCTTCAGCATGAGTGACAGTGTGTGACAGTGTCTCCTGTCTTCAGCTTGACTGACAGTGTGTGACAGAGTTGCCTGTCTTCAGCATGAGTGACAGTGTCTCCTGTCTTCAGCATGAGTGACAGTGTGTGACAGTGTCTCCTGTCTTCAGCATGAGTGCGGTGTCTCCTGTCTTCAGTATGAGTGACAGTGCGCGACAGTGTCGCCTGTCTTCAGCATGAGTGACAGTGTATGCTGTCTTCAGCATGAGTGACAGTGTGTGACAGTATCTCCTGTCTTCAGCATGAGTGACAGTGTTGCCTGTCTTCAGCATGGGTGACAGTGTGTGACAGTGTCTCCTGTCTTCTGCATGAGTGACAGTGTCTACTGTCTTCAGCATGAGTGACAGTGTTGCCTGTCTTCAGCATGAGTGACAGTGTCTCCTGTCTTCAGCATAAGTTACAGTGTCTCCTGTCTTCAGCATGAGTGACAGTGTTGCCTCTCTTCAGCATGAGTGACAGTGTCTCCTGTCTTCAGCATGAGTGACAGTGCCTCCTGTCTTCAGCATGAGTGACAGTGTCTCCTGTTTCGGCATGAGTGACAATGTCTCCTGTCTTCAGCATGAGTGACAGTGTGTGACAGTGTCTCCTGTCTTCATCTTGAGTGACAGTGTGTGACAGAGTTGCCTGTCTTCAGCATGAGTGACAGTGCGTGACAGTGTCTCCTGTCTTCAGCATGATTGACAGTGTGTGACAGTGTCACCTGTCTTCAGCATGAGTGACAGTGTCTCCTGTCTTCAGGATGAGTGACAGTGTGTGAAAGTGCTGTCTGACTTCAGCATGGGTAACAGTGTGTGACAGTGTCTCCTGTCTTCAGCATGAGTGAAAGTGTCTCCTGTCTTCAGCATGAGTAACAATGTCTCCTGTGTTCAGCATGAGTGGTGGTATCTCCTGTCTTTAGCATGAGTGACAGTGTCTCCTGTCTTCAGCATGAGTGACTGTATCTCCTGTCTTCAGCATGAGTGACAGTGTGTGACAATGTCTCCTGTGTTCAGCATGAGTGGTGGTATCTCCTGTCTTTAGCATGAGTGACAGTGTCTCCTGTCTTCAGCATGAGTGACTGTATCTCCTGTCTTCAGCATGAGTGACAGTGTGTGACAATGTCTCCTGTCTTCAGCATGAGTGACAGTGTCTCCTGTCTTCAGCATGAGTGACGGTGTCTACTGTCTTCAGCATGAGTGACTGTGTGACAGTGTCACCTGTCCTCAAGATGAGTGACAGTGACTCCTGTCTTCAGCATGAGTGACAGTGTGGTGTCTCCTGTCTTCAGCATGAGTGACAGTGTGTGACAGTGTTGTCTGTCTTCAGCATGACTGACAGTGTCTCCTGTCTTCAGCTTGAGTGACAGTGTGTGACAGAGTTGCCTGTCTTCAGCATGAGTGACAGTGCGTGACAGTGTCTCCTGTCTTCAGCATGATTGACAGTGTGTGACAGTGTCACCTGTCTTCAGCATGAGTGACAGTGTCTACTGTCTTCAGCATGAGTGACAGTGTGTGAAAGTGTTGTCTGACTTCAGCATGGGTAACAGTGTGTGACAGTGTCTCCTGTCTTCAGCATGAGTGACAGTGCCTCCTGTCTTCAGCATGAGTAACAATGTCTCCTGTGTTCAGCATGAGTGATGGTATCTCCTGTCTTCAGCATGAGTGACAGTGTCTCCTGTCTTCAGCATGAGTGACAGTGTCTCCTGTCTTCAGCATGAGTGACGGTGTCTCCTGTCTTCAGCATGAGTGACTGTGTGACAGTGTCAACTGTCCTCAGCATGAGTGAGAGTGACTCCTGTCTTCAGCATGAGTGACAGTGTGGTGTCTCCTGTCTTCAGCATGAGTGACAGTGTGTGACAGTGTCTCCTGTCTTCAGCATGAGTGACAGTGTGTGACAGTGTGTCATGTCTTCAGCATGAGTGACAATATGTGAAAGTGTCTCCTGTCTTCAGCATGTGTGACAGTGTCTCCTGTCTTCAGCATGAGTGACGGTGTTGCCCGTCTTCAGCATGAGTAACAGTGTGTGACAGTGTCTCCTGTCTTCAGCATGAGTGACAGTGCCTCCTGTCTTCAGCATGAGTAACAATGTCTCCTGTGTTCAGCATGAGTGATGGCATCTCCTGTCTTCAGCATGAGTGACAGTGTCTCCTGTCTTCATCATGAGTGACTGTATCTCCTGTCTTCAGTATGAGTGACAGTGTGTGACAATGTCTCCTGTCTTCAGCATGAGTGACAGTGTCTCCTGTCTTCAGCATGAGTGACGGTGTCTCCTGTCTTCAGCATGAGTGACAGTGTGTGAAAGTGTCACCTGTCCTCAGCATGAGTGACAGTGTCTCCTGTCTTCAGCATGAGTGACAGTGTGGTGTCTCCTGTCTTCAGCATGAGTGACAGTGTGTGACAGTGTTGTCTGTCTTCAGCATGACTGACAGTGTCTCCTGTCTTCAGCATAAGTTACAGTGTCTCCTGTCTTCAGCATGAGTGACAGTGTTGCCTCTCTTCAGCATGAGTGACAGTGTCTCCTGTCTTCAGCATGAGTGACAGTGCCTCCTGTCTTCAGCATGAGTGACAGTGTCTCCTGTTTCGGCATGAGTGACAATGTCTCCTCTCTTCAGCATGAGTGACAGTGTGTGACAGTGTCTCCTGTCTTCATCTTGAGTGACAGTGTGTGACAGAGTTGCCTGTCTTCAGCATGAGTGACAGTGCGTGACAGTGTCTCCTGTCTTCAGCATGATTGACAGTGTGTGACAGTGTCACCTGTCTTCAGCATGAGTGACAGTGTCTCCTGTCTTCAGGATGAGTGACAGTGTGTGAAAGTGCTGTCTGACTTCAGCATGGGTAACAGTGTGTGACAGTGTCTCCTGTCTTCAGCATGAGTGAAAGTGTCTCCTGTCTTCAGCATGAGTAACAATGTCTCCTGTGTTCAGCATGAGCGGTGGTATCTCCTGTCTTTAGCATGAGTGACAGTGTCTCCTGTCTTCAGCATGAGTGACTGTATCTCCTGTCTTCAGCATGAGTGACAGTGTGTGACAATGTCTCCTGTGTTCAGCATGAGTGGTGGTATCTCCTGTCTTTAGCATGAGTGACAGTGTCTCCTGTCTTCAGCATGAGTGACTGTATCTCCTGTCTTCAGCATGAGTGACAGTGTGTGACAATGTCTCCTGTCTTCAGCATGAGTGACAGTGTCTCCTGTCTTCAGCATGAGTGACGGTGTCTACTGTCTTCAGCATGAGTGACTGTGTGACAGTGTCACCTGTCCTCAAGATGAGTGACAGTGACTCCTGTCTTCAGCATGAGTGACAGTGTGGTGTCTCCTGTCTTCAGCATGAGTGACAGTGTGTGACAGTGTTGTCTGTCTTCAGCATGACTGACAGTGTCTCCTGTCTTCAGCTTGAGTGACAGTGTGTGACAGAGTTGCCTGTCTTCAGCATGAGTGACAGTGCGTGACAGTGTCTCCTGTCTTCAGCATGATTGACAGTGTGTGACAGTGTCACCTGTCTTCAGCATGAGTGACAGTGTCTCCTGTCTTCAGCATGAGTGACAGTGTGTGAAAGTGTTGTCTGACTTCAGCATGGGTAACAGTGTGTGACAGTGTCTCCTGTCTTCAGCATGAGTGACAGTGCCTCCTGTCTTCAGCATGAGTAACAATGTCTCCTGTGTTCAGCATGAGTGATGGTATCTCCTGTCTTCAGCATGAGTGACAGTGTCTCCTGTCTTCAGCATGAGTGACAGTGTCTCCTGTCTTCAGCATGAGTGACGGTGTCTCCTGTCTTCAGCATGAGTGACTGTGTGACAGTGTCAACTGTCCTCAGCATGAGTGAGAGTGACTCCTGTCTTCAGCATGAGTGACAGTGTGGTGTCTCCTGTCTTCAGCATGAGTGACAGTGTGTGACAGTGTCTCCTGTCTTCAGCATGAGTGACAGTGTGTGACAGTGTGTCATGTCTTCAGCATGAGTGACGGTGTTGCCCGTCTTCAGCATGAGTGACGGTGTTGCCCGTCTTCAGCATGAGTAACAGTGTGTGACAGTGTCTCCTGTCTTCAGCATGAGTGACAGTGCCTCCTGTCTTCAGCATGAGTAACAATGTCTCCTGTGTTCAGCATGAGTGATGGCATCTCCTGTCTTCAGCATGAGTGACAGTGTCTCCTGTCTTCATCATGAGTGACTGTATCTCCTGTCTTCAGTATGAGTGACTGTGTGACAATGTCTCCTGTCTTCAGCATGAGTGACAGTGTCTCCTGTCTTCAGCATGAGTGACGGTGTCTCCTGTCTTCAGCATGAGTGACAGTGTGTGAAAGTGTCACCTGTCCTCAGCATGAGTGACAGTGTCTCCTGTCTTCAGCATGAGTGACAGTGTGGTGTCTCCTGTCTTCAGCATGAGTGACAGTGTGTGACAGTGTTGTCTGTCTTCAGCATGACTGACAGTGTCTCCTGTCTTCAGCATGAGTGACAGTGTCTCCTGTCTTCAGCATGAGTGACAGTGTCTCCTGTCTTCAGCATGAGGGACAGTGTGTGACAATGTCTCCTGTCTTCAGCATGAGTGACAGTGTCTCCTGTCTTCAGCATGAGTGGCGGTGTCTCCTGTCTTCAGCATGAGTGACAGTGTGTGACAGTGTCGCCTGTCTTCAGCATGAGTGACAGTGTCTCCTGTCTTCAGCATGAGTGACAGTGTGGTGTCTCCTGTCTTCAGCATGAGTGACAGTGTGTGACAGTGTCACCTGTCTTCAGCATGAGTGACAGTGTCTCCTGTTTTCAGCATGAGTGACAGTGTAAGACAGTGTTGTCTGTCTTCAGCATGACTGACAGTGTCTCCTGTCTTCAGCATGGGTGACAGGGTGTGACAGTGTCTCCTGTCTTCAGCATGAGTGACAGTGTTGCCTGTCTTCAGCATGAGTGACAGTGTGTGACAGTGTCTCCTGTCTTCAGCATGAGTGACAGTGTCGCCTGTCTTCAGCATAAGTGACAGTGTCTCCTTTCTTCAGCATGAGTGACAGTGTTACACACACAAAATGGAAGGTGCACACAATTAGAGTCACAAAGAGCAATAATGTAATAAATGTTTTCTTCTTTATTTAGTAAAGTTCATTGGACATAGGCACAGCCAACGCGTTTCGTTCCATCGGCCTTTAGGAACTTCGTCAGGGCAAAAGAATATATATCTGTACTGTTGCCGATGTTGGATACGTTTATAAGGATCAATCCAGTAGTCACCAAATGTAGGTCAAAGTCTTAAGATCTGAAAGGACAGCGTCCTCACTAGGAAAAAGATGGAATCCTAAGGGTGTCTTCTCAGTAGGCCAGGGCTGTCTGATGTCAGGTATGTCATAAGTTGGTAATCACAAATGAGTTAAATGTCCAAGCGGGTTCTAGTATATCTCGTGGGGAATTTTATAGTATGGCTCAATACTTCGTTTTCCAGGAAGAGCCAATTACGTGGACGTAACCGCCACCAGTCCGTAATCTGGTAATGTGTTTGTGGCAATGACCACCAAGCACCTATAATAGGGTGCTCCTGTCGCGTAGTTCCGTATCCCGTGGCGCCCTGAGTGACAGTGTTGCATGTCTTCAGCATGAGTGACAGTGTCTCCTGTCTTTAGCATGAGTGACAGTGTTTGACAGTGTCTCTTGTTTCAGCATGAGTGACAGTGTGTCCTGTTTCAGCATGAGTGACAATGTATCCTGTCTTCAGCATGAGTGACAGTGTGTGGCCGTGTCTCCTGTGTTCAGCATGAGTGACAGTGTGTGACAGAGTAGCCTGTCTTCAGCATGAATGACAGTGTCTCCTGTCTTCAGCATGAGTGACAGTGCATGACAGTGTCTCCTGTCTTCAGAATGAGAGACAGTGTCGCCTGTCTTCAGCATGAGTGACAGTGTGTGACAGTGTCTCCTATCTTCTGCATGAGTGAGTGTCTCCTGTTCTCAGCATGAGTGACAGTGTTGCCTGTCTTCAGCATGAGTGACAGTGTCTCCTGTCTTCAGCATGAGTGACAGTGTCTCCTGTCTTCAGCATGAGTGACAGTGTTTGACAGTGTCTCCTGTTTCAGCATGAGTGACAGTGTCTCCTGTTTCAGCATGAGTGACAATGTCTCCTGTCTTCAGCATGAGTGACAGTGTGTGACAGTCTCTCCTGTCTTCAGCATGAGTGACCGTGTGTGACAGAGTTGCCTGTCTTCAGCATGAGTGACAGTGTCTCCTGTCTTCAGCTTGAGTGAAAGTGCGTGACAGTGTCACCTGTCTTCAGCATGAGTGACAGTGTCTCCTGTCTTCAGCATGAGTGACAGTGTGTGACAGTGTTGTCTGTCCTCAGCATGCCTGACAGTGTCTCCTGTCATCAGCATGAATGACAGTGTCTCCTGTTTCAGCATGAGAGACAATGTCTCCTGTCTTCAGCATGAGTGACAGTGTCTCCTGTCTTCAGCATGAGTGACAGTGTGTGACAGTGTTGTCTGTCTCCAGCATGACTGACAGTGTCTCCTGTCTTCAGCATGAGTGGCAGTGTCTCCTGTCTTCAGTATGAGTGACAGTGTGTGACAGTGTCTCCTGTCTTCAGCATGAGTGCGGTGTCTCCTGTCTTCAGTATGAGTGACAGTGCGCGACAGTGTCGCCTGTCTTCATCATGAGTGACAGTGTATGCTGTCTTCAGCATGAGTGACGGTGTGTGACAGTATTTCCTGTCTTCAGCATGAGTGACAGTGTTGCCTGTCTTCAGCATGAGTGACAGTGTGTGACAGTGTCTCCTGTCTTCTGCATGAGTGACAGTGTCTACTGTCTTCAGCATGAGTGACAGTGTTGCCTGTCTTCAGCATGAGTGACAGTGTCTCCTGTCTTCAGCATAAGTTACAGTGTCTCCTGTCTTCAGCATGAGTGACAGTGTCTCCTGTCTTCAGCATGAGTGACAGTGTCTCCTGTTTCGGCATGAGTGACAATGTCTCCTGTCTTCAGCATGCGTGACAGTGTGTGACAGTGTCTCCTGTCTTCATCTTGAGTGACAGTGTGTGACAGAGTTGCCTGTCTTCAGCATGAGTGACAGTGCGTGACAGTGTCTCCTGTCTTCAGCATGATTGACAGTGTGTGACAGTGTCACCTGTCTTTAGCATGAGTGACAGTGTCTCCTGTCTTCAGCATGAGTGTCAGTGTGTGAAAGTGTTGTCTGACTTCAGCATGGGTAACAGTGTGTGACAGTGTCTCCTGTCTTCAGCATGAGTGAAAGTGTCTCCTGTCTTCAGCATGAGTAACAATATCTCCTGTGTTCAGCATGAGTGGTGGTATCTCCTGTCTTCAGCATGAGTGACAGTGTCTCCTGTCTTCAGCATGAGTGACTGTATCTCCTGTCTTCAGCATGAGTGACAGTGTGTGACAATGTCTCCTGTCTTCAGCATGAGTGACAGTGTCTCCTGTCTTCAGCATGAGTGACGGTGTCTACTGTCTTCAGCATGAGTGACTGTGTGACAGTGTCACCTGTCCTCAAGATGAGTGACAGTGACTCCTGTCTTCAGCATGAGTGACAGTGTGTGACAGTGTTTTCTGTCTTCAGCATGACTGACAGTGTCTCCTGTCTTCAGCTTGAGTGACAGTGTGTGACAGAGTTGCCTGTCTTCAGCATGAGTGACAGTGCGTGACAGTGTCTCCTGTCTTCAGCATGATTGACAGTGTGTGACAGTGTCACCTGTCTTCAGCATGAGTGACAGTGTCTCCTGTCTTCAGCATGAGTGACAGTGTGTGAAAGTGTTGTCTGACTTCAGCATGGGTAACAGTGTGTGACAGTGTCTCCTGTCTTCAGCATGAGTGACAGTGCCTCCTGTCTTCAGCATGAGTAACAATGTCTCCTGTGTTCAGCATGAGTGATGGTATCTCCTGTCTTCAGCATGAGTGACAGTGTCTCCTGTCTTCAGCATGAGTGACAGTGTTTCCTGTCTTCAGCATGAGTGACAGTGTCTCCTGTCTTCAGCATGAGTGACTGTGTGACAGTGTCACCTGTCCTCAGCATGAGTGACAGTGACTCCTGTCTTCAGCATGAGTGACAGTGTGGTGTCTCCTGTCTTCAGCATGAGTGACAGTGTGTGACAGTGTCTCCTGTCTTCAGCATGTGTGACAGTGTGTGACAGTGTGTCATGTCTTCAGCATGAGTGACAGTATGTGAAAGTGTCTCCTGTCTTCAGCATGTGTGACAGTGTGTGACAGTGTCTCCTGTCTTCAGCATGAGTGACGGTGTTGCCTGTCTTCAGCATGAGTAACAGTGTGTGACAGTGTCTCCTGTCTTCAGCATGAGTGACAGTGCCTCCTGTCTTCAGCATGAGTAACAATGTCTCCTGTGTTCAGCATGAGTGATGGTATCTCCTGTCTTCAGCATGAGTGACAGTGTCTCCTGTCTTCATCATGAGTGACTGTATCTCCTGTCTTCAGTATGAGTGACAGTGTGTGACAATGTCTCCTGTCTTCAGCATGAGTGACAGTGTCTCCTGTCTTCAGCATGAGTGACGATGTCTCCTGTCTTCAGCATGAGTGACAGTGTGTGAAAGTGTCACCTGTCCTCAGCATGAGTGACAGTGTCTCCTGTCTTCAGCATGAGTGACAGTGTGGTGTCTCCTGTCTTCAGCATGAGTGACAGTGTGTGACAGTGTTGTCTGTCTTCAGCATGACTGACAGTGTCTCCTGTCTTCAGCATGAGTGACAGTGTCTCCTGTCTTCAGCATGAGTGACAGTGTCTCCTGTCTTCAGCATGAGTGACAGTGTGTGACTGTGTCTCCTGTATTCGGCATGAGTGATAGTGTCTCCTGCATTCAGCATGAGTGGCACTGTTGCCTGTCTTCTGCATGAGTGACAGTGTTGTCTGTTTTCAGTATGAGTGACAGTGTCTCCTGTCTTCAGCATCAGTGACAGTATCTCTTGTCTTCAGCATGAGTGACAGTGTTGCCTGTCTTCAGCATGTGTGACAATGTCTCCTGTCTTCAGCATGAGTGACAGTGTCTCCTGTCTTAAGTATGAGTGACGGTGTCTCCTGTCTTCAGCATGAGTGACAGTGTGTGAAAGTGTCACCTGTCCTCAGAATGAGTGACAGTGTCTCCTGTCTTCAGCATGAGTGACAGTGTGGTGTCTCCTGTCTTCAGCATGAGTGACAGTGTGTGACAGTGTTGTCTGTCTTCAGCATGACTGACAGTGTCTCCTGTCTTCAGCATGAGTGACAGTGTCTCCTGTCTTCAGCATGAGTGACAGTGTTGCCTGTCTTCAGCATGAGTGACAGTGTCTCCGGTCTTCAGCATGAGTGACAGTGTGTGACAGTGCCGCCTGTCTTCAGCATGATTGACATTGTCTCCTGTCTTTAGCATGAGTGACAGTGTTGCCTGTCTTCAGCATGAGTAACTGTGTCTCCTGTCTTCAGCATGAGTGTCAGTGTCTCCTGTCTTCAGCATGAGGGACAGTGTGTGACAATGTCTCCTGTCTTCAGCATGAGTGACAGTGTCTTCTGTCTTCAGCATGAGTGGCGGTGTCTCCTGTCTTCAGCATGAGTGACAGTGTGTGACAGTGTTGCCTGTCTTCAGCATGAGTGACAGTGTCTCCTGTCTTCAGCATGAGTGACAGTGTGGTGTCTCCTGTCTTCAGCATGAGTGACAGTGTGTGACAGTGTCACCTGCCTTCAGCATGAGTGACAGTGTCTCCTGTCTTCAGCATGAGTGACAGTTTAAGACAGTGTTGTCTGTCTTCAGCATGACTGACAGTGTCTCCTGTCTTCAGCATGGGTGACAGGGTGTGACAGTGTCTCCTGTCTTCAGCATGAGTGACAGTGTTGCCTGTCTTCAGCATGAGTGACAGTGTGTGACAGTGTCTCCTGTCTTCAGCATGAGTGACAGTGTCGCCTGTCTTCAGCATAAGTGACAGTGTCTCCTGTCTTCAGCATGAGTGACAGTGTTGCCTGTCTTCAGCATGAGTGACAGTGTCTCCTGTCTTTAGCATGAGTGACAGTGTTTGACAGTGTCTCTTGTTTCAGCATGAGTGACAGTGTGTCCTGTTTCAGTATGAGTGACAATGTATCCTGTCTTCAGCATGAGTGACAGTGTGTGGCCGTGTCTCCTGTGTTCAGCATGAGTGACAGTGTGTGACAGAGTTGCCTGTCTTCAGCATGAATGACAGTGTCTCCTGTCTTCAGCATGAGTGACAGTGCATGACAGTGTCTCCTGTCTTCAGCATGAGAGACAGTGTTGCCTGTCTTCAGCATGAGTGACAGTGTGTGACAGTGTCTCCTATCTTCTGCATGAGTGAGTGTCTCCTGTTCTCAGCATGAGTGACAGTGTTGCCTATCTTCAGCATGAGTGACAGTGTCTCCTGTCTTCAGCATGAGTGACAGTGTCTCCTGTCTTCAGCATGAGTGACAGTGTTTGACAGTGTCTCCTGTTTCAGCATGAGTGACAGTGTCTCCTGTTTCAGCATGAGTGACAATGTCTCCTGTCTTCAGCATGAGTGACAGTGTGTGACAGTCTCTCCTGTCTTCAGCATGAGTGACCGTGTGTGACAGAGTTGCCTGTCTTCAGCATGAGTGACAGTGTCTCCTGTCTTCAGCTTGAGTGAAAGTGCGCGACAGTGTCACCTGTCTTCAGCATGAGTGACAGTGTCTCCTGTCTTCAGCATGAGTGACAGTGTGTGACAGTGTTGTCTGTCCTCAGCATGCCTGACAGTGTCTCCTGTCATCAGCATGAATGACAGTGTCTCCTGTTTCAGCATGAGAGACAATGTCTGCTGTCTTCAGCATGAGTGACAGTGTGTGACAGTGTCTCCTGTCTTCAGCTTGACTGACAGTGTGTGACAGAGTTGCCTGTCTTCAGCATGAGTGACAGTGTCTCCTGTCTTCAGCATGAGTGACAGTGTGTGACAGTGTCTCCTGTCTTCAGCATGAGTGCGGTGTCTCCTGTCTTCAGTATGAGTGACAGTGCGCGACAGTGTCGCCTGTCTTCAGCATGAGTGACAGTGTATGCTGTCTTCAGCATGAGTGACAGTGTGTGACAGTATCTCCTGTCTTCAGCATGAGTGACAGTGTTGCCTGTCTTCAGCATGGGTGACAGTGTGTGACAGTGTCTCCTGTCTTCTGCATGAGTGACAGTGTCTACTGTCTTCAGCATGAGTGACAGTGTTGCCTGTCTTCAGCATGAGTGACAGTGTCTCCTGTCTTCAGCATAAGTTACAGTGTCTCCTGTCTTCAGCATGAGTGACAGTGTTGCCTCTCTTCAGCATGAGTGACAGTGTCTCCTGTCTTCAGCATGAGTGACAGTGCCTCCTGTCTTCAGCATGAGTGACAGTGTCTCCTGTTTCGGCATGAGTGACAATGTCTCCTGTCTTCAGCATGAGTGACAGTGTGTGACAGTGTCTCCTGTCTTCATCTTGAGTGACAGTGTGTGACAGAGTTGCCTGTCTTCAGCATGAGTGACAGTGCGTGACAGTGTCTCCTGTCTTCAGCATGATTGACAGTGTGTGACAGTGTCACCTGTCTTCAGCATGAGTGACAGTGTCTCCTGTCTTCAGGATGAGTGACAGTGTGTGAAAGTGCTGTCTGACTTCAGCATGGGTAACAGTGTGTGACAGTGTCTCCTGTCTTCAGCATGAGTGAAAGTGTCTCCTGTCTTCAGCATGAGTAACAATGTCTCCTGTGTTCAGCATGAGTGGTGGTATCTCCTGTCTTTAGCATGAGTGACAGTGTCTCCTGTCTTCAGCATGAGTGACTGTATCTCCTGTCTTCAGCATGAGTGACAGTGTGTGACAATGTCTCCTGTGTTCAGCATGAGTGGTGGTATCTCCTGTCTTTAGCATGAGTGACAGTGTCTCCTGTCTTCAGCATGAGTGACTGTATCTCCTGTCTTCAGCATGAGTGACAGTGTGTGACAATGTCTCCTGTCTTCAGCATGAGTGACAGTGTCTCCTGTCTTCAGCATGAGTGACGGTGTCTACTGTCTTCAGCATGAGTGACTGTGTGACAGTGTCACCTGTCCTCAAGATGAGTGACAGTGACTCCTGTCTTCAGCATGAGTGACAGTGTGGTGTCTCCTGTCTTCAGCATGAGTGACAGTGTGTGACAGTGTTGTCTGTCTTCAGCATGACTGACAGTGTCTCCTGTCTTCAGCTTGAGTGACAGTGTGTGACAGAGTTGCCTGTCTTCAGCATGAGTGACAGTGCGTGACAGTGTCTCCTGTCTTCAGCATGATTGACAGTGTGTGACAGTGTCACCTGTCTTCAGCATGAGTGACAGTGTCTACTGTCTTCAGCATGAGTGACAGTGTGTGAAAGTGTTGTCTGACTTCAGCATGGGTAACAGTGTGTGACAGTGTCTCCTGTCTTCAGCATGAGTGACAGTGCCTCCTGTCTTCAGCATGAGTAACAATGTCTCCTGTGTTCAGCATGAGTGATGGTATCTCCTGTCTTCAGCATGAGTGACAGTGTCTCCTGTCTTCAGCATGAGTGACAGTGTCTCCTGTCTTCAGCATGAGTGACGGTGTCTCCTGTCTTCAGCATGAGTGACTGTGTGACAGTGTCAACTGTCCTCAGCATGAGTGAGAGTGACTCCTGTCTTCAGCATGAGTGACAGTGTGGTGTCTCCTGTCTTCAGCATGAGTGACAGTGTGTGACAGTGTCTCCTGTCTTCAGCATGAGTGACAGTGTGTGACAGTGTGTCATGTCTTCAGCATGAGTGACAATATGTGAAAGTGTCTCCTGTCTTCAGCATGTGTGACAGTGTCTCCTGTCTTCAGCATGAGTGACGGTGTTGCCCGTCTTCAGCATGAGTAACAGTGTGTGACAGTGTCTCCTGTCTTCAGCATGAGTGACAGTGCCTCCTGTCTTCAGCATGAGTAACAATGTCTCCTGTGTTCAGCATGAGTGATGGCATCTCCTGTCTTCAGCATGAGTGACAGTGTCTCCTGTCTTCATCATGAGTGACTGTATCTCCTGTCTTCAGTATGAGTGACAGTGTGTGACAATGTCTCCTGTCTTCAGCATGAGTGACAGTGTCTCCTGTCTTCAGCATGAGTGACGGTGTCTCCTGTCTTCAGCATGAGTGACAGTGTGTGAAAGTGTCACCTGTCCTCAGCATGAGTGACAGTGTCTCCTGTCTTCAGCATGAGTGACAGTGTGGTGTCTCCTGTCTTCAGCATGAGTGACAGTGTGTGACAGTGTTGTCTGTCTTCAGCATGACTGACAGTGTCTCCTGTCTTCAGCATGAGTGACAGTGTCTCCTGTCTTCAGCATGAGTGACAGTGTCTCCTGTCTTCAGCATGAGGGACAGTGTGTGACAATGTCTCCTGTCTTCAGCATGAGTGACAGTGTCTCCTGTCTTCAGCATGAGTGGCGGTGTCTCCTGTCTTCAGCATGAGTGACAGTGTGTGACAGTGTCGCCTGTCTTCAGCATGAGTGACATTGTCTCCTGTCTTCAGCATGAGTGACAGTGTGGTGTCTCCTGTCTTCAGCATGAGTGACAGTGTGTGACAGTGTCACCTGTCTTCAGCATGAGTGACAGTGTCTCCTGTCTTCAGCATGAGTGACAGTGTAAGACAGTGTTGTCTGTCTTCAGCATGACTGACAGTGTCTCCTGTCTTCAGCATGGGTGACAGGGTGTGACAGTGTCTCCTGTCTTCAGCATGAGTGACAGTGTTGCCTGTCTTCAGCATGAGTGACAGTGTGTGACAGTGTCTCCTGTCTTCAGCATGAGTGACAGTGTCGCCTGTCTTCAGCATAAGTGACAGTGTCTCCTTTCTTCAGCATGAGTGACAGTGTTACACACACAAAATGGAAGGTGCACACAATTAGAGTCACAAAGAGCAATAATGTAATAAATGTTTTCTTCTTTATTTAGTAAAGTTCATTGGACATAGGCACAGCCAACGCGTTTCGTTCCATCGGCCTTTAGGAACTTCGTCAGGGCAAAAGAATATATATCTGTACTGTTGCCGATGTTGGATACGTTTATAAGGATCAATCCAGTAGTCACCAAATGTAGGTCAAAGTCTTAAGATCTGAAAGGACAGCGTCCTCACTAGGAAAAAGATGGAATCCTAAGGGTGTCTTCTCAGTAGGCCAGGGCTGTCTGATGTCAGGTATGTCATAAGTTGGTAATCACAAAGGAGTTAAATGTCCAAGCGGGTTCTAGTATATCTCGTGGGGAATTTTATAGTATGGCTCAATACTTCGTTTTCCAGGAAGAGCCAATTACGTGGACGTAACCGCCACCAGTCCGTAATCTGGTAATGTGTTTGTGGCAATGACCACCAAGCACCTATAATAGGGTGCTCCTGTCGCGTAGTTCCGTATCCCGTGGCGCCCTGAGTGACAGTGTTGCATGTCTTCAGCATGAGTGACAGTGTCTCCTGTTTTTAGCATGAGTGACAGTGTTTGACAGTGTCTCTTGTTTCAGCATGAGTGACAGTGTGTCCTGTTTCAGCATGAGTGACAATGTATCCTGTCTTCAGCATGAGTGACAGTGTGTGGCCGTGTCTCCTGTGTTCAGCATGAGTGACAGTGTGTGACAGAGTTGCCTGTCTTCAGCATGAATGACAGTGTCTCCTGTCTTCAGCATGAGTGACAGTGCATGACAGTGTCTCCTGTCTTCAGAATGAGTGACAGTGTCTCCTGTCTTCAGCATGAGTGACAGTGTGGTGTCTCCTGTCTTCAGCATGAGTGACAGTGTGTGACAGTGTCACCTGCCTTCAGCATGAGTGACAGTGTCTCCTGTCTTCAGCATGAGTGACAGTTTAAGACAGTGTTGTCTGTCTTCAGCATGACTGACAGTGTCTCCTGTCTTCAGCATGGGTGACAGGGTGTGACAGTGTCTCCTGTCTTCAGCATGAGTGACAGTGTTGCCTGTCTTCAGCATGAGTGACAGTGTGTGACAGTGTCTCCTGTCTTCAGCATGAGTGACAGTGTCGCCTGTCTTCAGCATAAGTGACAGTGTCTCCTGTCTTCAGCATGAGTGACAGTGTTGCCTGTCTTCAGCATGAGTGACAGTGTCTCCTGTCTTTAGCATGAGTGACAGTGTTTGACAGTGTCTCTTGTTTCAGCATGAGTGACAGTGTGTCCTGTTTCAGTATGAGTGACAATGTATCCTGTCTTCAGCATGAGTGACAGTGTGTGGCCGTGTCTCCTGTGTTCAGCATGAGTGACAGTGTGTGACAGAGTTGCCTGTCTTCAGCATGAATGACAGTGTCTCCTGTCTTCAGCATGAGTGACAGTGCATGACAGTGTCTCCTGTCTTCAGCATGAGAGACAGTGTTGCCTGTCTTCAGCATGAGTGACAGTGTGTGACAGTGTCTCCTATCTTCTGCATGAGTGAGTGTCTCCTGTTCTCAGCATGAGTGACAGTGTTGCCTATCTTCAGCATGAGTGACTGTGTCTCCTGTCTTCAGCATGAGTGACAGTGTCTCCTGTCTTCAGCATGAGTGACAGTGTTTGACAGTGTCTCCTGTTTCAGCATGAGTGACAGTGTCTCCTGTTTCAGCATGAGTGACAATGTCTCCTGTCTTCAGCATGAGTGACAGTGTGTGACAGTCTCTCCTGTCTTCAGCATGAGTGACCGTGTGTGACAGAGTTGCCTGTCTTCAGCATGAGTGACAGTGTCTCCTGTCTTCAGCTTGAGTGAAAGTGCGCGACAGTGTCACCTGTCTTCAGCATGAGTGACAGTGTCTCCTGTCTTCAGCATGAGTGACAGTGTGTGACAGTGTTGTCTGTCCTCAGCATGCCTGACAGTGTCTCCTGTCATCAGCATGAATGACAGTGTCTCCTGTTTCAGCATGAGAGACAATGTCTGCTGTCTTCAGCATGAGTGACAGTGTGTGACAGTGTCTCCTGTCTTCAGCTTGACTGACAGTGTGTGACAGAGTTGCCTGTCTTCAGCATGAGTGACAGTGTCTCCTGTCTTCAGCATGAGTGACAGTGTGTGACAGTGTTGTCTGTCTCCAGCATGACTGACAGTGTCTCCTGTCTTCAGCATGAGTGACAGTGTCTCCTGTCTTCAGTATGAGTGACAGTGTGTGACAGTGTCTCCTGTCTTCAGCATGAGTGCGGTGTCTCCTGTCTTCAGTATGAGTGACAGTGCGCGACAGTGTCGCCTGTCTTCAGCATGAGTGACAGTGTATGCTGTCTTCAGCATGAGTGACAGTGTGTGACAGTATCTCCTGTCTTCAGCATGAGTGACAGTGTTGCCTGTCTTCAGCATGGGTGACAGTGTGTGACAGTGTCTCCTGTCTTCTGCATGAGTGACAGTGTCTACTGTCTTCAGCATGAGTGACAGTGTTGCCTGTCTTCAGCATGAGTGACAGTGTCTCCTGTCTTCAGCATAAGTTACAGTGTCTCCTGTCTTCAGCATGAGTGACAGTGTTGCCTCTCTTCAGCATGAGTGACAGTGTCTCCTGTCTTCAGCATGAGTGACAGTGCCTCCTGTCTTCAGCATGAGTGACAGTGTCTCCTGTTTCGGCATGAGTGACAATGTCTCCTGTCTTCAGCATGAGTGACAGTGTGTGCCAGTGTCTCCTGTCTTCATCTTGAGTGACAGTGTGTGACAGAGTTGCCTGTCTTCAGCATGAGTGACAGTGCGTGACAGTGTCTCCTGTCTTCAGCATGATTGACAGTGTGTGACAGTGTCACCTGTCTTCAGCATGAGTGACAGTGTCTCCTGTCTTCAGCATGAGTGACAGTGTTGCCTCTCTTCAGCATGAGTGACAGTGTCTCCTGTCCTCAGCATGAGTGACAGTGCCTCCTGTCTTCAGCATGAGTGACAGTGTCTCCTGTTTCGGCATGAGTGACAATGTCTCCTGTCTTCAGCATGAGTGACAGTGTGTGACAGTGTCTCCTGTCTTCATCTTGAGTGACAGTGTGTGACAGAGTTGCCTGTCTTCAGCATGAGTGACAGTGCGTGACAGTGTCTCCTGTCTTCAGCATGATTGACAGTGTGTGACAGTGTCACCTGTCTTCAGCATGAGTGACAGTGTGTGACAGTGTCTCCTGTCTTCGGCATGAGTGACAGTGTCTCCTGCCTTCAGCATGAGTGGCAGTGTTGCCTGTCTTCAGCATGAGTAAGTGTCTCCTGTCTTCAGCATAAGTGACAGTATCTCCTGTCTTCAGCATGAGTGACAGTGTGTGACAGTGTCTCCTGTCTTCAGCATGAGTGACAGTGTGTGACAGTGTGTCATGTCTTCAGCATGAGTGACAGTATGTGAAAGTGTCTCCTGTCTTCAGCATGAGTGACAGTGTCTCCTGTCTTCAGCATGTGTGACGGTGTTGCCTGTCTTCAGCATGAGTAACAGTGTGTGACAGTGTCTCCTGTCTTCAGCAAGAGTGACAGTGTCTCCTGTCTTCAGCATGAGTAACAATGTCTCCTGTGTTCAGCATGAGTGATGGTATCTCCTGTCTTCAGTATGAGTGACAGTGTGTGACAATGTCTCCTGTCTTCAGCATGAGTGACAGTGTCTCCAGTCTTCAGCATGAGTGACGGTGTCTCCTGTCCTCAGCATGAGTGACAGTGTGTGAAAGTGTCACCTGTCCTCAGCATGAGTGACAGTGTCTCCTGTCTTCAGCATGAGTGACAGTGTGGTGTCTCCTGTCTTCAGCATGAGTGACAGTGTGTGACAGTGTTGTCTGTCTTCAGCATGACTGACAGTGTCTCCTGTCTTCAGCATGAGTGACAGTGTCTCCTGTCTTCAGCATGAGTGACAGTGTCTCCTGTATTCGGCATGAGTGATAGTGTCTCCTGCATTCAGCATGAGTGGCACTGTTGCCTGTCTTCTGCATGAGTGACAGTGTTGCCTGTTTTCAGTATGAGTGACAGTGTCTCCTGTCTTCAGCATCAGTGACAGTATCTCTTGTCTTCAGCATGAGTGACAGTGTTGCCTGTCTTCAGCATGAGTGACGGTGTCTCCGGTCTTCAGCATGAGTGACAGTGTGTGACAGTGCCGCCTGTCTTCAGCATGAGTGACATTGTCTCCTGTCTTTAGCATGAGTGACAGTGTTTCCTGTCTTCAGCATGAGTAACTGTGTCTCCTGTCTTCAGCATGAGTGTCAGTGTCTCCTGTCTTCAGCATGAGGGACAGTGTGTGACAATGTCTCCTGTCTTCAGCATGAGTGACAGTGTGTGACAGTGTTGTCTGCATTTAGCATGACTGACAGTGTCTCCTGTCTTCAGCATGAGTGACAGTGTTGCCTGTCTTCAGCATGAGTAACAGTGTGTGACAGTGTCTCCTGTCTTCAGCATGAGTGACAGTGTCTCCTGTCTTCAGCATGAGTAACAATGTCTCCTGTGTTCAGCATGAGTGATGGTATCTCCTGTCTTCAGCATGAGTGACAGTGTGTGACAATGTCTCCTGTCTTCAGCATGAGTGACAGTGTCTCCTGTCTTAAGTATGAGTGACGGTGTCTCCTGTCTTCAGCATGAGTGACAGTGTGTGAAAGTGTCACCTGTCCTCAGAATGAGTGACAGTGTCTCCTGTCTTCAGCATGAGTGACAGTGTGGTGTCTCCTGTCTTCAGCATGAGTGACAGTGTGTGACAGTGTTGTCTGTCTTCAGCATGACTGACAGTGTCTCCTGTCTTCAGCATGAGTGACAGTGTCTCCTGTCTTCAGCATGAGTGACAGTGTTGCCTGTCTTCAGCATGAGTGACAGTGTCTCCGGTCTTCAGCATGAGTGACAGTGTGTGACAGTGCCGCCTGTCTTCAGCATGATTGACATTGTCTCCTGTCTTTAGCATGAGTGACAGTGTTGCCTGTCTTCAGCATGAGTAACTGTGTCTCCTGTCTTCAGCATGAGTGTCAGTGTCTCCTGTCTTCAGCATGAGGGACAGTGTGTGACAATGTCTCCTGTCTTCAGCATGAGTGACAGTGTCTTCTGTCTTCAGCATGAGTGGCGGTGTCTCCTGTCTTCAGCATGAGTGACAGTGTGTGACAGTGTTGCCTGTCTTCAGCATGAGTGACAGTGTCTCCTGTCTTCAGCATGAGTGACAGTGTGGTGTCTCCTGTCTTCAGCATGAGTGACAGTGTGTGACAGTGTCACCTGCCTTCAGCATGAGTGACAGTGTCTCCTGTCTTCAGCATGAGTGACAGTTTAAGACAGTGTTGTCTGTCTTCAGCATGACTGACAGTGTCTCCTGTCTTCAGCATGGGTGACAGGGTGTGACAGTGTCTCCTGTCTTCAGCATGAGTGACAGTGTTGCCTGTCTTCAGCATGAGTGACAGTGTGTGACAGTGTCTCCTGTCTTCAGCATGAGTGACAGTGTCGCCTGTCTTCAGCATAAGTGACAGTGTCTCCTGTCTTCAGCATGAGTGACAGTGTAGCCTGTCTTCAGCATGAGTGACAGTGTCTCCTGTCTTTAGCATGAGTGACAGTGTTTGACAGTGTCTCTTGTTTCAGCATGAGTGACAGTGTGTCCTGTTTCAGTATGAGTGACAATGTATCCTGTCTTCAGCATGAGTGACAGTGTGTGGCCGTGTCTCCTGTGTTCAGCATGAGTGACAGTGTGTGACAGAGTTGCCTGTCTTCAGCATGAATGACAGTGTCTCCTGTCTTCAGCATGAGTGACAGTGCATGACAGTGTCTCCTGTCTTCAGCATGAGAGACAGTGTTGCCTGTCTTCAGCATGAGTGACAGTGTGTGACAGTGTCTCCTATCTTCTGCATGAGTGAGTGTCTCCTGTTCTCAGCATGAGTGACAGTGTTGCCTATCTTCAGCATGAGTGACAGTGTCTCCTGTCTTCAGCATGAGTGACAGTGTCTCCTGTCTTCAGCATGAGTGACAGTGTTTGACAGTGTCTCCTGTTTCAGCATGAGTGACAGTGTCTCCTGTTTCAGCATGAGTGACAATGTCTCCTGTCTTCAGCATGAGTGACAGTGTGTGACAGTCTCTCCTGTCTTCAGCATGAGTGACCGTGTGTGACAGAGTTGCCTGTCTTCAGCATGAGTGACAGTGTCTCCTGTCTTCAGCTTGAGTGAAAGTGCGCGACAGTGTCACCTGTCTTCAGCATGAGTGACAGTGTCTCCTGTCTTCAGCATGAGTGACAGTGTGTGACAGTGTTGTCTGTCCTCAGCATGCCTGACAGTGTCTCCTGTCATCAGCATGAATGACAGTGTCTCCTGTTTCAGCATGAGAGACAATGTCTGCTGTCTTCAGCATGAGTGACAGTGTGTGACAGTGTCTCCTGTCTTCAGCTTGACTGACAGTGTGTGACAGAGTTGCCTGTCTTCAGCATGAGTGACAGTGTCTCCTGTCTTCAGCATGAGTGACAGTGTGTGACAGTGTCTCCTGTCTTCAGCATGAGTGCGGTGTCTCCTGTCTTCAGTATGAGTGACAGTGCGCGACAGTGTCGCCTGTCTTCAGCATGAGTGACAGTGTATGCTGTCTTCAGCATGAGTGACAGTGTGTGACAGTATCTCCTGTCTTCAGCATGAGTGACAGTGTTGCCTGTCTTCAGCATGGGTGACAGTGTGTGACAGTGTCTCCTGTCTTCTGCATGAGTGACAGTGTCTACTGTCTTCAGCATGAGTGACAGTGTTGCCTGTCTTCAGCATGAGTGACAGTGTCTCCTGTCTTCAGCATAAGTTACAGTGTCTCCTGTCTTCAGCATGAGTGACAGTGTTGCCTCTCTTCAGCATGAGTGACAGTGTCTCCTGTCTTCAGCATGAGTGACAGTGCCTCCTGTCTTCAGCATGAGTGACAGTGTCTCCTGTTTCGGCATGAGTGACAATGTCTCCTGTCTTCAGCATGAGTGACAGTGTGTGACAGTGTCTCCTGTCTTCATCTTGAGTGACAGTGTGTGACAGAGTTGCCTGTCTTCAGCATGAGTGACAGTGCGTGACAGTGTCTCCTGTCTTCAGCATGATTGACAGTGTGTGACAGTGTCACCTGTCTTCAGCATGAGTGACAGTGTCTCCTGTCTTCAGGATGAGTGACAGTGTGTGAAAGTGCTGTCTGACTTCAGCATGGGTAACAGTGTGTGACAGTGTCTCCTGTCTTCAGCATGAGTGAAAGTGTCTCCTGTCTTCAGCATGAGTAACAATGTCTCCTGTGTTCAGCATGAGTGGTGGTATCTCCTGTCTTTAGCATGAGTGACAGTGTCTCCTGTCTTCAGCATGAGTGACTGTATCTCCTGTCTTCAGCATGAGTGACAGTGTGTGACAATGTCTCCTGTGTTCAGCATGAGTGGTGGTATCTCCTGTCTTTAGCATGAGTGACAGTGTCTCCTGTCTTCAGCATGAGTGACTGTATCTCCTGTCTTCAGCATGAGTGACAGTGTGTGACAATGTCTCCTGTCTTCAGCATGAGTGACAGTGTCTCCTGTCTTCAGCATGAGTGACGGTGTCTACTGTCTTCAGCATGAGTGACTGTGTGACAGTGTCACCTGTCCTCAAGATGAGTGACAGTGACTCCTGTCTTCAGCATGAGTGACAGTGTGGTGTCTCCTGTCTTCAGCATGAGTGACAGTGTGTGACAGTGTTGTCTGTCTTCAGCATGACTGACAGTGTCTCCTGTCTTCAGCTTGAGTGACAGTGTGTGACAGAGTTGCCTGTCTTCAGCATGAGTGACAGTGCGTGACAGTGTCTCCTGTCTTCAGCATGATTGACAGTGTGTGACAGTGTCACCTGTCTTCAGCATGAGTGACAGTGTCTCCTGTCTTCAGCATGAGTGACAGTGTGTGAAAGTGTTGTCTGACTTCAGCATGGGTAACAGTGTGTGACAGTGTCTCCTGTCTTCAGCATGAGTGACAGTGCCTCCTGTCTTCAGCATGAGTAACAATGTCTCCTGTGTTCAGCATGAGTGATGGTATCTCCTGTCTTCAGCATGAGTGACAGTGTCTCCTGTCTTCAGCATGAGTGACAGTGTCTCCTGTCTTCAGCATGAGTGACGGTGTCTCCTGTCTTCAGCATGAGTGACTGTGTGACAGTGTCAACTGTCCTCAGCATGAGTGAGAGTGACTCCTGTCTTCAGCATGAGTGACAGTGTGGTGTCTCCTGTCTTCAGCATGAGTGACAGTGTGTGACAGTGTCTCCTGTCTTCAGCATGAGTGACAGTGTGTGACAGTGTGTCATGTCTTCAGCATGAGTGACAATATGTGAAAGTGTCTCCTGTCTTCAGCATGTGTGACAGTGTCTCCTGTCTTCAGCATGAGTGACGGTGTTGCCCGTCTTCAGCATGAGTAACAGTGTGTGACAGTGTCTCCTGTCTTCAGCATGAGTGACAGTGCCTCCTGTCTTCAGCATGAGTAACAATGTCTCCTGTGTTCAGCATGAGTGATGGCATCTCCTGTCTTTAGCATGAGTGACAGTGTCTCCTGTCTTCATCATGAGTGACTGTATCTCCTGTCTTCAGTATGAGTGACAGTGTGTGACAATGTCTCCTGTCTTCAGCATGAGTGACAGTGTCTCCTGTCTTCAGCATGAGTGACGGTGTCTCCTGTCTTCAGCATGAGTGACAGTGTGTGAAAGTGTCACCTGTCCTCAGCATGAGTGACAGTGTCTCCTGTCTTCAGCATGAGTGACAGTGTGGTGTCTCCTGTCTTCAGCATGAGTGACAGTGTGTGACAGTGTTGTCTGTCTTCAGCATGACTGACAGTGTCTCCTGTCTTCAGCATGAGTGACAGTGTCTCCTGTCTTCAGCATGAGTGACAGTGTCTCCTGTCTTCAGCATGAGGGACAGTGTGTGACAATGTCTCCTGTCTTCAGCATGAGTGACAGTGTCTCCTGTCTTCAGCATGAGTGGCGGTGTCTCCTGTCTTCAGCATGAGTGACAGTGTGTGACAGTGTCGCCTGTCTTCAGCATGAGTGACAGTGTCTCCTGTCTTCAGCATGAGTGACAGTGTGGTGTCTCCTGTCTTCAGCATGAGTGACAGTGTGTGACAGTGTCACCTGTCTTCAGCATGAGAGACAGTGTCTCCTGTCTTCAGCATGAGTGACAGTGTAAGACAGTGTTGTCTGTCTTCAGCATGACTGACAGTGTCTCCTGTCTTCAGCATGGGTGACAGGGTGTGACAGTGTCTCCTGTCTTCAGCATGAGTGACAGTGTTGCCTGTCTTCAGCATGAGTGACAGTGTGTGACAGTGTCTCCTGTCTTCAGCATGAGTGACAGTGTCGCCTGTCTTCAGCATAAGTGACAGTGTCTCCTTTCTTCAGCATGAGTGACAGTGTTACACACACAAAATGGAAGGTGCACACAATTAGAGTCACAAAGAGCAATAATGTAATAAATGTTTTCTTCTTTATTTAGTAAAGTTCATTGGACATAGGCACAGCCAACGCGTTTCGTTCCATCGGCCTTTAGGAACTTCGTCAGGGCAAAAGAATATATATCTGTACTGTTGCCGATGTTGGATACGTTTATAAGGATCAATCCAGTAGTCACCAAATGTAGGTCAAAGTCTTAAGATCTGAAAGGACAGCGTCCTCACTAGGAAAAAGATGGAATCCTAAGGGTGTCTTCTCAGTAGGCCAGGGCTGTCTGATGTCAGGTATGTCATAAGTTGGTAATCACAAATGAGTTAAATGTCCAAGCGGGTTCTAGTATATCTCGTGGGGAATTTTATAGTATGGCTCAATACTTCGTTTTCCAGGAAGAGCCAATTACGTGGACGTAACCGCCACCAGTCCGTAATCTGGTAATGTGTTTGTGGCAATGACCACCAAGCACCTATAATAGGGTGCTCCTGTCGCGTAGTTCCGTATCCCGTGGCGCCCTGAGTGACAGTGTTGCATGTCTTCAGCATGAGTGACAGTGTCTCCTGTCTTTAGCATGAGTGACAGTGTTTGACAGTGTCTCTTGTTTCAGCATGAGTGACAGTGTGTCCTGTTTCAGCATGAGTGACAATGTATCCTGTCTTCAGCATGAGTGACAGTGTGTGGCCGTGTCTCCTGTGTTCAGCATGAGTGACAGTGTGTGACAGAGTTGCCTGTCTTCAGCATGAATGACAGTGTCTCCTGTCTTCAGCATGAGTGACAGTGCATGACAGTGTCTCCTGTCTTCAGAATGAGAGACAGTGTCGCCTGTCTTCAGCATGAGTGACAGTGTGTGACAGTGTCTCCTATCTTCTGCATGAGTGAGTGTCTCCTGTTCTCAGCATGAGTGACAGTGTTGCCTGTCTTCAGCATGAGTGACAGTGTCTCCTGTCTTCAGCATGAGTGACAGTGTCTCCTGTCTTCAGCATGAGTGACAGTGTTTGACAGTGTCTCCTGTTTCAGCATGAGTGACAGTGTCTCCTGTTTCAGCATGAGTGACAATGTCTCCTGTCTTCAGCATGAGTGACAGTGTGTGACAGTCTCTCCTGTCTTCAGCATGAGTGACCGTGTGTGACAGAGTTGCCTGTCTTCAGCATGAGTGACAGTGTCTCCTGTCTTCAGCTTGAGTGAAAGTGCGTGACAGTGTCACCTGTCTTCAGCATGAGTGACAGTGTCTCCTGTCTTCAGCATGTGTGACAGTGTTGTCTGTCCTCAGCATGCCTGACAGTGTCTCCTGTCATCAGCATGAATGACAGTGTCTCCTGTTTCAGCATGAGAGACAATGTCTCCTGTCTTCAGCATGAGTGACAGTGTCTCCTGTCTTCAGCATGAGTGACAGTGTGTGACAGTGTTGTCTGTCTCCAGCATGACTGACAGTGTCTCCTGTCTTCAGCATGAGTGGCAGTGTCTCCTGTCTTCAGTATGAGTGACAGTGTGTGACAGTGTCTCCTGTCTTCAGCATGAGTGCGGTGTCTCCTGTCTTCAGTATGAGTGACAGTGCGCGACAGTGTCGCCTGTCTTCATCATGAGTGACAGTGTATGCTGTCTTCAGCATGAGTGACGGTGTGTGACAGTATCTCCTGTCTTCAGCATGAGTGACAGTGTTGCCTGTCTTCAGCATGAGTGACAGTGTGTGACAGTGTCTCCTGTCTTCTGCATGAGTGACAGTGTCTACTGTCTTCAGCATGAGTGACAGTGTTGCCTGTCTTCAGCATGAGTGACAGTGTCTCCTGTCTTCAGCATAAGTTACAGTGTCTCCTGTCTTCAGCATGAGTGACAGTGTCTCCTGTCTTCAGCATGAGTGACAGTGTCTCCTGTTTCGGCATGAGTGACACTGTCTCCTGTCTTCAGCATGCGTGACAGTGTGTGACAGTGTCTCCTGTCTTCATCTTGAGTGACAGTGTGTGACAGAGTTGCCTGTCTTCAGCATGAGTGACAGTGCGTGACAGTGTCTCCTGTCTTCAGCATGATTGACAGTGTGTGACAGTGTCACCTGTCTTTAGCATGAGTGACAGTGTCTCCTGTCTTCAGCATGAGTGTCAGTGTGTGAAAGTGTTGTCTGACTTCAGCATGGGTAACAGTGTGTGACAGTGTCTCCTGTCTTCAGCATGAGTGAAAGTGTCTCCTGTCTTCAGCATGAGTAACAATATCTCCTGTGTTCAGCATGAGTGGTGGTATCTCCTGTCTTCAGCATGAGTGACAGTGTCTCCTGTCTTCAGCATGAGTGACTGTATCTCCTGTCTTCAGCATGAGTGACAGTGTGTGACAATGTCTCCTGTCTTCAGCATGAGTGACAGTGTCTCCTGTCTTCAGCATGAGTGACGGTGTCTACTGTCTTCAGCATGAGTGACTGTGTGACAGTGTCACCTGTCCTCAAGATGAGTGACAGTGACTCCTGTCTTCAGCATGAGTGACAGTGTGTGACAGTGTTTTCTGTCTTCAGCATGACTGACAGTGTCTCCTGTCTTCAGCTTGAGTGACAGTGTGTGACAGAGTTGCCTGTCTTCAGCATGAGTGACAGTGCGTGACAGTGTCTCCTGTCTTCAGCATGATTGACAGTGTGTGACAGTGTCACCTGTCTTCAGCATGAGTGACAGTGTCTCCTGTCTTCAGCATGAGTGACAGTGTGTGAAAGTGTTGTCTGACTTCAGCATGGGTAACAGTGTGTGACAGTGTCTCCTGTCTTCAGCATGAGTGACAGTGCCTCCTGTCTTCAGCATGAGTAACAATGTCTCCTGTGTTCAGCATGAGTGATGGTATCTCCTGTCTTCAGCATGAGTGACAGTGTCTCCTGTCTTCAGCATGAGTGACAGTGTTTCCTGTCTTCAGCATGAGTGACAGTGTCTCCTGTCTTCAGCATGAGTGACTGTGTGACAGTGTCACCTGTCCTCAGCATGAGTGACAGTGACTCCTGTCTTCAGCATGAGTGACAGTGTGGTGTCTCCTGTCTTCAGCATGAGTGACAGTGTGTGACAGTGTCTCCTGTCTTCAGCATGTGTGACAGTGTGTGACAGTGTGTCATGTCTTCAGCATGAGTGACAGTATGTGAAAGTGTCTCCTGTCTTCAGCATGTGTGACAGTGTGTGACAGTGTCTCCTGTCTTCAGCATGAGTGACGGTGTTGCCTGTCTTCAGCATGAGTAACAGTGTGTGACAGTGTCTCCTGTCTTCAGCATGAGTGACAGTGCCTCCTGTCTTCAGCATGAGTAACAATGTCTCCTGTGTTCAGCATGAGTGATGGTATCTCCTGTCTTCAGCATGAGTGACAGTGTCTCCTGTCTTCATCATGAGTGACTGTATCTCCTGTCTTCAGTATGAGTGACAGTGTGTGACAATGTCTCCTGTCTTCAGCATGAGTGACAGTGTCTCCTGTCTTCAGCATGAGTGACGATGTCTCCTGTCTTCAGCATGAGTGACAGTGTGTGAAAGTGTCACCTGTCCTCAGCATGAGTGACAGTGTCTCCTGTCTTCAGCATGAGTGACAGTGTGGTGTCTCCTGTCTTCAGCATGAGTGACAGTGTGTGACAGTGTTGTCTGTCTTCAGCATGACTGACAGTGTCTCCTGTCTTCAGCATGAGTGACAGTGTCTCCTGTCTTCAGCATGAGTGACAGTGTCTCCTGTCTTCAGCATGAGTGACAGTGTGTGACTGTGTCTCCTGTATTCGGCATGAGTGATAGTGTCTCCTGCATTCAGCATGAGTGGCACTGTTGCCTGTCTTCTGCATGAGTGACAGTGTTGTCTGTTTTCAGTATGAGTGACAGTGTCTCCTGTCTTCAGCATCAGTGACAGTATCTCTTGTCTTCAGCATGAGTGACAGTGTTGCCTGTCTTCAGCATGTGTGACAATGTCTCCTGTCTTCAGCATGAGTGACAGTGTCTCCTGTCTTAAGTATGAGTGACGGTGTCTCCTGTCTTCAGCATGAGTGACAGTGTGTGAAAGTGTCACCTGTCCTCAGAATGAGTGACAGTGTCTCCTGTCTTCAGCATGAGTGACAGTGTGGTGTCTCCTGTCTTCAGCATGAGTGACAGTGTGTGACAGTGTTGTCTGTCTTCAGCATGACTGACAGTGTCTCCTGTCTTCAGCATGAGTGACAGTGTCTCCTGTCTTCAGCATGAGTGACAGTGTTGCCTGTCTTCAGCATGAGTGACAGTGTCTCCGGTCTTCAGCATGAGTGACAGTGTGTGACAGTGCCGCCTGTCTTCAGCATGATTGACATTGTCTCCTGTCTTTAGCATGAGTGACAGTGTTGCCTGTCTTCAGCATGAGTAACTGTGTCTCCTGTCTTCAGCATGAGTGTCAGTGTCTCCTGTCTTCAGCATGAGGGACAGTGTGTGACAATGTCTCCTGTCTTCAGCATGAGTGACAGTGTCTTCTGTCTTCAGCATGAGTGGCGGTGTCTCCTGTCTTCAGCATGAGTGACAGTGTGTGACAGTGTTGCCTGTCTTCAGCATGAGTGACAGTGTCTCCTGTCTTCAGCATGAGTGACAGTGTGGTGTCTCCTGTCTTCAGCATGAGTGACAGTGTGTGACAGTGTCACCTGCCTTCAGCATGAGTGACAGTGTCTCCTGTCTTCAGCATGAGTGACAGTTTAAGACAGTGTTGTCTGTGTTCAGCATGACTGACAGTGTCTCCTGTCTTCAGCATGGGTGACAGGGTGTGACAGTGTCTCCTGTCTTCAGCATGAGTGACAGTGTTGCCTGTCTTCAGCATGAGTGACAGTGTGTGACAGTGTCTCCTGTCTTCAGCATGAGTGACAGTGTCGCCTGTCTTCAGCATAAGTGACAGTGTCTCCTGTCTTCAGCATGAGTGACAGTGTTGCCTGTCTTCAGCATGAGTGACAGTGTCTCCTGTCTTTAGCATGAGTGACAGTGTTTGACAGTGTCTCTTGTTTCAGCATGAGTGACAGTGTGTCCTGTTTCAGTATGAGTGACAATGTATCCTGTCTTCAGCATGAGTGACAGTGTGTGGCCGTGTCTCCTGTGTTCAGCATGAGTGACAGTGTGTGACAGAGTTGCCTGTCTTCAGCATGAATGACAGTGTCTCCTGTCTTCAGCATGAGTGACAGTGCATGACAGTGTCTCCTGTCTTCAGCATGAGAGACAGTGTTGCCTGTCTTCAGCATGAGTGACAGTGTGTGACAGTGTCTCCTATCTTCTGCATGAGTGAGTGTCTCCTGTTCTCAGCATGAGTGACAGTGTTGCCTATCTTCAGCATGAGTGACAGTGTCTCCTGTCTTCAGCATGAGTGACAGTGTCTCCTGTCTTCAGCATGAGTGACAGTGTTTGACAGTGTCTCCTGTTTCAGCATGAGTGACAGTGTCTCCTGTTTCAGCATGAGTGACAATGTCTCCTGTCTTCAGCATGAGTGACAGTGTGTGACAGTCTCTCCTGTCTTCAGCATGAGTGACCGTGTGTGACAGAGTTGCCTGTCTTCAGCATGAGTGACAGTGTCTCCTGTCTTCAGCTTGAGTGAAAGTGCGCGACAGTGTCACCTGTCTTCAGCATGAGTGACAGTGTCTCCTGTCTTCAGCATGAGTGACAGTGTGTGACAGTGTTGTCTGTCCTCAGCATGCCTGACAGTGTCTCCTGTCATCAGCATGAATGACAGTGTCTCCTGTTTCAGCATGAGAGACAATGTCTGCTGTCTTCAGCATGAGTGACAGTGTGTGACAGTGTCTCCTGTCTTCAGCTTGACTGACAGTGTGTGACAGAGTTGCCTGTCTTCAGCATGAGTGACAGTGTCTCCTGTCTTCAGCATGAGTGACAGTGTGTGACAGTGTCTCCTGTCTTCAGCATGAGTGCGGTGTCTCCTGTCTTCAGTATGAGTGACAGTGCGCGACAGTGTCGCCTGTCTTCAGCATGAGTGACAGTGTATGCTGTCTTCAGCATGAGTGACAGTGTGTGACAGTATCTCCTGTCTTCAGCATGAGTGACAGTGTTGCCTGTCTTCAGCATGGGTGACAGTGTGTGACAGTGTCTCCTGTCTTCTGCATGAGTGACAGTGTCTACTGTCTTCAGCATGAGTGACAGTGTTGCCTGTCTTCAGCATGAGTGACAGTGTCTCCTGTCTTCAGCATAAGTTACAGTGTCTCCTGTCTTCAGCATGAGTGACAGTGTTGCCTCTCTTCAGCATGAGTGACAGTGTCTCCTGTCTTCAGCATGAGTGACAGTGCCTCCTGTCTTCAGCATGAGTGACAGTGTCTCCTGTTTCGGCATGAGTGACAATGTCTCCTGTCTTCAGCATGAGTGACAGTGTGTGACAGTGTCTCCTGTCTTCATCTTGAGTGACAGTGTGTGACAGAGTTGCCTGTCTTCAGCATGAGTGACAGTGCGTGACAGTGTCTCCTGTCTTCAGCATGATTGACAGTGTGTGACAGTGTCACCTGTCTTCAGCATGAGTGACAGTGTCTCCTGTCTTCAGGATGAGTGACAGTGTGTGAAAGTGCTGTCTGACTTCAGCATGGGTAACAGTGTGTGACAGTGTCTCCTGTCTTCAGCATGAGTGAAAGTGTCTCCTGTCTTCAGCATGAGTAACAATGTCTCCTGTGTTCAGCATGAGTGGTGGTATCTCCTGTCTTTAGCATGAGTGACAGTGTCTCCTGTCTTCAGCATGAGTGACTGTATCTCCTGTCTTCAGCATGAGTGACAGTGTGTGACAATGTCTCCTGTGTTCAGCATGAGTGGTGGTATCTCCTGTCTTTAGCATGAGTGACAGTGTCTCCTGTCTTCAGCATGAGTGACTGTATCTCCTGTCTTCAGCATGAGTGACAGTGTGTGACAATGTCTCCTGTCTTCAGCATGAGTGACAGTGTCTCCTGTCTTCAGCATGAGTGACGGTGTCTACTGTCTTCAGCATGAGTGACTGTGTGACAGTGTCACCTGTCCTCAAGATGAGTGACAGTGACTCCTGTCTTCAGCATGAGTGACAGTGTGGTGTCTCCTGTCTTCAGCATGAGTGACAGTGTGTGACAGTGTTGTCTGTCTTCAGCATGACTGACAGTGTCTCCTGTCTTCAGCTTGAGTGACAGTGTGTGACAGAGTTGCCTGTCTTCAGCATGAGTGACAGTGCGTGACAGTGTCTCCTGTCTTCAGCATGATTGACAGTGTGTGACAGTGTCTCCTGTCTTCAGCATGAGTGACAGTGCCTCCTGTCTTCAGCATGAGTAACAATGTCTCCTGTGTTCAGCATGAGTGATGGTATCTCCTGTCTTCAGCATGAGTGACAGTGTCTCCTGTCTTCAGCATGAGTGACAGTGTCTCCTGTCTTCAGCATGAGTGACGGTGTCTCCTGTCTTCAGCATGAGTGACTGTGTGACAGTGTCAACTGTCCTCAGCATGAGTGAGAGTGACTCCTGTCTTCAGCATGAGTGACAGTGTGGTGTCTCCTGTCTTCAGCATGAGTGACAGTGTGTGACAGTGTCTCCTGTCTTCAGCATGAGTGACAGTGTGTGACAGTGTGTCATGTCTTCAGCATGAGTGACAATATGTGAAAGTGTCTCCTGTCTTCAGCATGTGTGACAGTGTCTCCTGTCTTCAGCATGAGTGACGGTGTTGCCCGTCTTCAGCATGAGTAACAGTGTGTGACAGTGTCTCCTGTCTTCAGCATGAGTGACAGTGCCTCCTGTCTTCAGCATGAGTAACAATGTCTCCTGTGTTCAGCATGAGTGATGGCATCTCCTGTCTTCAGCATGAGTGACAGTGTCTCCTGTCTTCATCATGAGTGACTGTATCTCCTGTCTTCAGTATGAGTGACAGTGTGTGACAATGTCTCCTGTCTTCAGCATGAGTGACAGTGTCTCCTGTCTTCAGCATGAGTGACGGTGTCTCCTGTCTTCAGCATGAGTGACAGTGTGTGAAAGTGTCACCTGTCCTCAGCATGAGTGACAGTGTCTCCTGTCTTCAGCATGAGTGACAGTGTGGTGTCTCCTGTCTTCAGCATGAGTGACAGTGTGTGACAGTGTTGTCTGTCTTCAGCATGACTGACAGTGTCTCCTGTCTTCAGCATGAGTGACAGTGTCTCCTGTCTTCAGCATGAGTGACAGTGTCTCCTGTCTTCAGCATGAGGGACAGTGTGTGACAATGTCTCCTGTCTTCAGCATGAGTGACAGTGTCTCCTGTCTTCAGCATGAGTGGCGGTGTCTCCTGTCTTCAGCATGAGTGACAGTGTGTGACAGTGTCGCCTGTCTTCAGCATGAGTGACAGTGTCTCCTGTCTTCAGCATGAGTGACAGTGTGGTGTCTCCTGTCTTCAGCATGAGTGACAGTGTGTGACAGTGTCACCTGTCTTCAGCATGAGTGACAGTGTCTCCTGTCTTCAGCATGAGTGACAGTGTAAGACAGTGTTGTCTGTCTTCAGCATGACTGACAGTGTCTCCTGTCTTCAGCATGGGTGACAGGGTGTGACAGTGTCTCCTGTCTTCAGCATGAGTGACAGTGTTGCCTGTCTTCAGCATGAGTGACAGTGTGTGACAGTGTCTCCTGTCTTCAGCATGAGTGACAGTGTCGGCTGTCTTCAGCATAAGTGACAGTGTCTCCTTTCTTCAGCATGAGTGACAGTGTTACACACACAAAATGGAAGGTGCACACAATTAGAGTCACAAAGAGCAATAATGTAATAAATGTTTTCTTCTTTATTTAGTAAAGTTCATTGGACATAGGCACAGCCAACGCGTTTCGTTCCATCGGCCTTTAGGAACTTCGTCAGGGCAAAAGAATATATATCTGTACTGTTGCCGATGTTGGATACGTTTATAAGGATCAATCCAGTAGTCACCAAATGTAGGTCAAAGTCTTAAGATCTGAAAGGACAGCGTCCTCACTAGGAAAAAGATGGAATCCTAAGGGTGTCTTCTCAGTAGGCCAGGGCTGTCTGATGTCAGGTATGTCATAAGTTGGTAATCACAAAGGAGTTAAATGTCCAAGCGGGTTCTAGTATATCTCGTGGGGAATTTTATAGTATGGCTCAATACTTCGTTTTCCAGGAAGAGCCAATTACGTGGACGTAACCGCCACCAGTCCGTAATCTGGTAATGTGTTTGTGGCAATGACCACCAAGCACCTATAATAGGGTGCTCCTGTCGCGTAGTTCCGTATCCCGTGGCGCCCTGAGTGACAGTGTTGCATGTCTTCAGCATGAGTGACAGTGTCTCCTGTTTTTAGCATGAGTGACAGTGTTTGACAGTGTCTCTTGTTTCAGCATGAGTGACAGTGTGTCCTGTTTCAGCATGAGTGACAATGTATCCTGTCTTCAGCATGAGTGACAGTGTGTGGCCGTGTCTCCTGTGTTCAGCATGAGTGACAGTGTGTGACAGAGTTGCCTGTCTTCAGCATGAATGACAGTGTCTCCTGTCTTCAGCATGAGTGACAGTGCATGACAGTGTCTCCTGTCTTCAGAATGAGAGACAGTGTCGCCTGTCTTCAGCATGAGTGACAGTGTGTGACAGTGTCTCCTATCTTCTGCATGAGTGAGTGTCTCCTGTTCTCAGCATGAGTGACAGTGTTGCCTGTCTTCAGCATGAGTGACAGTGTCTCCTGTCTTCAGCATGAGTGACAGTGTCTCCTGTCTTCAGCATGAGTGACAGTGTTTGACAGTGTCTCCTGTTTCAGCATGAGTGACAGTGTCTCCTGTTTCAGCATGAGTGACAATGTCTCCTGTCTTCAGCATGAGTGACAGTGTGTGACAGTCTCTCCTGTCTTCAGCATGAGTGACCGTGTGTGACAGAGTTGCCTGTCTTCAGCATGAGTGACAGTGTCTCCTGTCTTCAGCTTGAGTGAAAGTGCGTGACAGTGTCACCTGTCTTCAGCATGAGTGACAGTGTCTCCTGTCTTCAGCATGAGTGACAGTGTGTGACAGTGTTGTCTGTCCTCAGCATGCCTGACAGTGTCTCCTGTCATCAGCATGAATGACAGTGTCTCCTGTTTCAGCATGAGAGACAATGTCTCCTGTCTTCAGCATGAGTGACAGTGTCTCCTGTCTTCAGCATGAGTGACAGTGTGTGACAGTGTTGTCTGTCTCCAGCATGACTGACAGTGTCTCCTGTCTTCAGCATGAGTGGCAGTGTCTCCTGTCTTCAGTATGAGTGACAGTGTGTGACAGTGTCTCCTGTCTTCAGCATGAGTGCGGTGTCTCCTGTCTTCAGTATGAGTGACAGTGCGCGACAGTGTCGCCTGTCTTCATCATGAGTGACAGTGTATGCTGTCTTCAGCATGAGTGACGGTGTGTGACAGTATCTCCTGTCTTCAGCATGAGTGACAGTGTTGCCTGTCTTCAGCATGAGTGACAGTGTGTGACAGTGTCTCCTGTCTTCTGCATGAGTGACCGTGTCTACTGTCTTCAGCATGAGTGACAGTGTTGCCTGTCTTCAGCATGAGTGACAGTGTCTCCTGTCTTCAGCATAAGTTACAGTGTCTCCTGTCTTCAGCATGAGTGACAGTGTCTCCTGTCTTCAGCATGAGTGACAGTGTCTCCTGTTTCGGCATGAGTGACACTGTCTCCTGTCTTCAGCATGCGTGACAGTGTGTGACAGTGTCTCCTGTCTTCATCTTGAGTGACAGTGTGTGACAGAGTTGCCTGTCTTCAGCATGAGTGACAGTGCGTGACAGTGTCTCCTGTCTTCAGCATGATTGACAGTGTGTGACAGTGTCACCTGTCTTTAGCATGAGTGACAGTGTCTCCTGTCTTCAGCATGAGTGTCAGTGTGTGAAAGTGTTGTCTGACTTCAGCATGGGTAACAGTGTGTGACAGTGTCTCCTGTCTTCAGCATGAGTGAAAGTGTCTCCTGTCTTCAGCATGAGTAACAATATCTCCTGTGTTCAGCATGAGTGGTGGTATCTCCTGTCTTCAGCATGAGTGACAGTGTCTCCTGTCTTCAGCATGAGTGACTGTATCTCCTGTCTTCAGCATGAGTGACAGTGTGTGACAATGTCTCCTGTCTTCAGCATGAGTGACAGTGTCTCCTGTCTTCAGCATGAGTGACGGTGTCTACTGTCTTCAGCATGAGTGACTGTGTGACAGTGTCACCTGTCCTCAAGATGAGTGACAGTGACTCCTGTCTTCAGCATGAGTGACAGTGTGTGACAGTGTTTTCTGTCTTCAGCATGACTGACAGTGTCTCCTGTCTTCAGCTTGAGTGACAGTGTGTGACAGAGTTGCCTGTCTTCAGCATGAGTGACAGTGCGTGACAGTGTCTCCTGTCTTCAGCATGATTGACAGTGTGTGACAGTGTCACCTGTCTTCAGCATGAGTGACAGTGTCTCCTGTCTTCAGCATGAGTGACAGTGTGTGAAAGTGTTGTCTGACTTCAGCATGGGTAACAGTGTGTGACAGTGTCTCCTGTCTTCAGCATGAGTGACAGTGCCTCCTGTCTTCAGCATGAGTAACAATGTCTCCTGTGTTCAGCATGAGTGATGGTATCTCCTGTCTTCAGCATGAGTGACAGTGTCTCCTGTCTTCAGCATGAGTGACAGTGTTTCCTGTCTTCAGCATGAGTGACAGTGTCTCCTGTCTTCAGCATGAGTGACTGTGTGACAGTGTCACCTGTCCTCAGCATGAGTGACAGTGACTCCTGTCTTCAGCATGAGTGACAGTGTGGTGTCTCCTGTCTTCAGCATGAGTGACAGTGTGTGACAGTGTCTCCTGTCTTCAGCATGTGTGACAGTGTGTGACAGTGTGTCATGTCTTCAGCATGAGTGACAGTATGTGAAAGTGTCTCCTGTCTTCAGCATGTGTGACAGTGTGTGACAGTGTCTCCTGTCTTCAGCATGAGTGACGGTGTTGCCTGTCTTCAGCATGAGTAACAGTGTGTGACAGTGTCTCCTGTCTTCAGCATGAGTGACAGTGCCTCCTGTCTTCAGCATGAGTAACAATGTCTCCTGTGTTCAGCATGAGTGATGGTATCTCCTGTCTTCAGCATGAGTGACAGTGTCTCCTGTCTTCATCATGAGTGACTGTATCTCCTGTCTTCAGTATGAGTGACAGTGTGTGACAATGTCTCCTGTCTTCAGCATGAGTGACAGTGTCTCCTGTCTTCAGCATGAGTGACGATGTCTCCTGTCTTCAGCATGAGTGACAGTGTGTGAAAGTGTCACCTGTCCTCAGCATGAGTGACAGTGTCTCCTGTCTTCAGCATGAGTGACAGTGTGGTGTCTCCTGTCTTCAGCATGAGTGACAGTGTGTGACAGTGTTGTCTGTCTTCAGCATGACTGACAGTGTCTCCTGTCTTCAGCATGAGTGACAGTGTCTCCTGTCTTCAGCATGAGTGACAGTGTCTCCTGTCTTCAGCATGAGTGACAGTGTGTGACTGTGTCTCCTGTATTCGGCATGAGTGATAGTGTCTCCTGCATTCAGCATGAGTGGCACTGTTGCCTGTCTTCTGCATGAGTGACAGTGTTGTCTGTTTTCAGTATGAGTGACAGTGTCTCCTGTCTTCAGCATCAGTGACAGTATCTCTTGTCTTCAGCATGAGTGACAGTGTTGCCTGTCTTCAGCATGAGTGACAGTGTCTCCGGTCTTCAGCATGAGTGACAGTGTGTGACAGTGCCGCCTGTCTTCAGCATGAGTGACATTGTCTCCTGTCTTTAGCATGAGTGACAGTGTTGCCTGTCTTCAGCATGAGTAACTGTGTCTCCTGTCTTCAGCATGAGTGTCAGTGTCTCCTGTCTTCAGCATGAGGGGCAGTGTGTGACAATGTCTCCTGTCTTCAGCATGAGTGACAGTGTCTCCTGTCTTCAGCATGAGTGGCGGTGTCTCCTGTCTTCAGCATGAGTGACAGTGTCTCCTGTCTTCAGCATGAGTGACAGTGTGGTGTCTCCTGTCTTCAGCATGAGTGACAGTGTGTGACAGTGTCGCCTGTCTTCAGCATGAGTGACAGTGTCTCCTGTCTTCAGCATGAGTGACAGTGTGGTGTCTCCTGTCTTCAGCATGAGTGACAGTGTGTGACAGTGTCACCTGTCTTCCACATGAGTGACAGTGTCTCCTGTCTTCAGCATGAGTGACAGTGTAAGACAGTGTTGTCTGTCTTCAGCATGACTGACAGTGTCTCCTGTCTTCAGCATGGGTGATAGGGTGTGACAGTGTCTCCTGCCTTCAGCATGAGTGACAGTGTTTGCTGTCTTCAGCATGAGTGACAGTGTGTGACAGTGTCTCCTGTCTTCAGCATGAGTGACAGTGTCGCCTGTCTTCAGCATAAGTGACAGTGTCTCCTGTCTTCAGCATGAGTGACAGTGTTGCCTGTCTTCAGCATGAGTGACAGTGTCTCCTGTGTTTAGCATGAGTGACAGTGTTTGACAGTGTCTCTTGTTTCAGCATGAGTGACAGTGTCTCCTGTCTTCAGCATGAGTGACAGTGTTTGACAGTGTCTCCTGTTTCAGCATGAGTGACAGTGTCTCCTGTTTCAGCATGAGTGACAATGTCTCCTGTCTTCAGCATGAGTGACAGTGTGTGACAGTCTCTCCTGTCTTCAGCATGAGTGACCGTGTGTGACAGAGTTGCCTGTCTTCAGCATGAGTGACAGTGTCTCCTGTCTTCAGCTTGAGTGAAAGTGCGCGACAGTGTCACCTGTCTTCAGCATGAGTGACAGTGTCTCCTGTCTTCAGCATGAGTGACAGTGTGTGACAGTGTTGTCTGTCCTCAGCATGCCTGACAGTGTCTCCTGTCATCAGCATGAATGACAGTGTCTCCTGTTTCAGCATGAGAGACAATGTCTGCTGTCTTCAGCATGAGTGACAGTGTGTGACAGTGTCTCCTGTCTTCAGCTTGACTGACAGTGTGTGACAGAGTTGCCTGTCTTCAGCATGAGTGACAGTGTCTCCTGTCTTCAGCATGAGTGACAGTGTGTGACAGTGTCTCCTGTCTTCAGCATGAGTGCGGTGTCTCCTGTCTTCAGTATGAGTGACAGTGCGCGACAGTGTCGCCTGTCTTCAGCATGAGTGACAGTGTATGCTGTCTTCAGCATGAGTGACAGTGTGTGACAGTATCTCCTGTCTTCAGCATGAGTGACAGTGTTGCCTGTCTTCAGCATGGGTGACAGTGTGTGACAGTGTCTCCTGTCTTCTGCATGAGTGACAGTGTCTACTGTCTTCAGCATGAGTGACAGTGTTGCCTGTCTTCAGCATGAGTGACAGTGTCTCCTGTCTTCAGCATAAGTTACAGTGTCTCCTGTCTTCAGCATGAGTGACAGTGTTGCCTCTCTTCAGCATGAGTGACAGTGTCTCCTGTCTTCAGCATGAGTGACAGTGCCTCCTGTCTTCAGCATGAGTGACAGTGTCTCCTGTTTCGGCATGAGTGACAATGTCTCCTGTCTTCAGCATGAGTGACAGTGTGTGACAGTGTCTCCTGTCTTCATCTTGAGTGACAGTGTGTGACAGAGTTGCCTGTCTTCAGCATGAGTGACAGTGCGTGACAGTGTCTCCTGTCTTCAGCATGATTGACAGTGTGTGACAGTGTCACCTGTCTTCAGCATGAGTGACAGTGTCTCCTGTCTTCAGGATGAGTGACAGTGTGTGAAAGTGCTGTCTGACTTCAGCATGGGTAACAGTGTGTGACAGTGTCTCCTGTCTTCAGCATGAGTGAAAGTGTCTCCTGTCTTCAGCATGAGTAACAATGTCTCCTGTGTTCAGCATGAGCGGTGGTATCTCCTGTCTTTAGCATGAGTGACAGTGTCTCCTGTCTTCAGCATGAGTGACTGTATCTCCTGTCTTCAGCATGAGTGACAGTGTGTGACAATGTCTCCTGTGTTCAGCATGAGTGGTGGTATCTCCTGTCTTTAGCATGAGTGACAGTGTCTCCTGTCTTCAGCATGAGTGACTGTATCTCCTGTCTTCAGCATGAGTGACAGTGTGTGACAATGTCTCCTGTCTTCAGCATGAGTGACAGTGTCTCCTGTCTTCAGCATGAGTGACGGTGTCTACTGTCTTCAGCATGAGTGACTGTGTGACAGTGTCACCTGTCCTCAAGATGAGTGACAGTGACTCCTGTCTTCAGCATGAGTGACAGTGTGGTGTCTCCTGTCTTCAGCATGAGTGACAGTGTGTGACAGTGTTGTCTGTCTTCAGCATGACTGACAGTGTCTCCTGTCTTCAGCTTGAGTGACAGTGTGTGACAGAGTTGCCTGTCTTCAGCATGAGTGACAGTGCGTGACAGTGTCTCCTGTCTTCAGCATGATTGACAGTGTGTGACAGTGTCACCTGTCTTCAGCATGAGTGACAGTGTCTCCTGTCTTCAGCATGAGTGACAGTGTGTGAAAGTGTTGTCTGACTTCAGCATGGGTAACAGTGTGTGACAGTGTCTCCTGTCTTCAGCATGAGTGACAGTGCCTCCTGTCTTCAGCATGAGTAACAATGTCTCCTGTGTTCAGCATGAGTGATGGTATCTCCTGTCTTCAGCATGAGTGACAGTGTCTCCTGTCTTCAGCATGAGTGACAGTGTCTCCTGTCTTCAGCATGAGTGACGGTGTCTCCTGTCTTCAGCATGAGTGACTGTGTGACAGTGTCAACTGTCCTCAGCATGAGTGAGAGTGACTCCTGTCTTCAGCATGAGTGACAGTGTGGTGTCTCCTGTCTTCAGCATGAGTGACAGTGTGTGACAGTGTCTCCTGTCTTCAGCATGAGTGACAGTGTGTGACAGTGTGTCATGTCTTCAGCATGAGTGACGGTGTTGCCCGTCTTCAGCATGAGTGACGGTGTTGCCCGTCTTCAGCATGAGTAACAGTGTGTGACAGTGTCTCCTGTCTTCAGCATGAGTGACAGTGCCTCCTGTCTTCAGCATGAGTAACAATGTCTCCTGTGTTCAGCATGAGTGATGGCATCTCCTGTCTTCAGCATGAGTGACAGTGTCTCCTGTCTTCATCATGAGTGACTGTATCTCCTGTCTTCAGTATGAGTGACAGTGTGTGACAATGTCTCCTGTCTTCAGCATGAGTGACAGTGTCTCCTGTCTTCAGCATGAGTGACGGTGTCTCCTGTCTTCAGCATGAGTGACAGTGTGTGAAAGTGTCACCTGTCCTCAGCATGAGTGACAGTGTCTCCTGTCTTCAGCATGAGTGACAGTGTGGTGTCTCCTGTCTTCAGCATGAGTGACAGTGTGTGACAGTGTTGTCTGTCTTCAGCATGACTGACAGTGTCTCCTGTCTTCAGCATGAGTGACAGTGTCTCCTGTCTTCAGCATGAGTGACAGTGTCTCCTGTCTTCAGCATGAGGGACAGTGTGTGACAATGTCTCCTGTCTTCAGCATGAGTGACAGTGTCTCCTGTCTTCAGCATGAGTGGCGGTGTCTCCTGTCTTCAGCATGAGTGACAGTGTGTGACAGTGTCGCCTGTCTTCAGCATGAGTGACAGTGTCTCCTGTCTTCAGCATGAGTGACAGTGTGGTGTCTCCTGTCTTCAGCATGAGTGACAGTGTGTGACAGTGTCACCTGTCTTCAGCATGAGTGACAGTGTCTCCTGTTTTCAGCATGAGTGACAGTGTAAGACAGTGTTGTCTGTCTTCAGCATGACTGACAGTGTCTCCTGTCTTCAGCATGGGTGACAGGGTGTGACAGTGTCTCCTGTCTTCAGCATGAGTGACAGTGTTGCCTGTCTTCAGCATGAGTGACAGTGTGTGACAGTGTCTCCTGTCTTCAGCATGAGTGACAGTGTCGCCTGTCTTCAGCATAAGTGACAGTGTCTCCTTTCTTCAGCATGAGTGACAGTGTTACACACACAAAATGGAAGGTGCACACAATTAGAGTCACAAAGAGCAATAATGTAATAAATGTTTTCTTCTTTATTTAGTAAAGTTCATTGGACATAGGCACAGCCAACGCGTTTCGTTCCATCGGCCTTTAGGAACTTCGTCAGGGCAAAAGAATATATATCTGTACTGTTGCCGATGTTGGATACGTTTATAAGGATCAATCCAGTAGTCACCAAATGTAGGTCAAAGTCTTAAGATCTGAAAGGACAGCGTCCTCACTAGGAAAAAGATGGAATCCTAAGGGTGTCTTCTCAGTAGGCCAGGGCTGTCTGATGTCAGGTATGTCATAAGTTGGTAATCACAAATGAGTTAAATGTCCAAGCGGGTTCTAGTATATCTCGTGGGGAATTTTATAGTATGGCTCAATACTTCGTTTTCCAGGAAGAGCCAATTACGTGGACGTAACCGCCACCAGTCCGTAATCTGGTAATGTGTTTGTGGCAATGACCACCAAGCACCTATAATAGGGTGCTCCTGTCGCGTAGTTCCGTATCCCGTGGCGCCCTGAGTGACAGTGTTGCATGTCTTCAGCATGAGTGACAGTGTCTCCTGTCTTTAGCATGAGTGACAGTGTTTGACAGTGTCTCTTGTTTCAGCATGAGTGACAGTGTGTCCTGTTTCAGCATGAGTGACAATGTATCCTGTCTTCAGCATGAGTGACAGTGTGTGGCCGTGTCTCCTGTGTTCAGCATGAGTGACAGTGTGTGACAGAGTAGCCTGTCTTCAGCATGAATGACAGTGTCTCCTGTCTTCAGCATGAGTGACAGTGCATGACAGTGTCTCCTGTCTTCAGAATGAGAGACAGTGTCGCCTGTCTTCAGCATGAGTGACAGTGTGTGACAGTGTCTCCTATCTTCTGCATGAGTGAGTGTCTCCTGTTCTCAGCATGAGTGACAGTGTTGCCTGTCTTCAGCATGAGTGACAGTGTCTCCTGTCTTCAGCATGAGTGACAGTGTCTCCTGTCTTCAGCATGAGTGACAGTGTTTGACAGTGTCTCCTGTTTCAGCATGAGTGACAGTGTCTCCTGTTTCAGCATGAGTGACAATGTCTCCTGTCTTCAGCATGAGTGACAGTGTGTGACAGTCTCTCCTGTCTTCAGCATGAGTGACCGTGTGTGACAGAGTTGCCTGTCTTCAGCATGAGTGACAGTGTCTCCTGTCTTCAGCTTGAGTGAAAGTGCGTGACAGTGTCACCTGTCTTCAGCATGAGTGACAGTGTCTCCTGTCTTCAGCATGAGTGACAGTGTGTGACAGTGTTGTCTGTCCTCAGCATGCCTGACAGTGTCTCCTGTCATCAGCATGAATGACAGTGTCTCCTGTTTCAGCATGAGAGACAATGTCTCCTGTCTTCAGCATGAGTGACAGTGTCTCCTGTCTTCAGCATGAGTGACAGTGTGTGACAGTGTTGTCTGTCTCCAGCATGACTGACAGTGTCTCCTGTCTTCAGCATGAGTGGCAGTGTCTCCTGTCTTCAGTATGAGTGACAGTGTGTGACAGTGTCTCCTGTCTTCAGCATGAGTGCGGTGTCTCCTGTCTTCAGTATGAGTGACAGTGCGCGACAGTGTCGCCTGTCTTCATCATGAGTGACAGTGTATGCTGTCTTCAGCATGAGTGACGGTGTGTGACAGTATCTCCTGTCTTCAGCATGAGTGACAGTGTTGCCTGTCTTCAGCATGAGTGACAGTGTGTGACAGTGTCTCCTGTCTTCTGCATGAGTGACAGTGTCTACTGTCTTCAGCATGAGTGACAGTGTTGCCTGTCTTCAGCATGAGTGACAGTGTCTCCTGTCTTCAGCAAAAGTTACAGTGTCTCCTGTCTTCAGCATGAGTGACAGTGTCTCCTGTCTTCAGCATGAGTGACAGTGTCTCCTGTTTCGGCATGAGTGACAATGTCTCCTGTCTTCAGCATGCGTGACAGTGTGTGACAGTGTCTCCTGTCTTCATCTTGAGTGACAGTGTGTGACAGAGTTGCCTGTCTTCAGCATGAGTGACAGTGCGTGACAGTGTCTCCTGTCTTCAGCATGATTGACAGTGTGTGACAGTGTCACCTGTCTTTAGCATGAGTGACAGTGTCTCCTGTCTTCAGCATGAGTGTCAGTGTGTGAAAGTGTTGTCTGACTTCAGCATGGGTAACAGTGTGTGACAGTGTCTCCTGTCTTCAGCATGAGTGAAAGTGTCTCCTGTCTTCAGCATGAGTAACAATATCTCCTGTGTTCAGCATGAGTGGTGGTATCTCCTGTCTTCAGCATGAGTGACAGTGTCTCCTGTCTTCAGCATGAGTGACTGTATCTCCTGTCTTCAGCATGAGTGACAGTGTGTGACAATGTCTCCTGTCTTCAGCATGAGTGACAGTGTCTCCTGTCTTCAGCATGAGTGACGGTGTCTACTGTCTTCAGCATGAGTGACTGTGTGACAGTGTCACCTGTCCTCAAGATGAGTGACAGTGACTCCTGTCTTCAGCATGAGTGACAGTGTGTGACAGTGTTTTCTGTCTTCAGCATGACTGACAGTGTCTCCTGTCTTCAGCTTGAGTGACAGTGTGTGACAGAGTTGCCTGTCTTCAGCATGAGTGACAGTGCGTGACAGTGTCTCCTGTCTTCAGCATGATTGACAGTGTGTGACAGTGTCACCTGTCTTCAGCATGAGTGACAGTGTCTCCTGTCTTCAGCATGAGTGACAGTGTGTGAAAGTGTTGTCTGACTTCAGCATGGGTAACAGTGTGTGACAGTGTCTCCTGTCTTCAGCATGAGTGACAGTGCCTCCTGTCTTCAGCATGAGTAACAATGTCTCCTGTGTTCAGCATGAGTGATGGTATCTCCTGTCTTCAGCATGAGTGACAGTGTCTCCTGTCTTCAGCATGAGTGACAGTGTTTCCTGTCTTCAGCATGAGTGACAGTGTCTCCTGTCTTCAGCATGAGTGACTGTGTGACAGTGTCACCTGTCCTCAGCATGAGTGACAGTGACTCCTGTCTTCAGCATGAGTGACAGTGTGGTGTCTCCTGTCTTCAGCATGAGTGACAGTGTGTGACAGTGTCTCCTGTCTTCAGCATGTGTGACAGTGTGTGACAGTGTGTCATGTCTTCAGCATGAGTGACAGTATGTGAAAGTGTCTCCTGTCTTCAGCATGTGTGACAGTGTGTGACAGTGTCTCCTGTCTTCAGCATGAGTGACGGTGTTGCCTGTCTTCAGCATGAGTAACAGTGTGTGACAGTGTCTCCTGTCTTCAGCATGAGTGACAGTGCCTCCTGTCTTCAGCATGAGTAACAATGTCTCCTGTGTTCAGCATGAGTGATGGTATCTCCTGTCTTCAGCATGAGTGACAGTGTCTCCTGTCTTCATCATGAGTGACTGTATCTCCTGTCTTCAGTATGAGTGACAGTGTGTGACAATGTCTCCTGTCTTCAGCATGAGTGACAGTGTCTCCTGTCTTCAGCATGAGTGACGATGTCTCCTGTCTTCAGCATGAGTGACAGTGTGTGAAAGTGTCACCTGTCCTCAGCATGAGTGACAGTGTCTCCTGTCTTCAGCATGAGTGACAGTGTGGTGTCTCCTGTCTTCAGCATGAGTGACAGTGTGTGACAGTGTTGTCTGTCTTCAGCATGACTGACAGTGTCTCCTGTCTTCAGCATGAGTGACAGTGTCTCCTGTCTTCAGCATGAGTGACAGTGTGTGACTGTGTCTCCTGTATTCGGCATGAGTGATAGTGTCTCCTGCATTCAGCATGAGTGGCACTGTTGCCTGTCTTCTGCATGAGTGACAGTGTTGTCTGTTTTCAGTATGAGTGACAGTGTCTCCTGTCTTCAGCATCAGTGACAGTATCTCTTGTCTTCAGCATGAGTGACAGTGTTGCCTGTCTTCAGCATGAGTGACAGTGTCTCCGGTCTTCAGCATGAGTGACAGTGTGTGACAGTGCCGCCTGTCTTCAGCATGAGTGACATTGTCTCCTGTCTTTAGCATGAGTGACAGTGTTGCCTGTCTTCAGCATGAGTAACTGTGTCTCCTGTCTTCAGCATGAGTGTCAGTGTCTCCTGTCTTCAGCATGAGGGGCAGTGTGTGACAATGTCTCCTGTCTTCAGCATGAGTGACAGTGTCTCCTGTCTTCAGCATGAGTGGCGGTGTCTCCTGTCTTCAGCATGAGTGACAGTGTCTCCTGTCTTCAGCATGAGTGACAGTGTGGTGTCTCCTGTCTTCAGCATGAGTGACAGTGTGTGACAGTGTCGCCTGTCTTCAGCATGAGTGACAGTGTCTCCTGTCTTCAGCATGAGTGACAGTGTGGTGTCTCCTGTCTTCAGCATGAGTGACAGTGTGTGACAGTGTCACCTGTCTTCCACATGAGTGACAGTGTCTCCTGTCTTCAGCATGAGTGACAGTGTAAGACAGTGTTGTCTGTCTTCAGCATGACTGACAGTGTCTCCTGTCTTCAGCATGGGTGATAGGGTGTGACAGTGTCTCCTGCCTTCAGCATGAGTGACAGTGTTTGCTGTCTTCAGCATGAGTGACAGTGTGTGACAGTGTCTCCTGTCTTCAGCATGAGTGACAGTGTCGCCTGTCTTCAGCATAAGTGACAGTGTCTCCTGTCTTCAGCATGAGTGACAGTGTTGCCTGTCTTCAGCATGAGTGACAGTGTCTCCTGTGTTTAGCATGAGTGACAGTGTTTGACAGTGTCTCTTGTTTCAGCATGAGTGACAGTGTGTCCTGTTTCATCATGAGTGACAATGTATCCTGTCTTCAGCATGAGTAACAGTGTGTGGCCGTGTCTCCTGTGTTCAGCATGAGTGACAGTGTGTGACAGAGTTGCCTGTCTTCAGCATGAATGACAGTGTCTCCTGTCTTCAGCATGAGTGACAGTGCATGACAGTGTCTCCTGTCTTCAGCATGAGTGACAGTGTGTGACAATGTCACCTGTCTTCAGCATGATTGACAGTGTCTCCTGTCTTCAGCATGAGTGACAGTGTGTGACAATGTCTCCTGTCTGCAGCATGAGCGACAGTGTCTCCTTTCTTCAGCATGAGTGACGGTGTCTCCTGTCTTCAGCATGAGTGACTGTGTGACAGTGTCACCTGTCCTCAGCATGACTGGCAGCGTCTCCTGTCTTCAGCATGAGGGACAGTGTGTGACAGTGTCTCCTGTCTTCAGCATGAAAGACAGTGTCGCCTGTCTTCAGCATGAGTGACAGTGTGTGACAGTGTCTCCTGTCTTCGGCATGAGTGACGGTGTTGCCTGTCTTCAGCATGAGTAACAGTGTGTGACAGTGTCTCCTGTCTTCAGCATGAGTAACAATGTCTCCTGTGTTCAGCATGAGTGATGGTATCTCCTGTCTTCAGCATGAGTGACAGTGTCTCCTGTCTTCAGCATGAGTGACGGTGTTGCCTGTCTTCAGCATAAGTAACAGTGTGTGACAGTGTCTCCTGTCTTCAGCATGAGTGGCAGTGTCTCCTGTCTTCAGCATGGGTAACAATGTCTCCTGTGTTCAGCATGAGTGATGGTATCTCCTGTCTTCAGCATGAGTGACAGTGTCTCCTGTCTTCAGCATGAGTGACGGTGTTGCCTGTCTTCAGCATGAGTAACTGTGTGAGAGTGTCTCCTGTCTTCAGCATGAGTGACAGTGTCTCCTGTCTTCAGCATGAGTAACAATGTCTCCTGTGTTCAGCATGAGTGATGGTATCTCCTGTCTTCAGTATGAGTGACAGTGTGTGACAATGTCTCCTGTCTTCAGGCTGAGTGACAGTGTCTCCTGTCTTCAGCATGAGTGACGGTGTCTCCTGTCTTCAGCATGAGTGACAGTGTGTGAAAGTGTCACCTGTCCTCAGCATGAGTGACAGTGTGGTGTCTCCTGTCTTCAGCATGAGTGACAGTGTTGTCTGTCTTCAGCATGACTGACAGTGTCTCCTGTCTTCAGCATGAGTGACAGTGTCTCCTGTCTTCAGCATGAGTGACAGTGTCTCCTGTCTTCAGCATGAGTGACAGTGTGTGACAGTGTCTCCTGTATTCGGCATGAGTGATAGTGTCTCCTGCATTCAGCATGAGTGGCACTGTTGCCTGTCTTCTGCATGAGTGACAGTGTTGCCTGTTTTCAGTATGAGGGACAGTGTCTCCTGTCTTCAGCATCAGTGACAGTATCTCTTGTCTTCAGCATGAGTGACAGTGTTGCCTGTCTTCAGCATGAGTGACAGTGTTTCCGGTCTTCAGCATGAGTGACAGTGTGTGACAGTGCCGCCTGTCTTTAGCATGAGTGACAGTGATTCCTGTCTTCAGCATGAGTAACTGTGTCTCCTGTCTTCAGCATGAGTGTCAGTGTCTCCTGTCTTCAGCATGAGGGACAGTGTGTGACAATGTCTCCTGTCTTCAGCATGAGTGACAGTGTGTGACAGTGTTGTCTGTCTTTAGCATGACTGACAGTGTCTCCTGTCTTCAGCATGAGTGGCGGTGTTGCCTGTCTTCAGCATGAGTAACAGTGTGTGACAGTGTCTCCTGTCTTCAGCATGAGTGACAATGTCTCCTGTCTTCAGCATGAGTAACAATGTCTCCTGTGTTCAGCATGAGTGATGGTATCTCCTGTCTTCAGTATGAGTGACAATGTGTGACAATGTCTCCTGTCTTCAGCATGAGTGACAGTGTCTCCTGTCTTCAGCATGAGTGACGGTGTCTCCTGTCTTCAGCATGAGTGACAGTGTGTGAAAGTGTCACCTGTCCTCAGCATGAGTGACAGTGTCTCCTGTCTTCAGCATGAGTGACAGTGTGGTGTCTCCTGTCTTCAGCATGAGTGACAGTGTGTGACAATGTTGTCTGTCTTCAGCATGACTGACAGTGTCTCCTGTCTTCAGCATGAGTGACAGTTTCTCCTGTCTTCAGCATGAGTGACAGTGTCTCCTGTCTTCAGCATGAGTGACAGTGTCTCCTGTCTTCAGCATGAGTGACGGTGTTGCCTGTCTTCAGCATGAGTAACAGTGTGTGACAGTGTCTCCTGTCCTCAGCATGAGTGACAGTGTCTCCTGTCTTCAGCATGAGTGACAGTGTGGTGTCTCCTGTCTTCAGCATGAGTGACAGTGTGTGACAGTGTTGTCTGTCTTCAGCATGACTGACAGTGTCTCCTGTCTTCAGCATGAGTGACAGTGTCTCCTGTCTTCAGCATGAGTGACAGTGTCTCCTGTCTTCAGCATGACTGACAGTGTGTGACAGTGTCTCCTGTATTCGGCATGAGTGATGTATACATAACAATTGATTGTGTTGAAGAAATGTAATGGTTTACTTGAGGTTTAAATTTTTTTTAAATTATTGTAATAAATTGTCTAAAAAGATTTAATAAAGACCATTCTTTATTATTTTAGATTTGTACATTTATTTTCTAATGATGCGGTATGGCTATATTGTGTGGATGTAACTGAATTGATTGGTTCTACCAAAAAGGAAATTTGTTTTTTGACTTGGGCCTATGTCTGATACAATGACTGAGGGAGTCCATGCAAACACATTATGTGTTGATTTAACAAAAGGGAGAGGATCTTGACGGTTGCTATCTGTTTTAAGGCAAAATAATGCACCATTTTTTATTTATACCGTAGAGTCAACAACCTGGTCCAGCAAGAAGGGGGATTAAGGGCAACGGGTACCATTTTTTGTTTGTTACCTTATTCAGTGCCCTGTAGTCAATGCAGGTCCACAATTCAGGATGCAGGAGAGGTGAAATGGCTAATGAACCCTAACGCAAGGAGCTCATCCAGGTAACTCTTTAGATGCTTGATTTCAAGTTCTGACAAGGCATAGATGCAACTGCAGAGGGGGGCCACGACTGGCAGTAAGTCTATACAACAGTCAAATTCTGGATGAAGGGATATTTGCGTTGTCTTTTGTTCACCAAATACATCCTGAAAATCCTGGTATTTCATAGGTAGGGAAGCTACAGTTCCTTATTCAAATGCTGCACAAATTAAGGGTGATAATAATTCCTGTGCTGTGGCATAGCAAAGGGTTTGACAACAGTGTGATTCCCAGAGTTACCAAGCGTAAGGCCTAATCTATATCAGGGTATGGATCTGGAGCCAAGTTACTCCTGATGTAGACCTGAACCTTGGTGTGTCGATCAGGTCAAAGGTCAGAGTCTCAGTATGTCAGTTCTCACATATCAGACCTATTGGTGCTGTCTAGTATTCAATCATGCCTGAAGAGAATGTGGAGCCGCCCACTGTTCTAACAGGTTATGGCTCTGCCTTTTTAATCCTAGGAATCTTGAAGGGACTAGCAAGTGTGAAGGCAAAAATATTTCCAGTTTCCCCCGGACTTGATGAGCCTGGGCACGATTTTCCGCTGTTGTAGAGAGATAATCATGGTTACAAGTCTGGTTAGGTACCGTGGGACGTTACTCAAGGTATTTGCCAAATAGTGTGAGGTCTTATCTAGATACACACCCAACCAGTTGACATCTACGCTAGCTGGGTCTCTCAGTTTCCCTGTACTGCATCAGTGGTGGTTGTTACAAGTTCAAGAAATCCTTTTGGTTTCGCAGTGCATTCTTTAGTAAAATCTTCCACCTTACCGCAATAGAAGCATAAATTCAGTTTTCTTCTGGGCCATGTTCCTCGGCGGTCAAAGGACCATGGAGTCCCCCGAATTCAATTGGCTTGGAAATTTCATGACTTTTAAGATTGGATTCCTTTCATTCCGGCTGAACTATTAGTAGCTTCGGCTCTCCACAAGGTCTTTCACCTCTTCACTCGGATAACCTGTGATCTAAGTGCATGACAAAATAAACGAATTCTGAAGAATCTGACCAGGGGTCCACAATGTGGGCTAACGAGTCTTGAGCTCATCCCTTAGGCATCTATAAAAGATCGAGGTTTTCTCCTCCTCTAGCCACTGAGTTTATGTGACTAACCAACTGAATGATGTAATGTATGAAAGTAAATCCTTACTTCCTTGTCACAGGTTCAGCAGCTCATTATTGCTTGTTTGAACGAGGTGTATAACGCAAAGGGACGACCTATTGTCTCCTTAAACTTTCCAAAATCAGGCGAAACAGTGTCATCGTTTTCAATGAGTGGGATAGCCCCATTGGCAGCAGTGCCTCCAAGATTAGAAAAGATTAAGGCAATTCGGGCGGTATCAGTGGGAAATGCTGTGGGTTTGCACAGAAACTTCCATTGACACTGACTCCAGAATGCATCAAACTTGGCGCTAGCTCCAAAAAAGCACTCAGGTGAAGCCAGTGTAACAGGAGTTGGTATGGTGACAGTGACATTGACTGGGTGACCCCATCCTGGTTTGAGGAACTTGCAGACTGTGTGGCTGGGTGCCCAGACACTCAAAACTGAGCGGGTTGCAAAACCGGATGTGCGACTTTAGGCACAGCCCCTGTATCAGGTAGCCAAGGGGAATGATGTTTGCAGTAAGTTACCAATTCAGTTTTTAGCAACAGGTTTTCTTGTTGAAAGAACTGGACTTTGTGGCATGAGGCGGCAAACTCCTTAGCGAAATCTAATGCACTAGGACACTCCTCCATAAGCGCCTGAGCTAGGTTGTAAATGCTGAACTGTTTGCATAAGTCCATTTCATCTGAACAGGGGAGAGTGTATGAGGCCTGGCTTTCTGTCATGTCACTCACCTGGGTCTTGTCCGCAGAGATGATGCTGGACCACTTATCTCTCCTATGGTGGCGTCTGATCAAGGAATTGCAACTGTGAATCAACTGCTGCCACAGAAGGGAAGTGGGGGTTGGAACAAAATAACAAACTGATAGACTTGCGTACCTTCAAGCTCAGCCACCGTCTTCTTGGAGTTATACATATGCTTCTTCTCAGTACCAGAGAGTGTCGTTGTCATATGTGTGTAATGTAGTGCCCAGTGAGCTGGACTGCAAAAACAAGTAGAAAGGTTATTCAGCAAATAATAAGTTTGTGGTAGTGTGGGTGAGCAGTAAGACTTTATCAGAGGACAGTGTTAAACATTTGTTGTACACACAGCAAATGATTGCATACACTCAAAGCCTGAACTTCAGACCAATTGGTTTTGTCTAAAAATATTCTTTTCGTTATTTTATTTCCTAGAATGAAGCAAGCCTGGCACAGGTGAGTGATTTATATTTTGTAGTAATAATACAGTTTGAATTGCAATTTTATATATATACTTTGGTTTGATTACAGTAGAATTACTGGTAATGCAATGCTTTGAAATATTGTACATATACTTTGTATTGGCTTTTCAATACGATGTCAAGTAAATTACTTTACAGATTACTTTTTTTTACACAGTGTATTGTACCTGGATACTGCACTGGGACATTTCCTGTAAAGTGGTAAGTAAAAGCGTTTTGCTTATTTGGTTACAATTTTAGAAACTTTTATAGATTTTCCAACTCCACACTTAAAAACCTTTTCATAGAAAAACAGTCAATGTTATCCGGGAGAAAATAGTGTTATCAGTTCAGAGGTAATTACTTTGTTGTGGAAGTTGGGTTTCTAGGGATAGACTCAGGGGACCCACAGGGTCGAGTATATACTCTCAAAGCACCCTCAGCGGCACTAGGGCGGCCGGGTGCAAAGTGCTGAGGCCCAATATTATCCAATGGGGGATAAGGAGCCTCTGGTTGGTGGCTGCTCATGAGCAGGCCACAAGGTTATGGGAGCAAAGCTCCTGTACTTAAGCACAGGGCAAAAGGGGGTTAAGGTTACACCCTCAGCAGCACTAGGGCGGCCGGGTGCAGGGTGCTGTTTTATCATCTGGTGCTGTGTTACTTTCAATGGGGATTATTCGGTTTGCAAACACACTGCAGGCTCGGGAACAAAGGTCTTCGGGTGCGATCACCACTTGGAGAGGTAAGTTGGGGTGCTGGGAGTTGGCTAGAAACCGTCGGTTGAGCCACCCAGGGCCTGGGGCGTTGAGTTCAGGGGTGTCTTTTAGGGTAGGATCTTCCTACCAGCTCCTGGTCACGGTTGGGGGGGACCCTCCGGATTGAGGCTGCAGGCTTTGGCTGGAGGCTTGAGGCAGGTCAGGGATCACTGGATCTTGGGTCAGGATCGCTGAGGAGACCTCCTCGTGGTGTTGGGCCACTCGAACTCGGGCCGTGGGCGCAGAATGGTGCAGACGCTCTGATTTTGCCGGGGTTGGAGTCTGTGGGTGAACAAATCCGGTGTTCACAGGAGACACAGTCTTTTCCTTGGAAGGCAGATCAGGTACTCAGGGTTCTTGAGGTTGCAGGCTGCAGGACACACCAGAGTTGCGCTTCTAAGGGCTGTTCTAGCCCTAAAGTTGTTCTTCGCTGCCCTTACCTGTCCTTACCGGCAGATCGGAGTGGGGACTACTACGCAGGCCGTCCTAGGCCCCAGGAAGCATTCAGGCAGCTTCCAGCACCATCGCCCTCACATCGCTGGGGTGGGACTCAGTCCCCCAGCAGACCTTGCACACGTGCGGGAGGTGAGGTTTCCCTTCCGGCGCCATAAAATTAGCTGCGCACTCCCGCAGCACTGGACGCTTCTAAGGGCTGTTCTAGTCCCAAAGTTGTTCTTCACTGCCCTTTCCTGCCTTTACCTGCAGAGCAGAGTGGGGACTTCTACACAGGCCATCCGAGGCCCCAGGCAGCATTCAGGCAGCTTCCAGCACCATCGTCCTCACATCGCTTGGGTGGGACGCAGTCCCCCAGCAGACCTTGCGCACGGCGCTGGTGGTGACGTTTCCCTCCTGAAGCCATAAAATCAGCTGCACACTCCCGCAGCGCAAGACTCGTGCAGGCCAGGCCACGGGCGGGCGGGCCCGGCTGCGCCCGTCCACAGCCTTAACAAGGCCGGGCCAGGCATACTCTCTTGGCTGCTCAACTACGAGGAGGCTACAGTTTGAAGGACAAAGTATTCTAGGTGCACAACACGGAGAAGTTACTACTGCCATGTGGCTGGGTGGTGTATTTTTGATACTCTGTAAGTTTGACGAACACTGTTTTGGGGCAGAGGCCATTTATAATATCATAAACGGCAGGCATCTCCTGTACAAACTAACTAAGTATGGGGAAGAGAAAAGCTGCGCACACTGACCATCTTAATAGTAATAAGCGGGATACTATTGACTCCTTTTTGGCAAAAGCAGTGGGTGCTATCTCAAAGAAGATTGACAAAGCTGAGAGGAGACCCTCTATGGGCTATTTTGGTGTCCCTGCACCTGTACTTATGCCCGGAGAAGTAGCTGACATACCAGATAGGAATCCTCAAGCCACTAATTCTGACACTTCACATGCCTCTGCCATAAGTGCTATAATGCAAGGGGAGGAAGAGGAATGTGCTAAGTCTTCCGCAGCTATAAACAAAGAAGGGTTGGAGCACATAAAAGACTGCGCAAATCAAGAAAAACAAGCATTTGCAATGCAATAGGTCTCGCATTAGGAAAGTGTGAGCTATTGGTATTGTTGGCTTTGAAAATATATAAATTAATAGCATTGTTATTCACAAAGCCAATAGCTTACACTTTCCCAATGCGAGTCCTATTGGCTATGGCAATGCTTGTTGGTAGCAAGCAAGGACAGTGCTGTTGTGGTGCTGAGTGATGATGTGGTTGGGCTGAGTGATGTGGTGGTGTATTAGAGTGATGTGGTGGTGTCCCAGAGTGATTTGGTGGTGTCCCAGAGTGATGTGGTGGTGTCCCAGAGTGATGTGATGTTGTCCCCGAGTGATGTGGTGGTGTCCCTGAGTGATGTGGTGGTGCCCCTGAGTAATGTGGTGGTGACCCTGAGTGATGTGGTGGTGTCCCCGAGTGATGTGGTGGTGTCCCCGAGTGATGTGGTGGTGTCCCTGAGTGATGTGGTGGTGTTCCTGAGTGATGTGTTGGTGTTCCTGAGTGATGTGGTGGTGTCCCTGAGTGATGTGGTGGTGCCCCTGAGTGATGTGGTGGTGTCCCAGAGTAATGTGGTGGTGTCCCCGAGTGATGTGGTGGTGTGCCTAAGTGATGTGGTGGTGTGCCTAAGTGATGTGGTGGTGTCCCTAAGTGATGTGGTGATTTCCCTGAGTGATGTGGTGGTGTTCCTGAGTGATGTGTTGGTGTTCCTGAGTGATGTGGTGGTGTCCCTGAGTGATGTGGTGGTGCCCCTGAGTGATGTGGTGGTGTCCCAGAGTAATGTGGTGGTGTTCCAGGGTGATCCTGAGTGATGTGTTGGTGTTCCTGAGTGATGTGGTGGTGTCCCTGAGTGATGTGGTGGTGTCCTTGAGTGATGTGGTGGTGTCCCAGAGTAATGTGGTGGTGTTCCAGGGTGATCCTGAGTGATGTGGTGGTGTCCCTGAGTGATGTGGTGGTGCCCCCGAGTGATGTGGTGGTGTCCCTGAGTGATGTGGTGGTGTTCCTGAGTGATGTGTTGGTGTTCCTGAGTGATGTGGTGGTGTCCCTGAGTGATGTGTTGGTGCCCCTGAGTGATGTGGTGGTGTCCCAGAGTAATGTGGTGGTGTTCCAGGGTGATCCTGAGTGATGTGGTGGTGTCCCTGAGTGATGTGGTGGTGCCCCTGAGTGATGTGGTGGTGTCCCCGAGTGATGTGGTGGTGTCCCTAAGTGATGTGGTGATTTCCCTGAGTGATGTGGTGGTGTTCGTGAGTGATGTGGTGGTGTCCCTGAGTGATGTGGTGGTGTCCTTGAGTGGGCACCCTGAGTGATGTGGTGGTGTCCCTGAGTGATGTGGTGGTGTTCCAGGGTGATGTGGTGGTGTCCCAGAGTGATGTGGTTGTGTCCCCGAGTGATGTAGTGGTGTCCCCGAGTGATCTGGTGGTGTCCCTGAGTGATGTAGTGGTGTTCCTGAGTGATGTGGTGGTGTCCCTGAGTGATGTGGTGGTGTCCCTGAGTGATGTGGCGGTGCCCCTGAATGGTACCCCTGAGTGATGTGGTGGTGTCCCTGAGTGATGTGGTGGTTTCCCTGAGTGATGTGGTGATGTCCCTGATGAATGTGGTGGTGTTCCTGAGTGATGTGGTCTGTGAGGGTGAAGGTGTGTGGGGATGTGAGTGGGTGAGGGCGAGTGAGGGTGAGGGGTGTGAGGGTGAGTGAGGGTGTGTGAGGGTGGGTGAGGGTGTGAGGGTGAGTGAGGGGGTGTGAGGGTGAGGGTGAGGGGGTGTGAGGGTGAGGGGGTGAGGGTGACGGGGTGAGGGTGATGGGGTGAGGGTGTGTGAGGGTGAGGGTGTGTGAGGGTGAGGGTACAAAATAAATGGTGGCAGGGCAGACATCATAAGACAGAGAGAAGAGACTGCGTGGCGACTGCGTTGGTCAGTCTCAGAAAGAGGAGGGCAGAGTCAGCACAGTCTGCGAGGGATCAACGTGTCTAGAGGCAAAGCATAGCGGATGTAGCATTGCAGCTAGCAAATCGATTGTTTTCAAGCTGAGTGTCCCAAGAGAGATTGCAACACAGCAACAGCATTTGAGGAGCAAGGCTACTGTAAACAAGCATGGTAGGCTTTCACTTTCGTCCAGAAACAAGCTCTCGGCATTGCTGTGGCGGGGGGGGGGGGGGGGCGGCAGCGTTTGAAGTCTGATGCCAAGGCTCAGACAAATGGTGGTGCGCAATGTGCATGCGGGGGGCGGGGGAGCGGCAGTCTTTGAAGTCTGATGCCCAGACAAATGGTGGTGTGTTATGTGGCTGGCGATGGTGTGCACAAGCATAGATCACATTCACTGTATGCGATCCGCAGCCGTTTTGGTAGACTTTTCTTTTCCGCTTACTATAATCTCGCAAGAGCAATGCGCAAGCGCATGGGCTTAGGCGAGACCTAAAAACGAACCCACACGGAGAGTGGAAGCGCCACTATTTCAACCTGGTGTGACCGATATGGGGGATTTTTTAAATACTCTGAAGAAACTTTTCATGGATGTGGTGACTGATTTAATATCCCAGCTTTGGGACAAAGTGGACAAAGTTCTAACAGATAACAAGGAAACATTTAATAAAGTAGAGTGCTTGTTGAAAACTGTTCCCAAAATACCTCCTCCTCCAACTGCGTAGCTCCAGGCAGCTTGTAGTATAAATACAGATGGAGGGATACATAAGAATCTCTTGGCAGAGAAATAGTCACTGAATCAAGTGACGGACCCGAGCAATGTGCCCTATGGTTATTCCATTTCCCATATGGGTTGTCTGACAAGGGGTGCGGGAGGTAGGGGGGACCAACATACTAAAGCTGGTGAGCCTGAGCAAGCGAGGGCCAATCGAAGCAAGCCAATCAGTGTAGGCTTGCCAGTTATTGGCCCGGAGTGTTGCCCCTGTACGGCGGCCTTCGCGGGGGTCCAAGGTCTGGGTTCACACAATAGTGAAACCACTGAAAATTTGATCAACAAGGTAGCACACTGGTTGGGGACACATAGCAGATTTAATGTCTGAGATCACACTAATATTTTGATGGCAAGAAGGATTTTGTGGATTGGTCATTCGAAAAAAGTATTCGGGGGCGTTGCCGTGATAGTCACTTTTAGATTTCCAGCATTGGTGCATAACATATTGAGACACTCTGTGGATTTTCCTTTCTATGCCTCAGAGATCAAACCTCTTCCTTTAGGTTTTTCCTATAGACCTACTCCCAAAATCCCAGCAAATATCCCAGCAAGGAAGCCTGCCTATGGTCTGGAAGGGGGGGTATTTTATATGTGAGGGTCTAGTGACCTCACCAAATTTTGATGTCCCTTTTCAGATCTAAGTGGTTTGGATTGACTTGTCGAGGGCACAGAACATAGTCCATCACAGATCACCTAAACTGAACCAGAAAAAAAACGTACATCATGCCCAGTGAACCCCATACGAGAGATATTGCAGTCCAACCTTTCAATAGTATTGTCCCTTCTTGCCAGATAGACCCCGGGGGGGGGGGGGGGGGGGAGAGATAGCTCCTGCGACATCATATAGTGATAACTGTGGGGGAAACATTAGCTTGATATTCTGGAACGCGAAAGGCCTAGATCCCAAATTTGAAGACGAGAGATGGATTAATTTTATATCCTCATATAAGATCATATGTTTGCAGGAGACATGGGAGATGAAAAAGAGGTTTTTCCTGGAAGGTTATAATATCTTTTTTCTCCCAGTAGAAGGTTCCTCTTCTGGCCATGCAAAAGGGGGTCTAATTATTTTTATTGCACTTGACCTCGATGCATCGATGAAATTACTGAATTGGAATTCTAGAGTTGCACAAGGTTTAACGATATCTGTGGGCAGTACACTGCGGTTTATACTAATACATTTTTAAAACGCACAACACAAGATTCAGGGCCCCTCAAGTTTGTTGGAGTTATATGGGCGCCTGGTGATGATTTTCCAAAGTCAAATCTCGTTTTGCTCGGTGATTTTGACTGTCATTTATGCCCCGACATTGGTCAAAGATCGAGAGATACCCCCATCTGCCAGGCTTCAGAAGAATGGCACATGGAGCATTCTCCTAATAGCATTTATGCACATTCTTATAAAGGAAGGGGCCATGCCACAATTATTGATTTTATTTTTGTTTCGTCATCTATGGGCCATATTATACAGCTCGCCGCATTCCTCGAAACCAACAAATCCCTCGACTCCTCACAATCCGGCTTCCGAGCCAAGCACAGCACTGAAACCGCCCTCATCGCAGCAACAGACGACATTCGAACTCTATTGGACAATGGAGACACTGTCGCCCTCATCCTCCTCGACCTCTCCGCTGCCTTCGACACGGTCTGCCATAACACTCTTTTACAATGCCTTAAAAACGTCGGAATCCAAGGAAAAGCACTGGAATGGATCACCTCATTCCTCACCGGAAGAACGCAAAGAGTCCGCCTTCCACCATTCAAGTCAGAAGCTACTGAAGTCATCTGCGGCGTCTCACAAGGATCTTCACTCAGCCCCACCCTCTTCAACGTATACATGAGCCCCCTCGCGGCCATCGCACACCAACACAACCTCAACATCATCTCCTACGCCGACGACACCCAACTGATCCTATCACTCACCAGAGACCCTAACACTGCCAAAACCAACTTACATGAAGGAATGAAAGAAGTAGCAGAATGGATGAAGCACAGCCGTCTGAAACTGAACTCGGACAAAACAGAAGTTCTCATCCTAGGCACCTCCCCCTCCGCCTGGGATGACTCTTGGTGGCCAGAGGCCCTGGGAAAAGCACCCATCCCGACGGACCACGCACGGAACCTGGGCGTCATCCTCGATTCCTCACTCTCGATGAACAGACAAGTCAACGCCGTCTCTTCATCTTGCTTCAACATTCTTCGCATGCTCAAAAAAACCATTTCGCTGGATCCCCACCGAAACTAGAAAAACGGTCACCCACGCACTGGTCACGAGCCGACTGGACTACGGAAACACCCTCTACGCCGGTACCACTGCAAAACTCCAGAAAAAACTCCAACGCATCCAGAACGCCTCAGCCAGGCTCGTATTAGACATCCCGCGTAGAGAACACATCTCTGGTCACCTAAGAAACCTCCACTGGCTCCCCGTCAATAAGAGAATTACTTTCCGGCTCCTTACCCACGCACACAAAGCACTCTACGAAATCGGACCTGAATGCCTCAACACACGACTGTCCTTCTACTCCCCCCCTCGCCAGCTAAGATCCTCCAACCAAGCCCTTGCCACTGTACCTCGCATCAACAAAACCACCATGGGAGGTAGATCCTTCTCCTACCTTGCCGCTAAAGCCTGGAACGCACTTCCCACTCACCTTCGCCTGACTCAGAACCACCTAGCATTCAGAAAGCAACTTAAAACTTGGTTATTTGACAAGTAACTCCCCATCCTTCTTCAAGCGCCTTGAGACCCTCTGGGTATGTAGCGCGCTATATAAATTCACTGACTTGACTTGACTTGACTTGTCTCTAGGATTTTGGATAGTCCCTTTAGTGATCATAAACCTGTGATTCTGGGGTTGGGGACACAGGGCCCAAGGGCAGTTCAGGATAATAAGAGGGTGAGGGCAATAATGCCAACTGACCAGGCGAGGTGATTGCGGTGGCCGCAGGTGGACACTAACGTTTTTTTTTTTAAACTTTATTGTGCACGTAAATATAGTTACACGTATGGGCCTACAACCACAGGGGCCGGCCGCTAGACAAGGCAATAGCAATCAACATTCACCACAATTCCGTCGCCGGCATCCTAGAGGTACAGCAGCAGTGCAGGATAATGTTCGTAGCAACTCAGGATGGATCCAGGATACAGTAGTATTTTGGGTTTTATAAAAGAACAAAGAAAAGAAACGAAACAAGTCTCAAGGCAAAAGACATTGAACCTGAAGTTGTGCTTGTACAGGGGGGAGCCTCAATTGCGAGATGAACAAATTGTTGCAAACGGTGGAGTTGGTCAGGGGGGGACAGTGGGGAGATCAAAAAGGCAATAATAAATAAGAATTGGACAAGGAATGCCGGATCAGGGGGCGAAGGAGGTATCTGGAGTGTCCTCGAACGGGGTGTACATATGTTCCCTCGATAGGTGTTCCACTGACTCCTGATTGCAGTCCACGCCCTAGGCTTGCCCCTAGCCAAATACACAGTCTTCTCTATGAACATACACCAATCCATATTTTCCTTCCATACTGACATGGTGGGCGGCCGTCGGGAACCCCACAGCTGCGCAATATCTCTCTTTGCAATCATGTTTCCAAGGGCCGACCACTGAGTCTGGGCAACGTTGTAATCATTCGGCTCCCACACATTCAACAAACATCTCCGGGCCTCAGGCAGCAAAGCTATCCCGGTGACACACTCCATCACAGCATGCACTCAATTCCAAAATTCGGCCACCTCCCGGCATTCCCAAATGATATGGAGGAAAGTAGCACTCAATCCACAGCCACGCTTGCATAACCCATCCATAGAAAAACCCATGGAGACCAAACGAGGACCAGTGACATACACACGATGAAGGATCTTAAGCTGGACGAGGCGGAGACGAGCGGGAATGGCCACCTCCTTAGGGGAAGACAGTGCGGACTGCCAGTCTTCATCATCCAGTTCCAGCCCGTCTCCGGTCCAGGTCTCCCTGAGGCGTATGACGAGATCCACCCGATTGTTAATCAATTTTTTATATATTAGTAAGATCGTAACATCAGGCAGATGACCGTCGAGTATACGATCCTCCAACGGGGAGGATTCAGGGATGCTAGGATCGGAGGCGAAGACCGCGACACTAACATTCTTAATAGTTCCCTCTTATAAACCAATTTTATATCTTTTTATTAGGTATAAACAAAGACAATGAAATTCGGCAGCAGCATGTACAGTATGTCCATAATAACACATATAGCGATTACAGTTAGGCAACATTAAATATTGGGTCGATATCAATCATTCATTCATTGAGGGGACATCAAGAAGACAATCGTTCCTCATCCGAGGGTTGCACAGGGGCCACACAGATCCTTCCCCGGTAGTAGTTCCACTTACACCACACTGCAGGCCACTTCCTGGGGCATCCTCGTGCCACATAAACCATCTTCTCCCTGAACATACACCAATCCAAATTCCTTTTCCAGGAGGCCAGAGTTGGCGGGGCATCCGCCCCCCACATTTGGGCTATGTCTCGTTTGGCCACCATTCCACCTAGCGTAGCCCAGAGCCTCTCCACACTCGTTAAGTCAGTGGGTCCCCACATATTAAGGAGGCATCTTTTAGCCTCTGGACGGATGTTCTTATGCAACACTTCCCCCATCGCCTCATGTATCTCCTGCCAATACGTCTGTATCTGTTCACATTCCCAGAGTATGTGGAGGAAGGTCCCTACATGACCACAGCGGCATCTGCAATCCCCTCCTCCCCATGTGAACCAGTTGGGGCCCAGTGATGTATGTTCTGTGCAATATTTTGAGTAGGACCAGCCTTAGTTGTGTGGAAATCACCACCTCTCGGGGCAAGGCGACCGACTCTCGCCATTCCTCCTTATCAAACACAAGTCCATCTCTTCCCCAACACTTACGCAATCGTTCAAGAGGATCTGGGTGTTGTTAATCAATTTTTTATACGTAAACGGGATTGCTTCTGTAGAAGATAGCCATTGAGTAAACCATCTTCAAGCGGCGAGGACTCAGGGCGGACTGTGCCCTTATGCAGTGTTACAGTGATAGCATGGCGGATCTGCAAGTAGCTGAAAAATTCTGAGCCAGAGAGCTTGAATTGCTGCTGGAGAGTGACAAAAGTAACCACATCTTTCTTCACCCAAAGATCTCCCAACCGGGATATACCAATAACATCCCATTTATCGAATACTTTTGATAAATGTGAATCCCACAGTGTGATGTTGCGGTCCCAACCTAAGCTTTTATTATTGGTGTGCCAAATCAGAACAGAGTGTTTGATTGGGCCGGTTAGGAGGAGTTTCCTGGGATTTGAATACAGGGCTCTTTTGTAGTTCCCTTCAGGCAGCAGCCATCTAGCCATGGTAAAACCTGGGTCATCGGGCTGTCGGTAGGTGCCCTGGTTGATAGTGGCCAGATGGGAAGCCCAATCATATTTCCGGATGTCGGGGAGACTGATAATTTGTTAAGTGCGATTCGGGGCCTGCCATCCCACAGCAGCTCTCTCTGCAATCCTCCAATTTCTCGAAAATACTTAGCCGGAACAGGATCTGGGTAATTTTGCAGGGCCTATAGCAGATGGGGCAGGGACATCATTTTAAATAGGGCAGCTCTGCCCATCAGAGAAAGAGGGAGTGTCTTCCAACTCGCAATGTCGCATCTCAGCCTCTGCTAGGGTGGGGACAGGTTTCACTCATACCGGAGTTTAGGATCTGCTGTAATAAAGATCCTGAGGTAGCGGAAGCCATCTCTTACTGTCTGCATTGGGCAATTCCTGGACAATGCAGGAGATTAATTTCCTAGGACATATATGAGAGACTTGTTCCAATTGATTGAGTAACCCGTATATCTACCGAATGTTGTAAAAATATCCAATACGCAGCTTAGAGACATTTTGGGGGAGGCTAGGTAAAGGAGTACATCGTCGGCATAAAGCGAGATGCGGTCCTCCCAGTTTGCCGACCACTGCAGTCCGTAAATAAACGGATCACCGCGGATGCAGGCTGCCAGTGCTTCCAGTGAGAGGACAAATAACAGGGGCGACAGCGGACATCTCTGTCGGGTCCCCCGACTCAGTTGGAATGTGTCTGATCTCTTGTTATTGACCACCACTTGGGCCAGTGGTTCCGAGTAGAGGAGTCTAACCCATGCTATAAAAGCAGGCCCGAACCCCATTTGATGGTGTTGAATGCCATTGAGGTATCTAGGGACACAATTACGGCCGACTCCTTGATAGTATTAACCCTCCCCAGCACTCCATTAACGCTTCGCAGATTAAGGGCTGTGTTACGGTTGGGCATAAAGCCCGACTGGTCCGGGTGAACCAGGGTGTTTATCACAGAGGATTTTAGGTTCTGCGTTGAGCAGGGAGATGAGTCTGTAGGAGGTGCACTTGTTCCTGGGTTTCCCTTCCTTATGGATCACGACCAGTGACGCCATGGGTGGTCCGGAGGGAGAATTCCCACATTCCTGCTCGCCTCAAACATGGAGCAGAGATATGGGGCAATTGTATCAGGATGCAGTTTGTAGAGCACAATGGGCAATCCATTGGGCCAGATCGTTTTTCCCGAGCGGAGGCTCCTGATTGCCTGGGCTTTTTTCGTCATTGGTGATGTCGCTGTCTAAGATGCTTTTGTCCTCTTCCGAGAGGGTGGGAATACAGATATCTCGAAGGAGGTCTATAGAGTCCTCCTCGAGGAAGGATGAAACTGATTGGTATATCACGTTGTAGTGCGTGGCAAACTCATGCACGATTTCAAGAGGGTCTGTGATTACTCTGCCCGCCTCATCCGTGAACTCTGGGACAAGCCTGTTGGCCCGTTCCTTCCTGTCCAGCCAGGCCAGGAGCTTACCAGCTTTATCACCCCATTCATACACCCTACCATCTCTCTTGCTCACCCAAGTCCTAGCCCTGTCAGTGGCAATACTTTTATATTCGTCTCTCTTCAGTTGTAGAAGGTGAATTTTTTACTGGACACTTTTTCTCGATGGGACAGTCCTCAAGACGGAGGATCTCGCCCTCTATATTTTTGAGATGTTTTTGTTTTTGTTTTTTAACTCCTGCGATCAGCGAGAGAGCCTGCCCCCTAATTACTGATTTGAACACCTCCCACAATATTTGGGGGGAGTTGACCGAGCCCTGGTTCTCCTGAAAATAGTGATCAATGGCGAGCAGGAGCCCTTGGTGGACTAGGGGGTTGCGGAGGAACCAGGGGCTGATGGGCGCCATCGTACCCACCCATGTGTCTCCCAGGACCAATTGAGCCCATACCGGTGTGTGGTCAGAAATACCTGTGCCAAATATTGAATCTCACAAATGTGCCTTGTTTGAGACGCTGGGGTTAGGAGGTAGTCAATGCAAGAGAAGCTGTGTTGCGCCCCGAGAAATAAGAATGTTGGATGCTACTGGGATGAAGTGCCCTCCACACATGGGAATTGTTCCAATTGATGTGTGTTTTGTGACAAAATCTAATAAAACTTTGTTATAAAAAAAAATGAAGTGCCGTCCACACATCCGAGAGGGCGAGGGCCTCCAGGAAGTCTGGGAGCCAGCAGGATGAGGGGCCCATGTCGTGATTGGGTTGATGGTCAAGGGAGCCAGAGGCAACCACATTGAAATCCCCTCCTACTCGTAAAAGTTCCTCAGGAACTGAGAGCAGCCGGGTCCCCAGATCAGTGAAGGTTTGGTTCTGCAATCCGGGCGGGACATAAACCGACATTAAGGTAAGTGTGTTGCCCTCCGACTGGCCCGTAACTGCGATGTATCTGCCCCATTCATCAGTGCGTGTTGACTGCATAGAGGATGAAAAGGAGTTTTTAATCAGGATACCCACGCCCCTGGACACTGAAGTGAAACCAGAGTGGGCTACCAGCCTTTATCCCCATATATGTAGCGCTTTACATGTATTACCAAACAGGTGTCTCTCCTAGAGGAAGACCACCTCTGGGGAATGGTGCTTGAGGTACTGGAGGACTAAGGTGCGCTTCACCTCATCACCAAGCACATTAACGTTCCAACTCAATAATGTAAAACATTTATCCCACTGCGTATCCATAAAAACTATCAAGTGTGGTCTTGCCTTTGAACGCCCTCATATTTGGTGCTGCCGATTGAACCTTAACAAACAAACCCTACCCCCCCCAACCCCAACTCCAACCATCCCCCTCCCTGCTCTCCTGCACTTTGGGTCTAAAACTACCCATGAGATTAACTTTGTGAAGACTAAAAGTAGCTTAATGTGGGGAAAGGCGCTCCATCCGCCTCCCAACCACCATTCTCGAAACAAACCAGTGTAATTCCACCGTGCGAGACAGTCGCCCTTGTCTCCGAGGTCAGAAAGACATGATATGCCTTGGCCAGCCAATGTACCTCCGGGCAGTCAGTGCCACTCACATGTCTCTCTCGGTTCAGCACTGGACAGAGGGCAAAGCTGGTACACAAGTTCATCCGATCAGGCCTGCCCCATGGTCAATGTTCCATATCAGTTTAGGTTCAACGGGAACTATGTTCCTTCGCATCTCTCCATCCCTCCAGCCAATCTGCCACATCCTCAGAGCGATCAGAAAACCAGGTCTTTCCATCTGCCTCAAGCTGCAACCAAGCCGGGAAGAGCATGGCATACTTCAGGCCTTTATCTCTGAGTCTTTTTTTAACAGCAAGGAACGAATCATCACTGTTTCTGCACGGCCTGAGTAAAGTCCGGGAAGAAAGAGATAAATGCGTTTTTGTATTTAAGTGGTGGTGCCAATTAAGCAACCTGGCCAGTCAGACATGGGGAAGGGCCCCAGGTCTTGGACGCCCCCCTGGGACCCTATGGGCCCGCTCCACCACAAAGAACTTCGACAGTCCCTTGGGGCATAAATTATTAAGTATGAAGTCCTCGACAAATAGGTCAGGCGCCTGCCTGTCCACTTTTCCCGGCACTTAAATAATCCACACATTGTTACACCTGGTGCATCCCTCATAATCATCTAGCTTGTCCTCTGCATATTTCCTGAAGGGTTTCAGGTCTTGGATTTCGGTTTGGAGGTGCGAGACATCTTCAACCAGGCTAGTCGAGGTCACTTGAAGTTGTTGGACCTTCTCACTCATTTTGGTATGGTCTGCCCGGATGAGAGTTATTTCCACAGTGATCGCATCTGTTCTCTGTTCCATAGACATTCTCACTCTGGCTATCACCTCCATGACATCCTTCAAGGTGAGCTCGGGAGGGCCGCTCTTTGATCCCCCAGTCGGCACCTCCAGAGAGAGGGGTTCAGGAACAGCCACCTTTGGGAAGGCGTATTTGTCCAACCTGCTCTGTTGTGTCTGTTTGGTGCCTTTTCCACTCATTCTGCCTACGAGTCCGGCACTCCTCGCCCCCATCATCGTTCCTGGGTCTCACTGGTCAAGTCCCAGGCTCTTGTAGCCTCGGGTGGCACCTGATCTCCCGTCACTCCCAGGGAGGTAGACCGAAGTAGATGTGGCACACCGTCTCTTGCGAAAGGAAAGGGTTTTAAAAAATCCCAAGTATAGGTGAGTAGAACCTAAGAAATAACCGAAGGCCTAAACCACCAATCAACTCCAACGAACAAATAAACTGTGCAACAATAACATAGTCTTTTTCTGTAATATAAGACTATTTCCTTCGTTTCATTCTAACAGTATTTTCCATATACAACACGGTGGCCCCCCTCCGGTATCCTCACCAACATAGAGCTCCTGATAGAATAAGGTAAATAAGCCTAAAACTCCAAACGGCTCTTGTAAAAAACGCATACCTTTGTAATTTAAAATTGAAACGTACAAGTGATGTGATCACAAATATTTTTCCACTAAGGGATTGCTAACTGGAATTTAAGATACCAGAAGCTCTACATATCTGATTTCGACCGAAAATATTCCTCTAAATTGAAAGAGAGAGGAATCTGAAAAAGTTACACACAGGTATGCTTTATGATTTTCTCCTTAGAAGCTACCTAGATGGTGACTTTATGTCACCATGCCATAAGATCCAAGTGTATAGCCATATATTTCAAATGCCCTCAGAAATGCACCTCATAGAACCCAACTGTGATTATCGAAAACCTTTTTTAAGTGTGTGTTAAAAATGTGCCCAAGAAACAGCAATAGAGGTTTAGTAATAAAGAGATACAGGATGCCGATTTCCATGAATACAGGGATGTTTCTAATTGTAATGTTCTCTTATAGAATTGTTTGTCCTGAAGAAGGTGTTATCACTGATTCACCGAAACGCTGCGTCGACAACAACAACAACTGTGATTCCTGGACTAATTGTTTTAAACAAATTGTGATTTTTTAACATTTTTAGATCATATGTGTCTTTGGGCACTATTATTGTATAAATTGTTTTATTTTGAATTGTAATAAATTGTATATTTTTACAACAAACACACCATCTAGGGTTCTTGTTTTGTTTAGCATTTGTTTACATCAATATGGTACACATTTTAAGTTAAGTCTGGCATTTTGAGGTATATGAGAACTACACTTAGGTTTCTTATGAGTTGAATGGTTCTGGGACCTTCCTCGTTCCTTCACCTTACCTTCCCCACCTGTTGGGTGGGGTTGGCAGAGGTGGCCACGCCTTCTTGGCTGGCTAATTTTTCCCATCTGTCTTCCCGCCGAGAAGGAGAAGAGACAGAATTGGGCCTGCTCCTGATAGCAGGAGAGGCTGGGGGTCGCATAACAAAGGCTGCAAGGCCTTTGAAGCTCCCCTGCCACAGATGGCTCTTCCTGGACTGGAGGAGGTGTGACCACCTCCTCCCAGGAAAGGCTTTGTTTCTGGACTCAGGGAGCGAAGGCTTCCACCCCAGGGGTCCAGAAACATGTCTTGTGGTGGCAGACTGGTGTGTACCAGTCAAGGAACCCACCAGAGGCCGGTTGTGTCAGGGTCTGACTCCTTGCGCCGGCCATATGTCCGGATTCAATGGAAAATACCCCAGGAACTACAAATCCCAGAAGGCCTTTGTAGGAGGGGTCTCCAGGTACTTTAGGCTGACGAGCACAGTCTACTGCGTGCGTAATTCCGATGGTGAGGGACGGAGTTCATCGTGGCTGCAGGAACTGGAGTTCTTCCGTTTAGGACTAAACGGAGTAGTGATAGCGGATTGTTGTCACCTACGGCCACAGGCTAGATCTTGCAGGGCGAGCCGTTCTTTGATTTGCAGACTCACGGTTGGAATCAAACCGGAGTCAACTGGCTGTCGGTAGAGTGCACCGAGCGAAGCGTTCTCGACGAGGGAGGCGCTCGAGTGAGGCATTGGGATCACAGAAGCCTTAGTGATTACTAACCTTGAAATCGGCTCCAACGGCTGTTGGGGTCCCTTCAACTGCTCGAGCTCGAGCAGTCGCTTGTCTGGAGAACAGTGCTGGGCAATACCAGACATATCGGCGAGATGGCGCCAGAAAGGTACTGTTGGCGAGCGAGCTGAAAAGCGTTTAACATTGAGTTTGAACATACAGGGTTTGACAGATAAGACGCCTGGATGTTCCATTTGTGTTTTCAGTTCTTCATGAGGAGCCTATGTGTGTTGGTCCCCTTGTAACTATTTGCTGACGCTTATTTACTTATGAACGTTTGGGAGCAAGGATCTTTGGACATTTGCTCTTGTGGCTCCTTCTACTTTTGTGCTAGTGTGATACATTACCTTTAATTTCTTCTCTGCTCCTGCTTTACTTTTGATGGGAATTCGGCAACATGGGTATGTATGTGCAAGGGTGGTGGTTTACTAGAAATGAAGGCGGGTTGAATGCGGTGTTAACCTGTGTGCTTTGCATTGTAGGTATATCCTCCTCCAGTAGTGAGCAGTATCATTGCTGGTTAGTGAGTTTGTTAGAGGAACACCGCGGCAGATGTAGCTGGCTTTACAGGTACTAAACCCTTCAGTGAGATACAATGAGAGTAGTAGAAATGTAGATTCATATTAATCACTGTGTTTTCTGTTTCCAGGTATCCCATTCCCAGCTGTTCCTACCCGAATTCCTTTCCCTCACTTGATCGCCTCAATACTCTGTGCCTCATGTGTTAGAGTTGGGGATATCAAGAGGTTGACCCCTTTGAGCATCGCCTGAATTTCGAGGAGTTCCTGTGGCTGTGACAGGCATTTTTTCAGGGGGCATCTCAAAGATGCCCTTTGAGTGCATTTTTCATTAAATCCCACACTGGCATCAGTGTGGGTTTAATGTGCTGAGAAGTTTGATACCAAACTTCCCAGTTTTCACCAAAGCCATTATTGTGCTGTGGAGTTTAATGACAAACATATACTCTTAATGGCATTACTGCATTTATAATGTCTATGAATTGCTCTAGACACCGAAAGGGTACAGGGCTCATGCACCTGTACCCTCACCACTGGTATAGTGCACCCAGCTAGAGGGGTGGCTGACCTATGCCAGGGCAGTGGGTTGTGGGCATGGCACATAGGGATGTGTGATTTAGAACTTCTAGAATAGCTGGTGCACAGCCTTTTAATTTCTTCAAGTTTTAATTTTAATACTATTTTGAGTAAATGTTTTAGGTGCTCCACTGGTGGCGTCTTCCGTCCATTTGACTACAATGTATACTACATAAATGCTGTGCTTCCAAACTAAATTGGTTGCATCCCCTTGGGCACACTTTAGGTTCCAGTAGAAATGGACTCCACAAGGTTTTTACGCTTTTCAAGCAACGTATTTAATTGTTCATTACTTCAATTTTCTTCAATGCGTATCAGAAATTTACATCATTTCATTTTGCATGCTTTTTCGAGATCAATATATATTTCACATATGCTTAGATGGCTCCTGTGCATTTCGGGCAGAAAGCCCTTCTTCAGGGGCATCTCTAAAATATGAAATCATAGCACAAGTTGATCATACATCCTTAAGTATTACCATAATACAGTACATTTATACTCTTATTATGCAGGTCCTTATAGCCCCTAAAGGTAACGTGTAGAACATCGAAACTGTGTGGTACCCCGTGTGCTCATGCATGATTGTGGGCCAAAAAATAAATAAATGGCAAACGGGAGTCAAAAAATGAATGACAAACGCGAGTGTACACTCACATTGCACTCGTAGGCTAGGTTGTCTTTGCATCTGTTATTAAAAGGAAGAGAAAAACGAACGTAAGCAAAATTAAAGTAAACTAGTGTACGGTATAGCTTTCCGTGAAATATATCGTAATGTAGCCACTCAGGGACTTACTAAGAGTTATAACGGGCGACGTCTTCCCGTTGTCCGACGTTGCTTCATGTGCCGAACTCGAACGGCACTTCCGCATTTATTTTGCTAGAAACCGCGTATTGGCTGGTGAATGTCAGGTGTCTTGACGTCATCAGAAAAATAAACAACAGACTGGTCCGCGTTAACCATATGTTCCCAAGAGTGCGGTATCATAAGGATTAATCGCACTATTTTAACAAAAAACTGACTAAAAAATAAACGGACTAAAAAGAAATAAAAGTGCGGTAGACGGAAAAAATGTGCACCAACGCTGAAAACATACCAGAGAAAGAATTCAGGGGTGGTTGTTCTAATGTTAACCCCTCCTTCTTATGTGAAATGTGAAATGTGCTGTATAGTTGATGGAACATGTGTATAAGTGCTAACATATGATAATGTGCTAGGCCTCATAACTTATGATTACCGTCTATAAAGGATAGATATTAGTACCACCTTCTGCACCATAGTCGCAGATGTTTATGCCACAGTGGCATTATGCTACTCCTGCATTAAAGGTAACATGCCAGTTCTATACGATCATTTAACCCATTGGGCTTGCCTGAGTTTAACTTACTTATCCAAAAGTTCTCTCGACGTAGCAGGTATTGGTTGTTGTCTCTGCCTTCCATTTTTTCAATTACTTCTAAGATCATGAATTTCATTTGAGAAATGTTATGATGTGCTTCCGTGAAATGGAGTGCCACGGAAGATTTTGCTTACCGTGTTCTTATGTTTGACATGTGTTCGTTGATCTGAACTTTAATTTTCCGTTCAGTTTTTCCCACGTAGACTTTCCCACATGGGCACTTGAGCAGGTATATCACGTTGGATGTATCACACGTAGCCGATACCTTCAGTTTAATGTTATGGCCCTTCATTTTGTGTGTTATGTTGCTACCTCTTATTATGCTGTTGCAGTTATTACAATTACTACAGGGTGTAGTTCCTTTTTCTGTGGTGCTCTGAGTAATGTTGTTTTTTTTTTTTTTTAAACTTTATTGTGCAAAAAATAGCATTACAAGTATGGGCCTACAACCACAGGGGCCGGCCGCTAGGACATGTAAGGCATTTATGTTAATGTACAAAGCAGTGACCGCCCTACCGTGGTCCAACTTAACACAGGATACCTTTTCGGCAACACAGGATGTAGGCAGGATATAGGAATATTTAATTTTTTAGAAAAAGAACGAAAAAGGAAAACAAAGGAAAAAGACTCAAGGCGAAAGGCGTTATAGACAATGTCCAGCTCCGATGGGGGGACCCACAGTACCAAATAACGAATCAGGATGGCATGAAGGATGGTCGGGGGGGGAGGCAGTGGGGAAGTCAGACAATAGGAGAGAAGGAATAAATCGTTCCAGGAACCTCCGGATCAGGGGGAAAGTGGAATGTCCAGAGTGTCCTCGAAGGGGGGTGTGCAAATGTTCCCCCGGTAGGCGTTCCATTGACCCCAAATTTTGCTCCACGCCCTTTGCTTGCCCCTAGCCAAATATACCGTCTTCTCTCTAAATATGCACCAGTCTATATTCTCCTTCCATGCCGACACGGTGGGAGGCCGTGGAGAACCCCACAACTGCGCAATATCTCTTTTTGCAATCATGTTCCCCAGTGCCGCCCACCGGGCCTGGGCAATGTTATAATCATTCGGCTCCCACACATTCAACAGACATCTACGAGCCTCAGGCAGCAGAGCAACCCCGGTTACACACTCCATGACCGCATGCACCCGTTGCCAATACGCCGCCACCTCCCGGCACTCCCAGAGGATGTGGAGAAAGGTAGCACTCATACCACAACCACGCTTACACAACCCATCCAAGGAGAAACCCATCGCAACCAAACGAGGACCCGTAACGTACACACGATGAAGAATCTTAAGCTGGACGAGGCGGAGACGGGCAGGAATTGCGACCTCTTTTGGGGCGGATAAGGCAGCCTGCCAGTCCTCGTCGTCCAACTCCAACCCATTACCGGACCAGACCTCTCTGAGACGCACAGGAAGATCTGCCCGATTGTTAATTAGTTTCTTATAGATCAAGGAGATTGTACTATCGGGCAGATGTCCATCAAGTATACGGTCCTCGAGTGGGGAGGATTCAGGAACCGGGACACCAGCTGTGAAGACAGACAACAAAGCGTGGCGAACCTGCACATATCTGAAAAACTCCAGATCCCCCAACTCATACTCACTTTGAAGCATCGCAAAGGGTTTCACTGCGCCCTTCACCCAAAGATCACCCACTCTGCTGATACCAATAATGTCCCAGTTCTCAAAACCTTTCGTTGTCCAGAGGCATCCCAATTGTTCCGATGCATACAATGGGGTCGCTTGCGTCAATCGATCATTCCATCCTATAGCCGCATTTGCATCTTTCCACACTCGCACCGCAATCTTAGTGGGTCCCGTTAGGTTCCTCCCCGTATCCGAGAGTAGAGTGCTCTATTGAAGTTACCACCGGGCAACTGATGTTTGTCCATCTCGAATGCAGGAGCCGGACCGGGTTCATACGTGGCATGGTTGATGGCGGACAACTGAGAGGCCCAATAGTACCTCCTGATGTCCGGAAGCGCAATGCCCCCGTCATACCAGGGGAGAGTGAGCTTTGCAAGAGCGATGCGTGCACGACCATCCCAAACGAGCCTCCTCTGCAAACCTTCCACTTCCCGAAAGTACGCCGCCGGAATAGCGTCAAAAGAATTCTGAAGCGCATAGAGAAAGCGAGGCAGAGACATCATCTTAAAGAGTGCCGCTCGACCCAGTGGCGACAACGGCTATCTACGCCACTGAGCCACGTCCACCCTTAGTCGTCGGAGAGGCGGGAGGAGATTGTGCTCGTAGCGGGCAGCCGGGTCCAGTGATATATAGACTCCCAAGTACTTGAAGCCGGATTGCGAGATTTGAATGGGAAACCTGCTCGGTAAAGGGGGAAGGCTGCCCGAGATGACATACACACACGATTTGGACCAATTGATAATCAGGCCGGAGTTCTTGCCAAAAGAAGTGAGAACATCGAAAAGGACATTAAGGGATTTACGAGGGGAGGTCAGGTATAAAAGGATATCGTCGGCATACAATGAAACACGATCTTCAAAATCGGGGGACCACTGGATGCCCTTTATCGACGGCTCCCATCGGAGCCAGGCTGCGAGTGGTTCAAGAGCAAGAGCAAAAAGCAAGGGGGACAGCGGGCATCCCTGCGGCGTACCCCTCCCGAGAGCGAAGGACCGGAACACTCTGCCATTGACGACGACCTGAGCCAATGGATCCGAATACAAAAGTCTAACCCAACTGATAAAGTCCGCACCAAACCCAAACTTCGCCAAAGTGGCCCAAAGATACGGCCATTCAATCGTCTCAAAGGCTATTGTGGCGTCCAAGGAAGCCAAGATGGCCGGCTCCGATAGAGACTCCGTTCTAGCGAGAACACCGTTTAGGCGCCGCAAGTTAAGAGCAGTGTTCCGGTGCGGAATGAAACCGGATTGATCCGGGTGGATCAGGTCACAAATTACAGTGAGTAAACGATTGGCAAGGACCTTGGCGAGGATCTTGGGCTCGGCATTCAGTAGGTAAATAGGCCGATACGACGCACAGCGGTCTCGAGGCTTGCCCTCCTTAGGAATCACAACTATAGTAGCCAAACGCTGATCATAAGGGAGGGCGCCGAGCTCACGTGACTCCCTGAACATTGCGCAAAGGTAGGGCGCAACCTTGTCCGGGCGAAGTTTATACAGTTCGATAGGTAGGCCATTAGGGCCCATGGCCTTACCAGAACGGAGGGAACGGATTGCGGTAGCAATCTCATCAACCGACAACGGGGCCTCCATGCGTTCTCGGTCCTCCTCAGACAGACAAGGCAAAGCAATGTCCCTCAGCAGCAAACAAGAGTCATCTTCATCTCTGTCGGACATCGGGGAGTAGACAACACGAAAATAAGCGGCAAAGCATTCCACAATCTCGCCAGGGTCAGTCACGTGCACATCATCCGAAGTCTGTATCACAGGGACCACACAATTCATTCTTTCCTTTCTATCAAGCCAAGTGATCAATTTACCCGCCTTATCACCAACATCGTACAATCTACCTTGCTGTTCCCTGAACATTTTCTTGGCAGCATCCGTAACATGGGATTTATAATCAAACTGCTTCAAACTAAGGGCGTGGAGCTTCTCCCGGGTGACACCTAGTTCCAGGTCTGCCTCCAACTCAAGTATTTCTGCCTCCAGACTCTCAACCTCCATATTTTGGGCCTTCTTGGTCTCAGCTATTAGGGATAGGGCCTGACCACGAATGACAGTTTTGAAGGCCTCCCACAGGGACACGGAGGACGAAACAGACCCCTCATTTTCCAGGAAGTAAGATTCTAGGGACTTTATCAGACCGCGACGGGTCTTGGGGATGCGCAAATACCATGGATTGATAGGGGCGATCCGCCCCGCAGCGTGTATTCCCGTATCAAAACTAAGCCACACAGGAGAATGATCAGAAATGCCTCGGGCCAAATGTCTGATCTCCCTGACGTAGGAAGACTGGGCAGCGGGCATAAGGACATAATCGAGCCTGGATAGACTCCCACGAGCCCCGAAGTGAAAAGTGTACTGACATTGCGTCGGATGCATTAACCTCCAGCAGTCCACCAGGCCAAAAGTGTCTATGAACCCACCGAGCCAGGATTGGGAAGTGGGAAGTGTCCTGGGAGGGTGGCGATCCAAACTGCCTGTAAGCACAGAATTAAAATCCCCGCCCATAAGGAGGAAACTGTCAGGGAGGCCCAGCAACATCCGAGAAAGTAGAGGTCTGGAGAGCCGGGGGAACGTATACTGTAACCAAGGAAAGAGTTTTACCCTCCCACCTACCGGTGATGGCGGCATAGCGCCCTCTGTCATCAAGGATCACAGTGTCTATTTCAATAGGGAGAGAAGAACGGATCAAAATACCAACCCCTCTGGAACCAGTGGTAAACCCCGAGTGAGCAACAAGTCGGTAACCCCACCTGTTTAAAGCATGACACACATTTCCCACCAAATGCGTCTCCTGTAAGAGTACCACATCAGGAGACAAACGACGCAAATATTGCAGCACAACACCCAGTTTGATACGATCCCCCAATCCATTGACGTTCCATGATACCAACCTCAACCCACTACCCCCCATCCCCACAAGTAATGCATAGGTCACCCCACCTAGAGCCAGATACCTGAAGCAAGGAAAAGATCAATATGTCGCCTTGAGAGGAAAAAACACACACCCAAACGCCCCATCCCACCCCCCAACCAACTCCCGTTACAACTCCCCCCTCCCTGCACCCCTGCAGTAGACTAGAAAGCCACCCCAACATGCAGTGTGCCTGTCGCCCTAACAACCCCATTCTACACAAAGACCCCGGAGGAGGAAAGAGGCCCGTCGCCACCCGTTACCCAGACGTGGACCACCATGAAACATACTAGAAAAAGAAAATAGAACCCAGCTGAGGATTGTCGAATGTTCGGAGGTCAGGGACCGAAAAGTCACTTTTGCGTAGGCTCACCACCCTCGGCCCCGCCAGGGTGCTCCGTCTGACCACCTCGGCCAGGTAGGGTGTCCAGCCAGTCACTTACATTGTCCGGCCGATCGAAAAAGAAGGTCCGCTCCTCATACTCCACTCGGAGCCTAGTAGGGAAAAGCATTGCATACTTCAAACCAAGGTCCCGAAGACGTCGTTTTACACCCTGGAAAGCCATCCGTTGTCTCCGGACATGTTGAGTAAAGTCCGGGAAAAAGTTGACAGAGGAGTTCTCACACTTTACCGGGCCATGCACTCTCGATGCCTTCAGGATCGCATCTCGGTCTCTGAAGTGGAAGAGTTTCGCAATGATGGGCCGCGGAGGAGCGCCCGGTTTGGGCTTTCCACCCGGCACACGATGAGCACGCTCCACTGCAAAAAACTTGCTGAGTCCAGAGGGAGAGAGATGGTTCATGACAAGATCCTCGACCAGGAGATCTACCGAGTGAGGCTCTGGATTTTCTGCCACACCTATGACGCGAATGTTGTTGCGTCGCGCCCTGTTCTCAAAATCCTCCAGCCGATGGGACATCAAGTCATTGGCTGATTTCAAATTACCAACTTCTGTTTGAAGTTCCGACACATCGGCCGCGAGGCTGGAAGTCTTTAGATCCAATGACTTCACTTTCTCATTGGTCTTGGACAGGTCAGCCCTGATCAAGGTGACATCGATGGCGACCGTGTCGATTTTACGAGCCAGAGCCTCATATTGCTGACCAATGGTCTCCTTCATATTGGAGATGGCGCCCATGATGTCCTGCAGGGACAGATCAATAGGAACGGATGGGTCCTCTTTAGCATCCTCTGGTGTTCGACTGGAGAGTCCGGGGGATCCTTTGGGCTGAGTGCTGCGATCTATGACATTTGTCTGAACCAGTCCCCCACGAAGAGGTGTCTTTGTCTTTCGCTTCTCAGCATCACCCTTGCCACCCATTTGGAAGATGCGCCCCGGAGGGGCCCGCGAGACCTGGTGAAAAGGGCCGCCGACAGGCCGGGCACCAATAGACCACAAAAGCCGGCTCACACGGCAAAAACAAAATCACAAAAGTGATCCAAATGGCTGTGAAGGAGGGCAGTGGTTGCGGTAGATGGAGGCTGGACCGGCCCCAAGCCGAGGGATACGGACTCACAATTAAACCGTGTCGGTATCCAGAAACGAAACCGAAAGTGGTGTTGGGGCTACTGAGAAGACCCCACTGCCGTTGTTGTTCGATTCCGTCCCGGATCCAGAGGTCGCCTACTCCCCGGCTCGCCTCCAGGTGGGCCCAAGAAGTTCAAATCGACACAGTTTCGGTTGCCCAAGTCCGATTTAAGTTCTGAAAAGAGTTATGAAGTCAGCCGAGGTTCATCTCAAAGAATCCGTCCAAGAAATCAGGATAACTTCAGGATAGATTGCGAAGGGTGGCGAGGGTCCGGGGAGCCCTGCGCTCACGCGACCATCTTGGATGCGTGCTAAGCTCCTCCCCCAGTAATGTTGGTTTTAAGTAACTCTCCCATGTTTTTACTTCTCATGTAAGCAAATACTGGTGGTCTCTTGAATAAGGAATTAAAATCCGGTTCCATGCCTAGAATTGGCCAGTGTCTTTTGATGATCTTTTTAAAATCGCTACTCAAATTTGAAAATGTTGAAACCACAACCATTGTGGTATTGCTCGGTTTAATGGTTGTCTTTAATAGATCCGCTCTATTCAAGGAGTGTGTTCGTTGTTTGGCTTTCTCAATGATCTGTTGCGGTTAGCCTCTATCGAGAAATCTCCGTCCCATCTCTTCAATCCTGGCAATAGCCTTGTTTGGATCCAATGTTATCCTTTTAGCCCTTATCATCTGTGAAACTGGTAAATGTTGTTTTAATGACATTTGATGAAAACTGGTGAAGTGTAAGGTGTTATTCCTGTCTGTAGGTTTCCGAAATACATCCGTTTCTAATCTGCTTTTTGGTAGTCTGATTTCCACATCCAAAACGTGATGATTTCTTTCTGTATCTCTCAGGTGAACTTGAATCTGTTCATCGATCTGATTTAATGTAGTAAATGTGTCTTGTAACATTTCTCGTGAATTCTTCAAAAGAATGAAATCGTCGTCAATGTAACTTACTAATAGTTTGATGTTCTTATACCATTCTGGTCTTAAAAAAATGTGTTCCTCCTCATATTGCTTCATGAATAGGTTGGCATATACCGGCGCAGCGCAATTCCCCATTGAGGTACCTACTAATTGGAGGTACATATCCTCTTTGTATTTGAAGTAACTTTGATAGGGAGTAAAATATACCAGTTCCATAAGAAATACTTGCATCGGATGTTCAACGTTTGTGCTTAGTATTGCTCGTTCCATGGCCTCTATGCCTTGTTGATGTGGAATTGAGGTGTGGAGAGACTTCACATCTGCTGTACACATCAGTAGGTTTTCCTCGTCATTGATCTCAACTGCCTGTAATGTAAGTAGGAAGTCCGTTGTGTCTTTCACATAACTTTTCATGGTTTGTCCCACTGGTTCGTGGAGACTTCCACGTGTGGAAACAATCGGCCTAAGCGGTGGATCTCGCAAGTTTGTATGGATCTTTGGAACCATGTATATTATCGGGCTCCTTGGGTTGTATTTCATGAGGAAGTTCTTAGTTTTGTCTTTAATTACTCCAGCTTCATAAGCTTTGTCTATGATGTTTTTTAAGGTATTCACGAATTGTGTCGTGGAATTGTCTTTCAGTTTCATGTAAGTGGTTGTATCTGATACATGATCCACAGTTTCCTTTCATAAATGTCGGTGTTCATGCTCGCTAGCGCCCCTCCTTTGTCAGCTGTTGTACATTTAATTTGTTTGTTATTGGCTATTCTCCTTAATGTGTCTAAGTCCTTTTGTGTGATGTTTTTCGTCAATTTTATTGTTATAATTCAATTTGGACAAATCTTGTTTAACGAGGTTCTCAAACAGGTCCAAGATCTTGTGACTAATTGGAGCTTGAATGAACTTGTCGGTCTAAGACCCATTAGTTGATCTGATTCTTGTCTCCCTTGTTCAGGTAGGACGTTTTCAAAAAAGTGTCTTAACCTTAATTTCCTCATTAGTTTAAAAGTGCTGACCTCCAGTTCCATTTGATCGGTTCGCGTGGTAGGCACAAATGATGTGCCCTTTTGTAGTAATTTAATTTCATTGTCATTAGGTGCATAATCTGAAATGTTGATTATTAATTGTCTTTCGGTGCTGGCTTCTTTTTGTCCCTCCTTGGCGGTGTTGTGCTTCTGGTATTGGGATGTTCTTTGTCTTTTTCCCCTCCTGGGTCTCCCCTTTCTTGGTGGCCTTGGTCTAGAAAAAGACTTGTGATGGTTTGTATGGTGGTAGTTGGTAGCTGTTCTCTTGGTGCCATTTCGTGTGTTCTTAATGCCTGTTGTGTGGTGCTTGTTTGCGATCTGATGGCTACGTCACTACCTGACCAGGAAGTGTCCGTTTGCTGGGTATATGGGCGGCTTTTCTCCTTTGGGCATAGACTTCCGCCCAAGTATAAAACTCCCCCACTTTATAATCGAGCGTGTCCCTGCGAAATGTTCTGATCTTCCTCTCATTGATTTCTTGTGAATGTTTAGCGAGTTGTTCGTTAATCTCCTCCAAAGTTTTGGTCCAATCCTCCGTTGACATCATATTTGTGAGCTCATTGGTGACATCCACTATTTCTTTAGTTAATTCGCTCAAAATGCTCAACAATTCCTCAATGATTAGTAGGATTAAATCCAGGCTGCATTTATTGAGAATGGCATACCAACGTTCTTGGAACCGTTTTGAAATTTTGCATAATGATGGTTTTAATGCTATACGTAGGCCTCGGGATATGAGTTGTGGTCAGTGGTATTTAACAAGCGTACTGGCTTGCAACTTTTGGTTTATTTTTCTTTTTAATAGATACAGTAATTGTCTTATGTTCTGCTCTTTGGTACGGTTGGTGGTAGTCTGTGCTATGTCTTCATGAAACAATGCATAGATCCTTGAGGCTTCTTCTTCTGCGAACACAAAGGTGTCTGCTCTTGCGTCAGTGGTTTTGGTAATATCCTCGTAGGACATGTTTACTTGTGTTCAATGTAGGCGTACTACCTGTCTGGAGGGCAGATTGGTGTGATTTAGAACTTCTAGAATAGCTGGTGCACAGCCTTTTAATTTCTTCAACTTTTAATTTTAATACTATTTTGAGTAAATGTTTTAGGTGCTCCACTGGTTGCGTCCTCCGTCCATTTGACGTCAATGTATACTAGATAAATGCTGTGCTTCCAAACTAAATTGGTTGCATCCCCTTGGGCACACTTCAGGTTCCTGTAGAAATGGACTCCACAAGGTTTTTAGGTCTCGTCCTATTCCATTCCGCAAGGAATGAATAGGACGAGACTATAGGGGCTAAAATAAGAGCTAAACTAAAGCGGATTTCCAGAAGTGCATGTGGTCTCATGACCGCGCTTCTATCCGACTGCCTCGCATCACCACATGAAAGCCACACACACTTCAAAGGCTCCGCTCCCCGCCCCCCGCCCCCCGCCTGCACTTCGCACTCTCCGACTTCACCTCCCACGGCCACTCTTCCCATTCACACGCTCGTTACCATTTGCTTCCGAGCCGCATTTCTCCTCCCCCCCTAATCACAGCAATGCCAAGAGCTTGTTTTAAAAAGTAATGTGCTCGGGCGCCGCGCTTCTTACCTTGGTGCCCGGTTTCATGTTTGTTAAACATTAATGTGCTCGCAGCATTGTGCCTGGTTTAAAGTTCATTTCTTTTTATTAATGTGCACGGGTGCTGGGCTGCCTAGCACAGCACCCGGTTTCATTGTTTATAAAAAATGTGTGCTGTTTTAAGTGCAAACTGTAAAACATAGTTCCACCAGTTCCTTACACGCGTTTCTGAACATATCTCGTTACTTTATATATGTAACACTGGACTGTGCGCATCACACCCGAACACCCGACCTCTCTTTTAAGAAGGGGTTCAATCATGTATTCCATACCCAAACGTACTTCAAAAAACAAGTGTAATGCATACAGCATCCTCGGACTGACTTTTAAAAACAAGACATCCGTGTACACTTCATACCCAAGTGACTTGTAAATCTAAGGCAGTACCAAACTCGTCATAAACCAAGTTACTTTTTAATAACTCGGACTGTGATGCACAGTTATGCGCAGTGACGCGGAAGTGCTGTGTTTTAAAAATTACAGTGTCTGTGTGCATTTGTGAGTAGTAATCCCCGAAGTATAGATCAAAAGCATGGACCCGATTTCACACAAACAGCAAAAATACAAAAGAGTTGTATTTACAAGCCCCATGCGCCGCCCATGCGCCACTCTTTCCCATATTAAAGGCGACGTACCGGCGGCGCATGGGGCATGTTTGAGGATAATGAGCTGTTTCAGTCAGCGTGTCCAAGCCTCTTCTGGTGTCCGCTCTCCTAGACATTTCCCTGATTGGAGTTGTCACATGTTGGCAAGACAACAATAATGTGCCTCCTCGGCGTGCCACGGAGCAGCAACGCAACTAATTGGGCAAACGGGCATTATTCGTGAAGGCGCTCCTTTTAAATGACTGTAGTGATGCAATGCTGATCATTTCTTGAACTCTGCCGTGTGTACGTAATTGCGTGAAATGCTGTGTGTTGCGCGAACCATCCCGTGGGTTACGAATAAGTCTGCTTGAGTTATCCCCAATCACATAACCAGAGGTCTGACCTCCTCCTGGAAGCTGCGGCTTGGATTCCACCCTTTGATCTGGCGCCTCCTGCTGACTGGCCAGCGCCATAGCAACAGGCAGCTTTTTGTCATTTAACTATGCCTGGGCATTTGCAAGTCTAGAGCGAGGCATTGTGGGCCTCAATATAGAAACTCTATCCAAATGCAATTGTAGACGAAGGGCTTTGTGAGTTGTTTGGCTGACAAAAGACACAGGAAGAGAAGGAAGCCAGGGCTGTAAACTGCAGGGAATGGGGACACCTGTAGTAACTTTTTTTTTTCGGACTGAGTCCTAACTTTTACAGACTCTATTGGGGAGGGTGCACTCTCATGTCATCCAATGGCGCCGTTTATTAGGCAGGTTACACCACACACACTTAGCAAAGGCTGTCATTGAAAGCATACAAGGGAAGAAAAGCTCTTTAGAGCAAGCAGTTTCTAAAGGCGCCCCAAACAAACTGGTGCAATTGATCCAAGGACGAGCGATTTTCCCAGACTTGGGTTTGTTTACATACGTAATCCATGAAAGGTACTAGGCTACAGGTTAAGACATTCAGGTGTGGCCGAGCTCTGCATTATATTGTAGCATTTATATAGCGCATTATACTTCATTATGGGCATCAACGCACCTTAACAGACATGTAACATGTCCACTGTGGGGAAGAGCACGATCAAGAGTTTTGCAGTTGATGTGAACCTATGTGGGAAGGATTTTGAGGTCATGTGTGAGGGATGAGAGAGTTACTCTTATCTTGGGGTGCAGCAGATGTGACGTGATAGAGTAGGAAGTGTGAAAGTACGGATCCCAAACCGTGATTGTAATTATCTGGTGGTCATACCACAGCATCACTCAGCACCACCACAGCACCACTCAGCACCACCACATTATCACTCAGCACCACCGCATTATCACTCAGCACCACCACAGCACCACTCAGCACCACCACACCACCACTCAGCACCACCACATTATCACTCAGCACCACCCCAGCACCACTCAGCACCACCACATTATCACTCAGCACCACCACATTATCACTCAGCACCACCACAGAACCACTCAGCACCACCACAGCATCACTCAGCACGACTCAGCACGACCACATTATCACTCAGCACCACCACATTATCACTCAGCACCACCACAGCACTACTCAGCACCACCACAGCACCACTCAGCACCACCACATTATCACTCAGCACCACCACAGCACCACTCAGCACCACCACAGCACCACTCAGCACAACCCCAGCACCACTCAGCACCACCACATTATCACTCAGCACCACCACATTATCACTCAGCACCACCACAGCACCACTCAGCACCACCACAGCACCACTCAGCTCCACCACAGCACCACTCAGCACCACCACATTATCACTCAGCACCACCACATTATCACTCAGCACCACCACATTATCACTCAGCACCACCACAGCACCACTCAGCAGCACCACAGCATCACTCAGCGCCACCACAGCATCACTCAGCACCACCACATTATCACTCAGCACCACCACAGCATAGCTCAGCACCACCACAGCACCACTCAGCACCACCACATTATCACTCAGCACCACCACATTATCACTCAGCACCACCACAGCACCACTCAGCAGCACCACAGCATCACTCAGCACCACCACAGCATCACTCAGCACCACCACATTATCACTCAGCACCACCACAGCACCACTCCGCACCACCATAGCATCGCTCAGCACCACCACAGCACCACTCAACACCACCAAATTATCACTCAGCACCACCACAGCACCACTCAGCAGCACCACAGCACCACTCAGCTCCACCACAGCACCACTCAGCACTACCACAGCACCACTCAGCACCACCACAGTATCACGCAGCACCACCACAGCACCACTCAGCACCACCACAGAATCACTCAGCACCACCAGAGCATCACTCAGCACCACCACAGCATCACTCAGCACGACCACAGCACCACTCAGCACCACCACAGCATCACTCAGGGGCACCACAACATCACTATGCGCTACCACAGCATCACTGAATGCCACAGCATCACTCGTCGCCACCACAACATCACTCCGCGCCATCACAGCATCAATCTGTGCAACCATTCAACAACAACTGGTTCAAATATGTTCTCTCAATGTTTCAAGCTTTATTACAGATGTCACAAAAAGATGTTAATATTTCACTTCTGTTCTTGGATTTTCGTCACAATAAAATACACTGAACATAATCATCACAAAAGTTATTTACAAAAGTTTAAGCTATTGCCATTATAAATTACAATCACTTTTATTTAAGTATTAATTATTTAAAAAAATTAAAAGCCATTGTTATTTGTAATATCAATACATCTAAGTCACGTAAATACAAAACATGTTGCATTACAAATGCTATAGGTGTCACATTTCCGAAAGTTATAACTATTGGCATTGTAAATGACAAAGCTACTAATTTTGCAATTTTCAAAACCAACACATAAATAAAAAATGTGTCATTTACAATAACAGTAGCTCAAACTTTCCTAATGCGAGACCTATTGCATTGCAAATGCTTGTTACGCTTTTCAAGCAATGTATTTAATTGTTTTTTACTTCAATCTTCTTCAATGCGTATCAGAAATTTACATAATTTCATTTTGCATGCTTTTTTGAGATCAATATATATTCCTTTATAGACGGTAATCATAAGTTATGATGCCTAGCACATTATCATATGTTAGCACTTATACACATGTTCCATCAACTATACAGCACATTTCACATAAGCACGAGGGGTTAACATTAGAACAACCACCCCTGAATTTTTTCTCTGGTATGTTTTCAGCGTTGGTGCACATTTTTTCTGTCTACCTCACTTTTATTTATTTTTTGTCAGTTTATTTTTTAGTCCGTTGTTTGTTAAAATAGTGCGATTAATCCTTATGATACCGCACTCTTGGGAACATATGGTTAACGCAGACCAGTCTGTTGTTTATTTTTCTGATGACGTCAAGACACCTGTCTTTCACCAGCCAATACGCGGTTTCTAGCAAAAATAAATACGGAAGTGCCGTTTGAGTTCGGCACATGAAACAACGTCGAACATTGGGAAGACTTCGCCCGTTATAACTCTTAGTAAGTCCCTGAGTGGCTACATTACGATATATTGCTATACTGTACACTAGTTTACTTTAATTTTGCTTACATTCGTTTTTATCTTCCTTTTATTAACAGATGCAAAGACAACCTAACCTACGCGTGCAATGTGAGTGTACACTCGCGTTTGTCATTCATTTTTTGACTCGCGTTTGTCATTTATTTATTTTTTGGCCTACAATCATGCATGAGCACACGGGGTACCACACAGTTTCGATATTCTACACATGTTACCTTTAGGGGCTATAAGGACCTGCATAATCCATACTATCATTATAAACAGAGAGAGACCAAACCGTTGAGGTGGGTAAGCTCCGGAACCACAGTGCCAACCGGGACACTGCATCCAGCATTGGAAAGGTGAGGCAGAGCAGATGGACATAGGCTATACACCAGCGCAACATATACTTTGCAAAGGACAAAGCACGTTTTGAGACAAAGTAGTCTGTTGGAAGTAGCACCAGCTCTGAGGAGCATACGCCGCCTGCAGCGTGGGAATAGCGTCAGTGCAGGGAATAGCATCTATGCAGGTGTGTGAGAATAGCGTCCTATGGTGTGTGAGAATAGCGTCCTATGACGTGAGCAGAGCGTCCCATGGTGTGTGCGAATAGCGTCCTATCACGTAGATGGTGACGGCGTCTCAGTGCAGGTATGTGAGAATAGCGTCCTATGGTGTGTGCGAATAGCGTCCTATCACGTACAAGTCCAGTGCAGGTGTGTGCTGTTTCAGAAGTGCGTTCACGTACGGAGGCACCCGGGCACATTGTGCAGGCCAGGACGGCTGAGGAGCGTGTGCACACTGTGTCATTGGGTGAAATTCGGGATACGCACAGCATTGCGTAAGGAGGCACCTGGGCACATTGTCCAGGCCAGGACGAGGGAGGCGCGTTTCCGCACTGTGTCATTGGGGGAAATTCCGGACACACACAGCATCGGCATCAGCACAGCACAGCATCGCGGTGCCGCTTTGGGACACTGTGAGGCCACAGACGATGAACGTTGGTGCCGTCATTATCGTATGCAGAGGCTGACATTCTTTTTTATTCCCGGACAACATCGGGACGGGCTGCTAGAAAGAGTATAAATGTACTGTATTATGGTAATACTTAAGGATGTATGATCAACTTGTGCTATGATTTCAAGTTTTAGAGATGCTCCCTGAAGAAGGGCTTTCTGCCCGAAATGCATAGGAGCCATCTAAGTTTATGTGGAATATATATTAATCTCGAAAAAGCATGCAAAATGAAATGATGTACATTTCTGATACGCATTGAAGAAGATTGAAGTAATGATCAATTAAATACATTGCTTGAAAAGTGTAAAAACCTTGTGGAGTCCATTTCTACAGGAACCTAAAGTGTGCCCAAGGGGATGCAACCAATTTAGTTTGGAAGCACAGCATTTATCTAGTATACATTGACGTCAAATGGACGGAAGACGCCACCAGTGGAGCACCTAAAACATTTACTCAAAATAGTATTAAAATTAAAACTTGAAGAAATTAAAAGGCTGTGCACCAGCTATTCTAACAGTTCTGAATCCCACCAATACGTCTACCAGACTATAGCACGCCTACATTGAACACAAGTAAACATGTCCTACAAGGATATTACCAAAACCACTGACGCAAGAGCAGGCACCTTTGTGTTCGCAGAAGAAGAAGCATCAAGGATCTATGCATTGATTCAGGAAGACATAGCACAGCCTACTACCAACCGTACCAAAGAGCAGAACATAAGACAACTACTGTATCTATCAAAAAGAGAAATAAACCAAAAGTTGCACCCCAGAACGCTTGTTAAATACCACCGAGCACAACGCATTCCCCGAGGCTTACGTATAGCATTAAAACCATCATTATGCAAAATTTCAAAACGGTTCCAAGAACGTTGGTATGCCATTCTCAATAAATGCAGCCTGGATTTAATCCTACTAAACATTGAGGAATTGTCGAGCATTTTCAGCGAATTAACTAAAGAAATAATGGATGTCACCAACAAGCTCACAAATATGATGTCAACGGAGGATTGGACCAAAACTTTGGAGGAGATTGACGAACAACTCGTGAAACATTCACAAGAAATCAATGAGAGGAAGATCAGAAAATTTAGCAGGGACACGCTCGATTACAAACTGGGGGAGGTTTATACTTGGGTGGAAGTCTATGCCTACAGGAGAAGAAACCGCCCATATACCCAGCAAACGGACACTTCCTCGTCAGGTAGTGACATAGCCAGCAGACCGCAAAAAAGCGGCACACAGCAGGCATTAAGAACACAAGAAATGGCACTAAGAGAACAGCTACCAATTACCATCATACAAACCATCACAAGTCCTTTTTTAGACCCAGGCCACCAAGAAAGAGGAGACCCAGGAGGGGAAAAAGACAAAGAACATCCCAATACCAGAAGCACAACACAGCCAAGGAGGGACAAAAAGAAGACAGCACCGAAAGACAATTAATAATCAACAGTTCAGATCATGCACTTAATAACAATGAAATTAAATTACTACAAAAGGGCACATAATTTCTGCCTACCACGCGAACCGATCAATCGGAACTGGAGGTCAGCACTTTTAAACTAATGAAGAAATTAAGGTTAAGACACTTTTTTGAAAACGTCCTACCTGAACAAGGGAGACAAGAATCAGATCAACTAATGGGTCTTAGACCGAAAAGTTTATTCCAAGCTCCAATTAGTCACAAGACATTGGACCTGTTTGAGAACCTCTTTAAACAAGATTTGTCCAAGTTGAATTATAACAAAAAAATGAAGAAAAACATCCCACAAAAAGGACTTAGACACATTAAGGAGAATAGCCAATAACAAACAAATTAAATGTAAAAAAGCTGACAAAGGAGGGGCGCTAGTGATCATGAATACCAACATGTATGAAAGGAAACTGATGGATCATATATCAGATACAACCACTTACATGAAACTGAACGAAAATTCCACGACACAATTTATGAATACCTTAAAAAACATCATAGACAAAGCTTATGAAGCTGGAGCAATTAAAGACAAAACTAAGAACTTCCTCATAAAACTCAACCTAAGGAGCCCGATATTATACATGGTTCCAAAGATCCATTAAAACTTGCGAGATACACCGCTTATGCCAATTGATTCCACACGTGGAAGTCTCCACGAACCAGTGGACAATTTTTGGATAAATCTCTTCAACCAGTGGTGAAAACCATGAAAAGGTATGTGAAAGACACAACAGACTTCCTACTTAAATTACAGGCAGTTGAGATCAATGATGAGGAAAACCTACTAATGTGTACAGCAGATGTGAAGTCTCTCTACACCTCAATTCCACATCAACAAGGCATAGAGGCCATGGAACGAGCAATACTGAGCACAAACGTTGAACATCCGATTCAAGTATTTCTCATGGAACTGGTAAATTTTAATCTCTATCAAAGTTACTTCAGATACAAAGAGGATTGGTACCTCCAATTAGTGGGTACATCAATGGGGAATTGCGCTGCGCCAGTATATGCCAACCTATTCATGAAGCAATATGAGGAGGAACACATTTTGTCAAGACCAGAATGGTATGAGAACATCAAACTATTAGTAAGATACATTGACAACGTTATCGTTCTTTGGAAGAATTCACGAGAAATGTTACAAGACGCATTGACAACATTGAACCAGATCGATGAACGGATTCAGTTCACCTGGGAGATACAGAAAGAAATAATTACGTTTTTGGATGTGGAACTCAGACATACAAAAACCAGATTAGAAACTGATGTATTTCGGAAACCTACAGACAGCAATAACAGCTTACACTTCACCAGTTTTCATCAAATGTCATTAAAACAACATTTACCAGTTTCACAGATGATAAGGGCTAAAAGGATAACATCGAATCCAAACAAGGCTATTGGCAGGATTGAAGAGATGGGCCAGAGATTTCTCGATAGAGGCTAACCGCAACAGATCATTGAGAAAGCCAAAAAACGAACTCACTCCTTGAATAGAGCGGATCTCCTGAAGACAACCATTACACCGAGCAATACCAGAATGGTTGTGGTTTCGAAATTTTCAAATTTGAGTAGCGATTTTAAAAAGATTATCAAAAGACACTGGCCAATTCTAGGCATGGAACCGGATTTTAATGCCTTATTCACGAGACCACCAGTATTTGCTTACACGAGAAGTAAAAACATGAGAGAGTTACTTAAAAACAACATTACTCAGAGCACCACAGCAAAAGGAACTAGACCCTGTACTAATTGTAATAACTGCAACAACATAATAAGAGGAAGCAACATAACACACACAATGAAGGGCCATAACATTAAACTGAAGGTATTGGCTACGTGTGATACATCCAACGTGATATACCTGCTCAAGTGCCCATGTGGGAAAGTCTACGTGGGAAAAACTGAACGGAAAATTAAAGTTCAGATCAAGGAACACAAGTCAAACATAAGAACACGGAATGCAAAATCTTCTGTGGCAATGCATTTCATGGAAACACATCATAACATTTCTCAAATTAAATTTATGATCTTAGAAGTAATTGAAAAAATGGAAGGCAGAGACAACAACCAATACCTGCTACGTCGAGAGAACTTTTGGATAAGTAAATTGAACTCAGGCAAGCCCAATGGGTTAAATGATCGTATAGAACTGGCATGTTACCTTTAATGCAGGAGTAGCATAATGCCACTGTGGCATAAACATCTGCGACTATGGTGCAGAAGGTGGTACTAATATCTATCCTTTATAGACAGTAATCATAAGTTATGATGCCTAGCACATTATCATATGTTAGAGCTTATACACATGTTCCATCAACTACACAGCACATTTCACATAAGCAGGAGGGGTTAACATTTGAACAACCACCCCTGAAATTTTCTCCGTTATGTTTTCAGCGTTGGTGCACATTTTTTCCATCTACCTCACTTTTATTTATTTTTTAGTCCCTTTATTTTTTAGTCTGTTTTTTGTTAAAATAGTGCGATTAATCCTTATGGTACCGCACTCTTGGGAACGTATGGTTAACGCGGACCAGTCTGTTGTTTATTTTTCTGATGACGTCAATACACCTGACGTTCACCAGCCAATATGCGGTTTCTAGAAAAATAAATACAGAAGTGCCGTTCGAGTTCGGCACATGAACCAACGTTGGACATTGGGAAGACGTCGCCCGTTATAACTCTTAGTAAGTCCCGAGTGGCTACATTACGATATATTTCATGGAAAGCTATACCGTACACTGGTTTACTTTTTTTTTGCTTACGTTTGTTTTTGTCTTCCTTTTAATAACAGATGCAAAGACAACCTAGCCTACGAGTGCAATGTGAGTGTACACTAGCGTTTGTCATTCATTTTTTGACTCCCGTTTGTCATTTATTTATTTTTTGGCCCACAATCATGCATGAGCACATGGGTACCACACAGCTTCGATATTCTACACATGTTACCTTTAGGGGCTATAAGGACCTGCATAATAAGAGTATAAATGTACTGTATTATGGTAATACTTAAGGTTGTATGATCAACTTGTGCTATGATTTCATGTTTTAGAGATGCTCCCGGAAGAAGGGCTTTCTGCCCGAAATGCATAAGAGCCATCTAAGCATATGTGGAATATATATTGATCTCGAAAAAGCATGCAAAATGAAATGATGTCAATTTCTGATACGCGTTGAAGAAGATTGAAGTAATGAAAAATTAAATACATTGCTTGAAAAGCGTAAAAACCTTGTGGAGTCCCTTTCTACCCAAGGGGATGCAACCAATTTAGTTAGGAAGCACAGCATTTACATAGGGATGTGTGCCATGTCGACTCTTCACTTTGTTCTGCATCAAAATACGCATCCCGCAATGTCAGTGTGTGTGTGTGTAAAGGTACAGGGCCTTTAAGGGTGGCACAATAAATACTGCAGCTCCGAGAGGCCTTCCCTGGCCACAGTGCCCTTGGTACATTTTCCAAGGGACTGACGTGGCCAGAGAGGTGGCAATTTGGGGTACAAGGTACAGTTTTTGGGAAAGATCACAGGTCCTGGGAACCTGATTGGCAGGGACCCAGGACACATCAAGTCAAAGTGCATCAGTAGTCTGGCAAAAGTGGGGGGGGGGGTTACTGCAACAGAAACCCAGCTTCCTGCACAAGCCCCCCCTGCCCAAAGGGCAGGAGACTTAGCCAAACCTGGGAGAGTCTTTCTAGTCTTTCAGGCGAGGAACAGTAGAGTAAGTGGTTTGAAAGTTGCAGGACCTACTCTGCCTTACATCCTTCTGTTCAGGTCAGTCCCTTTGGGGAGCTGGCCTACCTCAACAGTTTTAGGGCCTAATTCCCAATGTTCCTTTCCTAGCTCTTTAGTGTCTTTACTCCTTCTTTTTAGTTTGGGTTCAGAGGTGCCTACCTATGCAAATTCTAACTTAGCAAGGGCAAACCCCAGCTTACCCACAGAGGTTACACATAGCTTGAGTAACCCCACCATGACCAATGGGGTCAGGGGGCCTAACTTGCTATTTGGAAGGGGGCTAGGCCACCAAGCCAAGGACAGTGCTGCCATGAAGGCTAACACCAAGGCTACTGACAGCCATCAGTGACCAGAACCACACCGGTAGCTCTTCACTGGTACTTGAAGTGGCTAACATAGTCTTCTTTGGGTTCTGTTGGCCTGTCTGCTGTTTTAGAGTAAGGGGTCACTACACTTGGTAGTGAACACGCTTCTTCCACCCTCTGTTCTTCCAGCTGAGGAGCCACCAACTCAGGCTGGACAGTGGCCTGACTACTCAGGTCGTTTTGTTGGCTAGGGGGAACTTCACCAGTGCCAATTTTGGAGTTCTTCCTTACTGGGTTGGAATCTCCCTGGCCCACTGGAACTGTGGCTAACAGTTGTCTACTTTTCCTACACTGTCTCTTCTTTTTCTTTTGGGGCTTTGCTGCACTAACTGCAGGGTCAGACTGTGAACCTTTTTGTGATATCATCACCATCCTCAAATTTAGGGACAACCCCTTTGGGGATTCTGGGATCATATGATCCTTCTTTTTCTACAGTTTTTAAATTGCTTCCACCATTGATGGGTCCTCTGCCTCTCTCGGGAACCTGCTTTGGCCTCCTCAAGATGCTCTCGGAAGAGCACAGGAGGACTACGGTCCAGGCCTTAATCGGCTCAAGATTGGATTATTCCAACATTCTATATCTTGGCCTACCGGAGTATCTCCTGCAACGCTTGCAGGTGGTGCAGAACGCGGCCGCACGGGCTATCTTTGGCCTCCACAGACGGGCCAGAGTATCTAGCCTATTGCAGTCGCTCCATTGGCTGCCTATCCGGAAGCGGATAGAGTTTAAGGCCTTGACACTGGCCCACAAGGCCTTGCATGCCGCGGGAGCTCAGTATCTCCAAAGGAGGCTTGCCTTTTACCACCCGGCTCGCTCCCTGAGATCTGAGTCTCTGTTCTTAGCTGTGGTTCCCTGAGTAAAAAAGGCTCGTATTGGAGGCCGCTCTTTCAGGCTGCGAGCTCCTCAGCTTTGGAACTCTCTTCCACTGACACTGCGCAGTACATCCAATCTACTGGCCTTCAGGAAGGGCCTTAAAACATGGCTCTTTGCCCGATAGTGTTCTTCCTCTCCAGTGCTGGATCTCTCTACTCTCTGTAGTTGTTCTGTTCATGTTGTAGATGTCTGTCTTTTCCGGTTACTAATTAAAGCGCCGGGACACTCCTTTGGAGTAGCCGTGCGCTATAGAAGACCAACCTAACATCTAACATCTAACATCTCTGCTCTTTCTTTTTCTAGAGCCAGGAGTCTGGTCTCTAGGTCTAATCATTTGGTCAACCTGGCTAGCAGGATGTCTGCTTCGTTGAGGCTGTCTTCAATGATTTCGGTGGCACCTGGTCCACCTGTGTGGACTCTAGGTACTGAAAGGTTTATTCTTAGAGTCAGGGCCACTGGGGCCCTTCTCTCCCTGTGAAGTGGGGGAGGGGGTTGGATGGTCTCCTCATCCCCTACATCTTCTTCCACATCTGAGAGGTCTTTACCATTCTCAGAGGGATGGTCCTCAGTATACCCAGCCAACAGCTCCTGTAGATTTTGTTTAGTGGGTGGGACCCCATTGTTATATTTATAATTTTGCATAGGGACCTTAACTCCTTGAAAGATAAGTGGAGGTAAGGGGTGAGGTCGAGCTCCTTAACCTGGTCCTCTATGTCATTGCGGTTATCTTCACTAACAGCTGGGTTCTTGTTAAGAGACATTGTTAAAAGAAAAACTTCTAACCCCTCTTATCCTAGATAAAGTGAACTTTTATTTTTTCTAAAATTCTAAAGGGATTTCACCAAGGTCCTAACAAGACTTTTAATGATTTGGAAACATTTTTCAATTAAAAAATCAGAATTCTAAAGATAATTTAAGAGTTCTGTTGTGTTATCAGGTGGTAACCAAGTTAGCCCAACAAATGTGAAGTTGTATATTCCACCCCTGTTCCACCAATGTAGGAAGCTGGCTCTGTATACACTATACCAAAGTGAGGTATAGTGTTGACAGAGTGGAGTGGAACCCCAAAGGTAGGCAGAGGTAAAAAATAGATAGCACCTTACTCTCTATTCGTGGTAGTATGGGCGAGCAGTAAGGCTTTATCAGCGGGTAGTGTTAAACATTTGTTGTACACACCCAGTCAGCAAATGATTGTATACACTCAAAGGCTGAACTTCAGACCAATTGCTTTTGCATAAAAATATTCTTTTAGTTATTTTATTTCCTAGAACCAAGCAAGCCTGGCATGGGTAAGTGATTTATACTTTGCAGTGATAATACAGTTTGAATTGCAATTGTATATACACTTTGGTTTGATTACAGTAGAATTAAGGGTAATGCAATGCTTTGAAATATTGTACACTAGCAGCCCGTCCCGACGTTGTCCGGGTATGAATTGCTGTCGGACAGTAGTATATTGTTTTGTAGGATTTCGTTTTGATAGCATTTCTTATCTGTGACAGGCCTGTGAAAGGCTCCGATTCACAGTGCACTGCTGATGCACTTAAGAGTGTGCGTTCAGTAGTATGTGAACTTGAGTTTCCCTACTTTACCTTGCAATATTATATAGCGCAAACTCGACAACATGGCATAAGCACAATTTACATTACAGAAGAACACATTCATTTGTGGTAGGCACGGGGAGACAAAGCGATTTGCCTGGAATCACAGGATGTTGAGCTGATGCCGAGATTCGAACGTAGCTCCCCAGCTCTAAAGTTCGCAATTCTAGAACTTGTGGTGGGAGGTGTGTCTAAAAGTGTATGTCGGTGCTGGCCATCAATATGAGAGACCTGTGCATTTTTCAAATGGGTGGTGAAAAAATATGAATATGTTGCTGGAGATGTGGGCCGCCATGCCACTAATGTACTTACCGGGGAGGGTAAACACCCATTATTCCGCAACTTTCTTTCCGCATACTTTCATTATGAAAGCACCATGACTCCGCAATGCCATTATAACGAATGGCATTACATTTTATATGCTTTTACCACGCATACATTTACAACGAAATTCATTGTAAATGCATGATTGGTAAAAGCATGTTTTTTTAAATGTTTGGATAAGGTAAGTATGGGTATAGGGATATATATTTCGGGGTACTGAGGTATATGTTTTGGGGGTGTTTGGGTATTTTAAGGGTTCAGATATAGTTTTTGGTTATGGAGTACATGGGTAGTTTTAGGGTTTAGGGATAGGTATGGGTTTTGGGGTACAGGGGTATTTTAGGGTTCAGGGCTAGGTTTGGGTGTTGGGGTATAGGGGGATTTTTAGGGTTCAGGGGTAGGTTTGGGTTTTGGGGTACAGGGGTATTTTAAGGGTTCAGGGCTAGGTTTTGGTTTTGGGGTACAGGGGTATTTTAAGGGTTCAGGGCTAGGTTTGGGTTTTGGGGTACAGGGGTATTTTAGGGTGCAGGGGTAGGTTTGATTTTGTGGTACAGGGTTATTTTTAGGGTTCAGGGCTAGGTTTGGGTTTTGGGGTACAGGGGTATTTTTAGGGTTCAGGGGTATTTTTAGGGTTCAGGGGTACTTTTGGGTTTTGGGGTACACCGGTATTTTAAGGGTTCAGGGCTAGGTTTGGGTTTTGGGGTACAGGGGTATTTTAGGGTTTAGGGGTTCAGGAGGTTTGGGGTACAGTGGTATGTTTAGGGTTCAGGGCTAGGTTTGGGTTTTGGGGTACAGGGGTATTTTTAGGGTTCAGGGATAGGTTTGGGTTTTGAGGTACAGGGGTATTTATAGGGTTCAGGGCTAGGTTTGGGTGTTGGGGTACAGGGGTATTTTTAGGGTGTAGGGATAGGTTTGGGTTTTGGGGTACAGGGTATATTTATAGGGTTAAGATGGGTTAGTGTTTAAGGGTGTTTTAAGGAGTACGGGTGGGTTATGATTATGGGGTGCAGGAGTATTTAAATGGAGCAGGGTAGGATTAGCACACAATATGAGACATGGCATGAAGGGCGGAACGTACCACACGCCCCCAGCGTTTGTCACGCCCACCGCACAAAGCAGACATGCCCACAAGGGACTAATTTGCTGGCACGGCTTTTACCTTTTAAATGTATATGGTGGGCGTCTGCATAGCCTATGTCCTTCTGCTGCAACTGCCCTTTCCAACGCTGTATTGGGTGTATTGGGTGTTGTGATTGGTGCTGTGGTTCCTGAGATTACCCGCCTCAAAGATTTGGGCTCTCTCTTTATTATATTAGTATAGATATACTTTGAATTGGCTTTCCAATAGGATGTCAAGTAAATTACTTTACAGATCACTTTTCTTACACAGTGTAGTGTACCTGGATACTGCACTGGGACATTTCCTGTTAATGGGTAAGTAAAAGCTTTTTGGTTATTTGGTTACAGTTTGAGAGACTTTTGTAGATTTTCCAACTCCACACTTCGAAACTTTTTCATAGAAATATAGTCAATGTTGTTCTATGGGAGAAAATAGTGTTATCGGTTCAGGGGTAAATACTTTGTTGTGGGAGTTGGGTATCTGGGGTTAGACTCAGGGATCCCCCAGAGTCGAGGATGCACTCTCAAAGCACCCTCAGCTGCACTAGGGCGGCCAGGTGCAGAATGCAGTGGCCCAATGTTATCCAATAGGGGATAGGGGGCTGTTAGACCTGGCACCTTGGCGTGAGTCTCCCTTCCACTTTTTGCTGATGTGCCTCCGATGTTTTGCTGGTTTTCCGATACTCAGGGCACTGCGCCACGGCTGACCCGTGCCGCAGTGCAAGTGCTCCCTACTGTAAATTGTACATGCGATTGGTATCCATGATTGGTGCATTGGATTTACTGTCAGTCCCTAGTAATGCGCACCAAAGAGTGCCGGGGCTTGTAGATGCCAATACTGCTGGTGGGCCTGCAGCGCTGGTTGCGCCACCCACCGAAGCAGCCGTAAAGATGTGTCTGGGAACTGCGACCGCAGAACCCGCGTGCGGTCTCGTACTGTCACGCTAGCTGGGCAAGTGCACCCACTTGCCAGCCCCCGAACCTTCCCTTGACTACATATTAGTCACCCCTATGGTAGGCCTGCGGGCAGGGTGCGTTGTAGGTGTAAGGTAGGACAAGCCCTGATGTGTGTGGCATGTCCTAGTAGTGACTTACAACCAAAACCGTATTTCACTATTGAAGGCTACCTGCTCCATTAGGCCAGACTGAGCTGCTGGAATTATTACACCCTATAATCCCAGCAGGCTCAAGGAGCATGGTAGCGAGTCGTGTTTAGTATGCCTGAACTCAGGATGATAAAATATTTCTTGTAGTCAAGTTTATTTTAGTATCCTGGGTTTGCAAATGCTACTTTTAGAAAGTTAGCATTTGCTTGCTTAACCATTTCAGCCCGCCTCTGCTGGTATGTGTGTCCGACTGTCTGGGACGTGTGAGTGACAGGGCTGGGAGGATGACAGGTGGTGAATGCGCAGATTACACCTTAGTGGGAGGTAGGAGTGCCTCTTGACTCGAACTGTAGCTGTGCTCGGCCACCACAATGCTGGCTCCACCCTCCTGGGGAGCGGCGGATGACTCGGCCGGCACCTGGCCCAGGAAGGGCGAAGCCCCCATCAACAAGGTACTCTGGCCGCCCCTGTCCGCACAATGCTGGCTCCACCTCCTGTGGGGCGTCTGATGCGCCTGCCCCTCACACTGAAAGCAGAAGCCGGAATACACCCACCGGGGTACTCAAGGACTGAGAGTGGCTATGCAAAGGCCCCCCTGGCCTGCGAGAACAAAAGAATTGGCCTATAAAAGAAGGAGCCCTGCTCCTTGAGAATTAGATCCTGTTTGGGCCACAGAAGGACTCTGCCCTACGAGAAGGACCGTGAGAGACAAGGAAGGGTGCTGACTCTTGCCTGTGTCTGGTGCCTTGCTGCCGAAGGAGAGGAAGAAGAAAAGACTACGAGAAGACTTTTGCTTTACTTTGTGCCAAACTCTGCTAAAGAGATCTCCAAGGGCTTGCTACTGAACTTGCCCCCTGACCAGCGTCCCAGGACCAGTGGACGCTACCCCCTGAAAGAAAGCGACTGCGGGTGCTGACCATCGCCGCAGTACCGACGGAGGAATCTCCTCCAAGGCGACGACATCCACCTGACCACCGTGACCGGGGCCCAAAGCAACAGCGAAAGCAAAGTGAGGACCAGCCGCCGCTGGCCCGAACACCCTGACCGCAACTGCACCGGGAGCCCGAGAGCAAAGCAAAGGAGGACCCGTCCGGTCCGAGCTCTCGAGTTGACTGCGCAACGAGCAGCCACTCACCTGCAAAGACGGACAGTTGCCCTGTGAGAATCCGCAAGGTCGGTAGCCTGCCCGACAGCCCAGCTGTGAGCACACAGCTGCACCGGCACTTGGCTGGGTACGTCCTGCACTCGAGGACCGTACTGCCACTTGCCACCACTGCACAGCCGCCGCCTCCAGGGTCGGAGCGGACGACGAGAAGAGGACCCTGTAGCCACAGAACACCGCTGCCCCGGATGACCCGTGAACTGCTCGGCTGAGAGCCGCAACGAACAGCGACCCCGGGAAGGCAACGCGACGTGGGACAGATCCCCTGGAAGCCGCCGGCTCCACAAGAACTTTTGTTGACATCGGCCTGAGGGCCCTAAGAGAACGCTTAAACTGCTAGAAAGAACTGTGGTAACCTGAACTGAGTAACTTGCAACCGTTATCGTAAAGTACGTTGACTGTATTCACAAGCCTGCTTAAAATCTATATAAAGATATATATTTTTACAAAATACAGTCTGGTCTCGTTGTGTGGTGGGTTGGTTGTAAAGGTGTACTATTGCAAGTGTTTAACCTATATGCCCCAAAGATTAGCCTACGACTGCTTAAGCCACACTACCTAGAGGGTAAGCAGAGGTTGTCTGGAAGGTAACCCTCAGCCCTGACGAGGAAGAGGAGAGTCCCTGCTTGTCGCTAGTGTTGCACTGCGCCAACTAGAGACTCCCCCTTCCTACATTGGACGCAGCGGTGAGGATTTCGAATTTACACTTGCGATATCTATACCTGAGCTTCTGACCACTACACAAGGATTACGGTCCAGTTACTTAGCCACAGACTTTGCTTTTGAATTTTGCCGAAAAGAAGATTCCGAGTGTGAAAGCCATGCCGGGCACGAAGAGCCTGGATGGAGCGGAGTCCACGACCTTCGAGGTGTTGGAGGTGGAGTGGGACGCCGCAAAGCTGGATAAATACACCAGAGCTGAACTGAAGTTTTTTTGCAAGAAACTCAAGGTTCCGCACGTTGGCTGCAAGAACAAGCCAGAGCTCTACAAGGCCCTGAAAGCCTGGATAGAGTCCAGAAAGGCCCCGGAGGATCAAGATGCCCTCGCGGAGCAAGATGCAACGGAGGAGCAGAATGCACTTGGGGATCTGGTGGATCTCGAACGACAAGACAGCGTGCACAGCTTTGGTAAAGGCCTGTCGCCAGAGGAGCTGGCAGACAGGAAGGAAACGAGGAACCACGAAAGAAAGCTGGCAGAATTGAAAATCCAACTGGAGCTTGAAACGAAAAGAATGGCGCTGGAAGAGCGAAAGCACCAAATGGATTATGAAGTAAAAATGAGGGAGATAAGTCTCAAGGAAAAAGACTTGGATCGTCCTCCCTCTGGTGGCAGCGCATCGCCAGTGCAGGTAGAGTCAAGAGTGCACATCCCGAAGGACGTAGTTAAGGAGTTCTTTAAGGGGGATGACATAGGACAGTGGTTTAGGGCATACGAGGTAGCCATGTCCTCCCACCGGGTCCCTGACAAGGATTGGGGAGCGGGGTTGTGGGGAAGGTTCCTTAGCGAAGGGAGAGATACCTTGCTAGATTTGCCCGTTGAAAATCAGAGATCCTATTCCCACATGAAAGAAGCTTTAATGAACAGGTACGGGCTTACCCCTGAAATGTATAGACAGAAGTTTAGGGGATGTACTAAGCGGCCTGGGAATACGTATGTGGAGTATGTGACTTACTTTTGCAGAGCACTGGATGGTTGGGTGAAGGGTAGCAAAGTTAATGATTTTCAAGGTCTCTTTGATTTGATTGCATGGGAGCACTTGTCTGATCACTGTTTTCCTGAGTTACGCCAACACCTGATCGATAGCAAGCTGTCCAACCCGAGGAAGCTTGCTGAGGAGGCGGACCGCTGGCTCAGCACCAGAGTCCACAAGGGTCCCGTGGGAGACTCCGCCAAAAGTGGGCAGGGTCCCCAGCAGAAGAGTGGGGGGGACAAGGGGGGAAAACAGAAAGGGTTCCAAAAAGGCCCCCAAAGTAGTTCCCAGGGGAGCCCGCAGCAGGGTTCTCAGCCTCCCCCACCCCCGAAGCAGAATGGAGCCCCGACAGGTAAACCTGTTCCAAAGGGGCCCTTCAATTGTTTCAAATGTGGCGAGCCTGGGCACATATCCAGTGACCCCAAGTGTCGCCTGTTTGGAAAAACCGCACCCACTGGTGCTCCGCCCCGACAAGTGACTAGCGTTCACCTGGGAGAAGAAATGATGGTCCCGGGGGGTGGAGATCCCGTTCACATGACCCTAGTCTCGCTAGGAGACAGTGAGATGATCCCTACGAACTACCTGCCCTCTAACACTAAGAAATATGGGCAGGTGGTGATCATCAATGGTAAGGAAGCTGAGGCTCTTAGAGATACAGGAGCCAGTGTGACTGCAGTGAGGCAGCACCTGGTGTCTCAAGAGCAGGTTGTACCCCATGCCTACTGTAGGGTTATCAACGCTGATAATTCTGAGAGTCAGTGTCCGATGGCTCAAGTTCCCTTCGAGTGGGGGGGGGTCTCTGGTACTCTGCAGGTCTGTGTGAGAAAAACCATGCCTGTTGACTGTTTGCTAGGGAACGACTTGGAGCACTCCCCTTGGGAAAAGGTGGAGAAGACGACTCACCTGCGGATGGTGGGTCTGCCTGACTGGGCGTGCGTGACCACCCGGTCGATGGCAGCCAGTAGGGGTGATCGAGAGGTCCTGGGGCCTGAAGGAGAGGCCCAGGAACCGGCCTTAGGGAGAAGGCGCAGGGGGCGCGGGAAACCGGCCCCTGAGGTTCCCACGGTCCAGGAGGAAGCAGACCTTGAGGGGGATGCCCTGGAGCCTACAGGGGAACAGATCGCCGAACTGGGGGACCTGCCTGAGCTGACCCATTGGCAGCAAGAAGGAGGACCCTCCAGGGAGGAATTCTGCAAGGAGCAGAAAGAATGCCCTTCTCTCGTGGGTATGCGGCAGCAGGCCGCAGACCAGGCCAATGGTGTTCAGGCCAAAACACATTACGTGTACTGGGAGAACGACCTCCTGTATTCGGAGCCTAAGGCTGCTGAACCTGGGTCAGCCCGTGTGCTGGTGGTACCCCAGAAGTTCAGAGCCTTCCTACTGGGTCTGGCTCATGATGTACCTTTAGCAGGACATTTGGGGATGGACAAGACCTATGACAGGCTTGTCACCCACTTTTACTGGCCCCAAATGCATAAGAGTTCAGATGCTCATTGCAGAACCTGTCCGACTTGCCAGGCAAGTGGGAAGACGGGAGGGAAGAACAAGGCTCCCCTCCAACCCTTCCCTGTGGTCGGTACGCCATTCCAGCGAGTGGGTATTGACATCGTTGGGCCTCTGGACCCCAAGACAGCCATGGGCAACAGGTTCATCCTGGTCTTGGTGGATCATGCCACCCGGTACCCTGAAGCCATCCCTCTGAGGACAGTGACGGCCCCCGTGGTGGGACGTGCACTGATGGGAATTTTCTCACGAGTGGGATTCCCTCTAGAGGTGGTGAGCGACAGGGGGACCAATTTCATATCCAAGTATATGAAGTCCCTTTGGCAAGAGTGTGGCGTAACGTATAAGTTCACCACGCCTTACCATCCCCAAGGTAACGGGTTGGTTGAGAGATTCAACCGAACCCTGAAAGGCATGATCATGGGCCTAGAAGGTCCGATGAGGCGTAAGTGGGACGTCCTCTTACCATGCCTGCTCTTTGCATATCGCGAGGTGCCACAGAAGTCCCTAGGGTTCAGCCCCTTTGAGCTGCTGTACGGTCACCCCGTGAGAGGACCGCTGAGTTTGGTAAAGGAAGGCTGGGAGCAATCTCCCAGGAAACCTCCCCAGAATGTATATAGCTACATGCTGGCCTTCAGAAACCAGACCAGACGCTTCAGACAACTTGCCGAGGCAAATCTGGAAGCGAGCCAGGAGGAAATGAAGCGGTGGTACGACCAGAATGCCACTCTGGTTGAGCTTCAGCCTGGACAAGAGGTGTATGTCCTGGCCCCAGTGGAGCCCTGTGCCCTTCAAGATAAGTGGACAGGCCCATTTGAGGTTGTGGAGCGCAAGAGCCCCGTGACATACTTGGTGGACATGAAGACGCCCAGGAACCCTTTGCGGGTCCTACATGTCAACCGCCTCAAGCCCCACTTGCGAAGGTCCGAAGTGGGCATGTTTTTTTTTTTTTTTTTTTTTTTTTTTTTGTATTCCTCATATACCAGATTGGGTATTCTAGTTAGGGCATCTCCTCCTCCCTACATTGCGATTCACGAAACTTAGGGGATTATATCCTTAGTAGGGAGGAAGGGCGAAGACCCCGCTCTAGACTTGGCTGTTTGCTGTGTCCGCTCCATACCATTTCGACCTTGAAGACCCTTTCTTCGGCAGGAGAACAAGCACCAACAGTACCCAGGTGAAATCATAGGAATACTGTCATCGGTTCCGCCAAGCCACAAGGGCCGCCCAGATCTTATCTTGACTAGAACTATCACAAGCCATATCTGACTCACTCACATAAATAATATATTTCAGGCATTCCGTGAATGTAGGGGCATTCTCTGACTTCCAGGCTTTACAAATTTCACGCCTTGATAGAATAATTATATAAAAGATGAATTTAGTCATCAAATCCTGAAGCTTCTATTCTGCCCCTAACCCAAAAAAAATTATCCTAGAGGAGATCTCAAAATTTATGCCGAGTACGTCAGATATGAACTCTCCAATTTTAGTCCAAAAGAGTAACAAACTTGGACATTCTGCGAACATGTGTATATCATCTGCTGCAGGGGCCTTACAACGTGGACAGCTATATTCCAGCTTTGTAATTTTAACCAGTTTTTTTGGAGTTATATAGACTCTATTTAAGGTGAACAGATGATTGCGCTTTAGGGGGGCAGATTTCACCACTATATTTAACAATTTAAAGGAGTCTCCCCATAATGCTAGCAAGTTATCACATTGCAGGTCGTCTATCTCCCCCCAGAGTTTGTTAAGTTCACTCTCTGAGATTTCATCCTTCTCATTTAAGGCCTCATACCAAAAGGAGATCTCCTTTTTCCATCTACCCTTTCTCATCACAAATTCAAATTTTGGGTTGGTTGTGAACTCCCATGGAATGGTAGACCACCAACTTGATAACTGATAGAATTTGAATCTGGTGAGAGTTCCATTTGTCAACCTGGAGAGTGCGTCCCACCCCAATAGCTGGGAATTATCCATAACATCCTGCCATTGCATAAGACCGGCTGTTTTAAGAGGAATTGATAGTTGGTCTCTGAGACATACTGGCGTCCCAGGTGAATCCCATATAGGGGCCTGAGGGGTGTAATAAGGAATACCCAGTTTCTTTCTCACAAACACCCAGTTTCTCAGGGCAGTTCCTAGCACCTTTAATCTAACCTTCTTGTAGAATCTTGGATCTCCAAATTTGAACAAAAAGAATTCTTGCCCTAAAGGGATACCATGTAGTAGCGCCTGAAATAGCCGTCCTAAAGAGGATGTATCGGCTTTATCTGCCATACACCTAAAGTTTTTAAAGTGAAAAGAATGACAATAATACAAAATATCTGGCATAGCTAGTCCTCCAGCTTTCAATTTCCGTCGCAATTTTTTTAAAGAAATTCTGGGCGATTTACAATTCCAGATAAAAGATCCGATTCTTCCCTGTAGTTTGGCGATATCTTTAGGATCAAATGATAAGGGTAATGAATTAAATAGGAAAGTAACCTTTGGCAAAATAACCATCTTAATTAAATTAACCCTTCCAAAGATGTTTAGTGGTAGGCCAGACCAACGTTGTAAAGTCCCGCAGATTTCCTTGTAAACTCTGTCCATGTTCACCTTGGATGTTTCTACAATGTTCTGAACTAAGTGAATTCCAAGGTATCTCATCCGGGGTTTTGATTCTGGAAGTTTTTCCACATAGTTCCATTGCATGACCTCCGTTTTTTCTTTATTGATTCTATATCCTGAGATCACCCCAAAACTTTCAGCATGACGAAATAGGCGGTGGATGGATATCTCAGGATTAGATGTATACATTAGGAGGTCATCAGCATATAGTGCGAATCTCAGGTCTAACTCATTAATCTGGAAGGGTTTAATCATAATATCAGATCTTAACTGGTTTACCAAAGGCTCTATATAAAGATTAAACAATAAAGGAGACAGGGGGCATCCCTGTCTGGTACCCCGTGTTATATGAACCCAATCTGTTAGCAGATTATTTACAAGGAACTTGGCCTTAGGACTGTGATATAGCGCTTTTATGGATGCTATAAAATTAGCTGGAATGCCAAACTTAGATAGAGCCTCCCATAGATATAACCAGTGGACCTGGTCAAAGGCCTTAGCGGCATCAATTGCCACGATAGTCAAGGGTTTTTTTTGCTCTGAAGATTAATCTATTGCAGCAATGGCTTGATACGTCAGTTCATTTAACTGCCTGCCTGGCATAAAGCCCCTCTGATCCTCATGTATTAAGGACTTAATTACTTTGGCCAATCTCGCCGCCAAAACCCCAGCAAAGATCTTATAATCTATATTTAGCAGCGAGATTGGCCTATATGACTCAACTGTCAGCGGGTCCTTATTAGGCTTAGGGACTAACGTTACTGTGGCTTCCAGCCAGGTCGGTGGGATAGGCTGTCCCTCGAAATGTATCTTATTAAATAGAGATGTAAGAATTGGAACTATTATAGCAGCCCCCATTTGGTAGACTTCACCTGGAAGGCCATCTGGGCCAGCTGATTTTCCCCTGGCCATTCTTTTGAGCTGATCGTGGACCTCCCCCTCTTTAATCAAAGAGCCTAGCATCAAATTATCCTCGTTAGTTAAGTATGGGAGGTTGAGCTCTTCCAGCCAGAGAGCTGCTTCTTCAGTGGAAGTTTTATTGTCTGTACCAGAATATAGGTTCTGCATATATAGCTTAACTTCTTCCAATAGCTCATCATTATTAAATGTTATTTCGCCAGAGCTCTGTATCTTTAGCCTGGTTATCTGGTTTCTAGTTCGATCGGACCTGGCCTTCCAAGCCAGAATACGACCACATTTTTCGCCATAGGAAAAGTTCTGCAATCTACTAGCATCCCACCTCTCTTTGATAGTCTTATCAAGATTTGCCTGGTATTTGACTTTTAAGTCCTCTAGCTCCTTCTGAATGGAAGGCAAGTTGATTTGTTGCTCTAGTGCGGCTCTTTGAAGCTCTTGCTCCTTTTGTTTGATTTTATACAGCGAGTCTTCCTCTGTCTTCTTCCTCTTTATATTTCTCTGTATCATTATGGTAGAAAGTACTCCCCTTAAGTAACACTTAAATGCCTCCCATACAGTTTGTTCTGACGCAGTGGTGTTATTAATTTCAAAATACTCCTCTATACGCTTTAGTAGGTCATTTTCTAAATCTTCCTGTAATAGGAGGGACCTATCTAGGGTCCAACGTCTTACCTGAACACATTGAGAGAATACCACTGTTAATTCTACCATAGAATGGTCAGATAAGATGGCAGGAATGTATGTGGTAGACACAGTCTTTGGAAGTAATCCTTGATCAATAAGGAAAAAATCTATACGTGAGTGGTGTCTGTGTCTATGGCTATAGAACGAATAGTCTCTATTATTTGGATTCTTCACTCTCCAGATGTCTAGTAAGTTAAAGTCCCTCATCATGTTTCTGAGCTCTCTTTTAGATTTATATGATGTGGCAGAAATAGCTCGGGACGTACGATCCAATTTAGGATCAAATACTAAATTAAAATCGCCCCCTAATATAATAGGAGCATTTAAGGTTTGAAAACTATTTTTTAGATTAACCAGTGCTTCTGGAGAGTCCTGATTCGGTCCATAGTATATAGCACATGTCACCCGTGTGTTTTTTATAAATAAGGATGCTGTTAACCATCTACCCGTATAATCGGTTTGATGTTTTTCCACACTTATCCCACTGTTGGATCTAATAATCAGGGCCACACCTTTGGTACTACCAGTCTGTTCAGAGCAGAGAAGATCCTGAATCCACTTTTGATTTTTAAAAGCTGCCTTACATTCCTGCTGCTCTAGGCGGGTTTCTTCTAGGAATATAATATTAGCTCCAGACTTATTCAAAAATTCACAAATCCTATTAAGTTTCCTATTTTCCCTTAATCCATTGACATTCCAGCTAATTATCTTTGTCTTATTCTCCGTCATCCGATTTTGTTATGACCAAGGAAAGAGTCTTTTGCCTCCATTTCACTCTGCTTAACAAGTCAGTTTCATCTAATACCAGTATATGAGGAAAATATTTTTTCTTTTTATCCATCCACCTCCCATCATCTCCCCCCACCCCCCCTGAGGAACCCCCCCATTTCAACCTTGGCGATTGTATCGCCATACGACAGCTCTACCCCTAACCTGGATTGTGGCCTCCCCAAAAGTGCACCTAAACCAACACTAGCACTAATCATACGTGATGCGAATATGTATGTATATATATATTTTTTGTTGTTTATAGGTTATATATGAGCATTTTTTTTTTTCCCCTTCTTCTTGCCTTCCCTTTTCACTCTTACTTTTTTTTTATTTTTTATTTTTTATCATCAAAGGTCTAGAAATATAGTAAGCAAAGTGGGAATTGTATGTTTGGCCCTTCGTCTAACCCAAGTTCTGTGACCTTATCCTTGTCCTTGTCCTAATACTTATCCCATGTGCTGAGCTTCTTTCAAAGAAATGATGAAACTATCCACTTCTAGAGGGGAGGTAAAGTTGTAAGTTTTGTTCTTCCATACAACTCGTAGAGCAGCAGGGAACTTCATCATGACCTGTGCCCCCAACTCTCTGATTTCCTGCATCCGGGTCCCCAACTCCCACTGCCTCTGTGCTGTCACTCTACCCACGTCGGAGCGAATTAGGTACTTAGTAGAGTCAATTTGAAGAGAAGAGTCAGTGAGAGCCCTACCTAGAATCAGTTCTTTAACTGAGTACGAGAGAAAGTTGACAAGTATCTTTCGGGGGGCGCTCCGACCCGAATGCTGTCTAAAAGGATCCCGGTGTGCACGCTGTATTTCGCTCTCTAAATTAATATCCGGTCTATCCTTCAAAACTCCTTCTCTCAACAATCGACAGACTAAGGTCTTTACGTCCCCATTCTCCGCTCCTTCTGGAATTTTAAGGAATTTCAGGTTATTGCGTCTTGCATGGATTTCAAGACGCTCCATGTCCTGCTGCAAAGTCATATTCTGAGCTTTCAAGTCAGCTATTATTTTCGAGTGTGACTCTGACACTTTATTCAGGACTGCCACTTCACCCTCAAGTGCTTCTGTTCGAGTACATATGTCATCAAGTTTATTTTCAAGATTAGTACATTTCTCAGCTATTTCTCTTTGATTTCCTTCAGATATTTCGAACTTAGGCATCAATTTCGCCAAAAGATCTTCATGCATAGCTCTGAAAAAACTCTCCAGATTTCCGTCTGCCCCTCCACCTCTCTCTTCCTCTCTATGGAGCTGTTGGCTCTCTTGATCCCTGCTTTCACCAGCTACTTGGGTAGTTTTTTCCAGTACAGTATCAGCAGGAGACTCCTCCAAAACAGTCTCAGGGTCTAATAACAATGGATCATATCTATTCTGGGACTCCACGGAGGAGCTATCTCTAGTATTAGAGCTAGTACTTACATCCATGCTGATGCTGGGTTGAGAAATGGGTGTAGAATCGGAAATTGAGACAGAAATGATATCTGCCTGTAAGCCCGACTGTGATGTCGCCTGTTTTGTACCCAAATCGGTGACAGTTTTCTCCAATGTTCGAAAGTACGCCTTCACTGAGGGTGTTGATTTTGGCACAGCTTGCGCTTTCTTTTGTTTTCGAACAATTTCTATTTTATTTCTTTCTGATGCAGGAGCTTGACCTAGAGATGTGGATGCAAATTCAGTAGGTATATCTCTCTGGTGCAGAGAGCGAAGGAGATATCTGTTCTTAGGGACACGGGGAGCAACCGTTACTTCTTCTGATACTTTAAGCGGATCAATAGGCTCGGGATTACTGTCCTCTTTATTTAACGCACTTTCTTTTAAAGCCCCTGTGAAAACCGCAGACTTCTTAACTTTGGCGACCTCCACTGTGTCCATCCCCTTTGGGCTAATAAGCACGTTCCTCACGCTCCTCACGGTGCCAGCAACAAACAATGTTCTATCCCTAAGAGGACACCAAGTTGAATTTGTATCTCTATTGCCCTTTAATCCTTTAACTTGATAACTCACGGCGCTACCCACAGGACTCAAGGGACTACATTCCGTCCCTAAACCCGAACTAACTGAAAAGCACCCTCTCACCGCCGTAAAACTGCGTCCTCTGCGTCCTCTGCGGTAGACTCTAGCTGCCGCTGATGCGATCCTTCTCCAGACTCCGGACTGATTCACCAAACCAGCCTCCCCTCTAGCAGCTGAGTCGCGGAGTCTGACACGACGAAACTCAGCGTCTGCAAACATCGGGCGAAAATCCCCCAGGTCCTAGTGCCGCATAACCAGCTATCCCGCTCCACTCCCGAAGCCGAAGCAGAGCGACAAGGAAACAAAGGAGAAAAGGCACAAAGCAGAGGTTAGCGGGGATTTCCGAGCAAAATCATAAAAGCCCGCATATGCTCACCGCTTTGGGCTTTGTGTTGTATATCTTCAAAGGTGCATATTAATGCCAACCACTTTCCAGGCCAGGACGGAGCTCATCTCCCGGCCGACGTCAGCCCGCCGCCATCTTCCTCCGCTGATTATTCTGTTTGAAGTGGGCATGTTGTTGGCAACTGATGACGGAATGGAGGAGGAGTCGGAGCCTCTTCCTGACCTCTTGGTGGCCTGTGAGAAAGATGGGTCAGTGGATGGAGTTAACCTCTCACCCACCCTGACCGCCGAACAACAGGAGGACTGCCGCCAGTTGCTGGGGCAGTTTCCAGATCTGTTCTCCCTGGTTCCGAGTGTCACAGATTGGTGCGTCCATGATGTGGACACTGGAGACAGCTTACCTGTGAAGCATAAGGCTTACAGGGTGACTGACAGGGTCCGGGCCTGCATCAAGGAGGAGGTCTCCAAGATGCTTGCCCTCAGGGTGGTTGAGTCTTCCAGCAGTCCTTGGTCCAGCCCCGTGGTCTTGGTTCCGAAGGCTGCTGCGCCGGGAGCCACACCCGAACTCCGGTTCTGTGTGGACTACAGAGGACTCAATTCAGTCACGAAGACTGACGCGCACCCCATCCCCAGAGCTGACGAGCTCATTGATCGGCTAGGGGCTGCCCGGTTCCTCAGCACGTTTGATTTAACGTCTGGGTACTGGCAGATCGCCTTGACCGATGGGGCAAAGGAGAGGTCGGCATTCTCTACACCAGATGGGCATTTCCAGTTCCGGGTTATGCCATTTGGAATGAAGAATGCCCCTGCCACCTTTCAGAGATTGGTCAACCAGGTGCTGGCTGGGCTGGATGAGTTTAGTGCCGCCTACCTGGATGACATCGCGGTGTTCAGTGGCACCTGGCCAGAACACCTGCAACACCTCTGGGAAGTGTTGATGGCCCTGCGCAGAGCAGGCCTCACAATCAAGGCAAGCAAGTGCCAGATTGGGCAGGGTTCCGTGGTGTACTTGGGACACCAAGTTGGGAGTGGCAAGGTAGCACCCTTGCAGCCCAAAATTGAGACCATCCTGGCTTGGGAACCCCCCAAGACCCAGACTGCAGTGAGAGCCTTCCTGGGGCTCACTGGGTATTACAGGAGGTTTGTCAAGGGTTATGGCACGATCGTGACCCCCTTGACAGAGCTGACTTCGAAGAAGCAGCCCAGGAATGTGATTTGGACTGACACCTGTCAGAAGGCTTTTGACACCCTGAAGACTGCCATGTGCACGGCGCCCGTGCTCCTGGCCCCTGATTTCTCCAAGGAGTTCATAGTGCAAACAGACGCTTCAGAGCATGGTGTAGGGGCGGTTCTTTCACAGATGACTGAGGAGGGCTTTGACCAACCCGTAGCCTTCATAAGTAGGAGGTTACTTCCACGGGAAAGTAGGTGGAGTGCAATAGAGCGTGAAGCATTTGCTGTGGTCTGGGCGCTGAAGAAGCTAAGACCCTACTTGTTTGGGTCTCACTTCCGAGTTCAGACGGACCACAGGCCCCTCAGATGGTTGATGCAAATGAGGGGTGAGAACCCGAAACTGTTGAGGTGGTCCATTTCTCTACAGAGTATGGACTTTACGGTGGAACACCGCCCTGGCACCGATCACGCCAACGCTGACGGTCTGTCCAGATTTTTCCGCCTTAGTGATGTGGAACTCCCTGGGGAAGGGTAGCTCCCCCCACATTTCAGCTGGAGGGGACACATGTTAGACCTGGCACCTTGGCGTGAGTCTCCCTTCCACTTTTTGCTGATGTGCCTCCGATGTTTTGCTGGTTTTCCGATACTCAGGGCACTGCGCCACGGCTGACCCGTGCCGCAGTGCAAGTGCTCCCTACTGTAAATTGTACATGCGATTGGTATCCATGATTGGTGCATTGGATTTACTGTCAGTCCCTAGTAATGCGCACCAAAGAGTGCCGGGGCTTGTAGATGCCAATACTGCTGGTGGGCCTGCAGCGCTGGTTGCGCCACCCACCGAAGCAGCCGTAAAGATGTGTCTGGGAACTGCGACCGCAGAACCCGCGTGCGGTCTCGTACTGTCACGCTAGCTGGGCAAGTGCACCCACTTGCCAGCCCCCGAACCTTCCCTTGACTACATATTAGTCACCCCTATGGTAGGCCTGCGGGCAGGGTGCGTTGTAGGTGTAAGGTAGGACAAGCCCTGATGTGTGTGGCATGTCCTAGTAGTGACTTACAACCAAAACCGTATTTCACTATTGAAGGCTACCTGCTCCATTAGGCCAGACTGAGCTGCTGGAATTATTACACCCTATAATCCCAGCAGGCTCAAGGAGCATGGTAGCGAGTCGTGTTTAGTATGCCTGAACTCAGGATGATAAAATATTTCTTGTAGTCAAGTTTATTTTAGTATCCTGGGTTTGCAAATGCTACTTTTAGAAAGTTAGCATTTGCTTGCTTAACCATTTCAGCCCGCCTCTGCTGGTATGTGTGTCCGACTGTCTGGGACGTGTGAGTGACAGGGCTGGGAGGATGACAGGTGGTGAATGCGCAGATTACACCTTAGTGGGAGGTAGGAGTGCCTCTTGACTCGAACTGTAGCTGTGCTCGGCCACCACAATGCTGGCTCCACCCTCCTGGGGAGCGGCGGATGACTCGGCCGGCACCTGGCCCAGGAAGGGCGAAGCCCCCATCAACAAGGTACTCTGGCCGCCCCTGTCCGCACAATGCTGGCTCCACCTCCTGTGGGGCGTCTGATGCGCCTGCCCCTCACACTGAAAGCAGAAGCCGGAATACACCCACCGGGGTACTCAAGGACTGAGAGTGGCTATGCAAAGGCCCCCCTGGCCTGCGAGAACAAAAGAATTGGCCTATAAAAGAAGGAGCCCTGCTCCTTGAGAATTAGATCCTGTTTGGGCCACAGAAGGACTCTGCCCTACGAGAAGGACCGTGAGAGACAAGGAAGGGTGCTGACTCTTGCCTGTGTCTGGTGCCTTGCTGCCGAAGGAGAGGAAGAAGAAAAGACTACGAGAAGACTTTTGCTTTACTTTGTGCCAAACTCTGCTAAAGAGATCTCCAAGGGCTTGCTACTGAACTTGCCCCCTGACCAGCGTCCCAGGACCAGTGGATGCTACCCCCTGAAAGAAAGCGACTGCGGGTGCTGACCATCGCCGCAGTACCGACGGAGGAATCTCCTCCAAGGCGACGACATCCACCTGACCACCGTGACCGGGGCCCAAAGCAACAGCGAAAGCAAAGTGAGGACCAGCCGCCGCTGGCCCGAACACCGTGACCGCAACTGCACCGGGAGCCCGAGAGCAAAGCAAAGGAGGACCCGTCCGGTCCGAGCTCTCGAGTTGACTGCGCAACGAGCAGCCACTCACCTGCAAAGACGGACAGTTGCCCTGTGAGAATCCGCAAGGTCGGTAGCCTGCCCGACAGCCCAGCTGTGAGCACACAGCTGCACCGGCACTTGGCTGGGTACGTCCTGCACTCGAGGACCGTACTGCCACTTGCCACCACCGCACAGCCGCCGCCTCCAGGGTCGGAGCGGACGACGAGAAGAGGACCCTGTAGCCACAGAACACCGCTGCCCCGGATGACCCGTGAACTGCTCGGCTGAGAGCCGCATCGAACAGCGACCCCGGGAAGGCAACGCGACGTGGGACAGATCCCCTGGAAGCCGCCGGCTCCACAAGAACTTTTGTTGACATCGGCCTGAGGGCCCTAAGAGAACGCTTAAACTGCTAGAAAGAACTGTGGTAACCTGAACTGAGTAACTTGCAACCGTTATCGTAAAGTACGTTGACTGTATTCACAAGCCTGCTTAAAATCTATATAAAGATATATATTTTTACAAAATACAGTCTGGTCTCGTTGTGTGGTGGGTTGGTTGTAAAGGTGTACTATTGCAAGTGTTTAACCTATATGCCCCAAAGATTAGCCTACGACTGCTTAAGCCACACTACCTAGAGGGTAAGCAGAGGTTGTCTGGAAGGTAACCCTCAGCCCTGACGAGGAAGAGGAGAGTCCCTGCTTGTCGCTAGTGTTGCACTGCGCCAACTAGAGACTCCCCCTTCCTACAGGGGCCTCCGGTCGGTGGCTGCTCAAAAGCAGGCTACAAGGTTGTGGGAACAAAGCTCCTCGACTTAAGCTCAGGGCAAATGAGGGTTCAGGTTAGCACCAAAGGTACACCCTCAGCGGCATTAGGGCAGCCGGGTGCAGGGTGCTGTCGTCGGGTTCTCTTTTACTTTCAATGGGGATTCTCTGGTTGGCAAACACACTGCATGCTCAGGGACGAAGGTCTTCTGGGTGTGACCACCACTTGGAGTGGTAAGTTGGGATGCTAGGTGTTGACTAGACACCGTTGGTTGGGCCACCCAAGGCCGTGGGGCGTCAGTTGCAGGGGTGACTTTTAGTGTTGGATCTTCTTACCAGCTCCTGGTCGCGGTTGGGGGGACTCTCCGGATTGACGCTGCAGGTGTCGGCTGGAGGCTTGAGGCAGGTCAGGGATAACTGGATCTTGGGTCAGGATCACCAGGGAGACCTCCTCATGGTGTTGGGCCACTCGAACTCGGGCCATGAACGATGGATGCAGAGTGGTGCAGACTTGCGGATTTTACTGGAGCTGGAGTCTGTGGGTGAACAAATCAGGCATTCACAGGAGACACATTCTTTACCTTGGAAGGCATGGCAGGTCCTCTGGGTTCTTGAGGTTGCTGGCTGCAGGACACACCGGAGTTTTGTTTCTGCAGGTTAAAGGTGGGGACAGGCTGGTATGGCTGGGGTCAAGTCAGTGAGCGTCCTCCTCTTCTTAGCTTCAGCATGGCTATTCGGTCCTTCTACTTTCCTTCTTGGTTGTTGCTTGCCTGACTTCTTGGTTCAGGGCTGCCCCCTAAATCCTGTATTTAGGGGGCCTTTTGGGGGGGTCTTGAGGTCAGTAGCTAATGGGCTACTGACCTTAGGGTGGCTACACCCTTGGTGTGTTCACCCCAAGTGGGGGATTGAGAACAATCCTTAATCCTGATTGGGGAATGCCTGCCATCTGCAAGATGGCAGGCACTGAAGAGTGGGCTTCACTTCACCTTCCCCACCTGAGGGGTGGGGTTGGCAGTGGTGGGCACACCTTCTGGGCTGTCTAATTTTTCCGCCTGTCTTCCAGTTGAAAATGAGGGAAGACCGGAAGGGGCCTGCTCCTGAGAGCAGGAGAGGCTGGGGGCCGCATTACAAAAATGTCAAGGCCTTTGAAGCTCCCCTGCCACAGATGACTCTTCCTGGCCTGGGGAGGTGTGACCACCTCCTCCCAGGAAATGCTTTGTTTCTGGGCTCCGGGAGCGAAGGCTCCCAACCTACGGTTCCAGAAACATGTCTTCTGGTGTCAGGCTGGTGTGTACCAGTCAGGGAACCCACCAGAGGCTGGTCATTTTTCAGGGGGCATCTCAAAGTTGCCCTCTGAGTTCATTCTTCAATAAATCCCACACTGGCATCAGTGTGGGTTTAATGTGCTGAGAAGTTTGATACCAAACTTTCCAGTTTTCAGCACGTCCATTATGGTGCTGTGGAGTTCGCAATGACAAACTCCGAGCACCCTATATTCTTAATGGTATTACTGCACTTACAATGTCTAGGAATTGGTCTAGACACTGTAGGGGTACAGGGCTCATGCACCTGTACCCTCATCACTGGTATAGTGTACCCAGCTAGAGGGGTGGCTGACCTATGCCAGGGCAGTGTGCCAACTCGACTCTTCACTTTGTTCTGGACCAAAACACGCAGCCTGAAATGGCAGTGTGTGTTTGTAAAGGTACAGGGCCTCTAAGGGTGGCACGATAAGTGCTGCAGCCCTTAGAGGCCTTCCCTGGCCACAGTGCCCTTGGTACCCATGGTACCTTTTACAAGGGACTGACGTGTGGCCAGAGAGGTGCTAATTGTGGGTACAAGGTACAGTTTGTGGGAAAAACACAGGCCCTGGGAACCTGATTGGCAGGGACCCAGGGCACATCAAGTCAAAGTGTATCAGTAGTCTGGCCAAAAGTGGGGGGTTGCAGCAACAGAAACCCAGCTTCCTACAGGGTGCAACCTGAAAATCTTGCTGAGTATGCGTAGGGTATTAAACCAGGTGGATGAAACTGCGTTTACCTGTTTCTTCAGAGATAAATGGCTGTTCAAGATGATGGCATGGTTGCAAGTTCAGCAGGCCAGGTGTTGTTCTCAAAGATGAGGACTTAAGTCTTATCCGTGTTGTGCTTGAGACAGTTGTCCTTCATCCAGTCAGCGATGTTCATCATACATCTGTGGAAGTTGGCTCTGGTGATGGAGGGACCCTGTCGCCGACGTGAGAGGACGCCGACCCTGCGACCTGCTACAGCCTTCACTCGTATCCGGATCAACTTGTCCGACCCCCCGTGACTGCTAATTGAAAACTGGAGGGCTCCGGAATTTGCATCGGTCGCGGTGCGGGACGCCGACCCTGACGGCTGCAGGGGACCCGCTGATCCTTTTCATTTGCTACATATGGCACCTCCGCCCCTGACTGTCCCAGATTGCGCCTTAATGAGCATTTATGGAATACGTATTTAATCGGCGTTTGGCTTCCCCATCAGGATCTGTTTTAAACCGGAAGCTCTTTTGACCTACTCCTATATAGACTGGCGAGAAACCCTCTTCTGCAGGAACCTTACCTGAATGAATGAAAAACATATGATGATCAGGCTTATCCAGGAGAAAGGTGTGTGTATGTCCCCCTCCCCGGTCTTCAATGCCCTGATGAAGATGCAGCCTAAACTGGCTTTGCATTGAAACGCGCGCTGGCGTGACCTACATGGACGGCCTCTATTGCAATATCACTACCTACTGCACCTCATCTTTAACTGCCTCCATGTTGTTGTTTTTTGTCTCTACTCTAGCAAACATTGATTGTTATGTTGCAGGCCCCTAGGTCCTCCTATACTTGTAGTTGTATGTCTGCACTATTTCTATAGTGAGTGAGATTGAGATGCGTATGTCTGCTTAATGAATGACTGTGGGAGTGTGTGGGACGTTTATAAACTCTTTTCCTGGTATGAATTTTTAATGATGACACCTATTTAGACCTAAGAGATAAATTTTGTTCCTGTGTTTGTATATATGCTTTAGAAGGTTTTCTTATGGACTCCACTTATAAATTGTCATTTTCAAAAAATAAAAACTTTTCTATTTTCTCAAACAATTGTGTTGAATGAGGTCTGATATATCTTTGGCTCCGATGCGTTAATTTATGTCACCTCCCGTTATCCCTTTGGATCTCGCTGTTGGGACCATATAAGTATACCCTGGCAGGGTAGTTCTCTTTTTCTATTATTCTGGTGATGGAGGGGTCTTCTGACAGAGAGAGGATGAGCTAGATGTTGTTGGCATTGAAGATGATGTTGGGTTTGTGCGATCTGATGGTGTTGGCCAGGGGTGGTCAAGGACGTGTTGAAGAGGGTGGGGCTGAGGGACGATCCTTGGGGGCCTCCACAAATCTTTTTCTGTTCTGAGGTGAACAGTCGGAGGTTGATTCTCTGGGTTCTTCCGTGAGGTATGAGGCAATCAATTTGAGGGTGACTCCCTGGATTCCAATTTGGTGGCGTCTGCTGATCAAGATGCAGTAGGAGAAGATGTCAAAGGCGGCTGAAATATCACGGGGAAGAGGACTGCTGTTTGTCTGCAGTCCATATGGGCCCTTATGTCAGTGGCTGCGATCAGGGCTGCCTCTATGATGTGGTTAGCTCGGAATCCGGATTGAGAGGGGTCCAGAACTGTTGTGTTCCAGAGTTGCTGGCTGATTGCCTTTTTGAGAACCGTAGCTGGTATGGGGAGCAGGGTGATAGGCCAGTAGTTCTTCAGTTCTGCTGGGTCGGCGGATTGTTTCTTCAGGAAGAGAATCACTTCAGCATGTTTCCAAGCCTCAGGGAAGGAGGCTGGGGTGATGGAGGCGTTCAGGACTTTCTTGAGGTTGTCGCCAACTGTCTTGCTCCTGAGGTTGAAGATGTGGTTGGAACACGGGTCCATGGGTGCTCCTGAGTGTACAGAGTTCATGATGGAGATTGTGGCTTGAGTTGTGAGACGGTCCCAACGGGTGAGCAGGTGTTCGGGGTTTGTGTTTGTTCGTGTGAGCATGCTGATGCTGTTAGGCGGCAGGGTTTGGGGTTTTTAAGTTTCTGTAGATGGCTGAGATCTTGTCGTAGAAAACGTCTGCCAGAGCGTCACACAGGTTTTGGGATGGGTGATGTCTTCCCTGTGGCTGCGGGGTTGGAGAACTCCTTCAAAATGGCAAAGAGCTCCTTGCTCTGGCTTGTGCTGGCTTCTATGTGGTCTGCTAGAGTGCTCTTCTTTGTTTCTTTCAGGAGGCAGTGGTAGGGGTTGAGTGTGGTCTTGAAGGTGGCATGGTCTCCTGTCTTTTTGCTGGTTGCCTCTTACTTTCTAGTTGCCGACAGTTGTATCTGGTGGATTTTAGCTCCATGGTGAACCAGCTGGCTCTACTGGCAGGTCTTTTGGATTTGGCTGGCTTCGCAGGGCGAATGGTGGCTGCGCATTCTGTGATCCGCTGGGAGAAGTTTGTCATAGCCTGTTCTGGGTTGGATGTTGTATCTGGGAGGTGGGAGTTGAGAGAGTTGTTCCACTGGTCTTCTGATATTGTCTGTTACCTTCGATTGGAGCTGGGGGGATTAGTGCCAGTGTTGGTAGATCCTGAGATGGGGAAGTGAATGCTGTAGTGGCTGGTCCAGGGGAGCTGTGAGACGTGGTTGGACTTGACTCTGTGACTGGAAGTGAAAATGGGGTCACATTTGTGTTCAACGATGTGGGTGGGATTGGTGATAAGTTGCTTGAGGCCTATATAGCTCATACTTTCCTGGAGGTTCTGTAGTGCTGGTGTTGCCAGGGTGGTCAAGGGAGGAGTTAAGATCCCCTAGGAAGAAGTAGTGCTCAGAGTCAATGGCGATCAGGGCGATGAGATGAGAGATTGCGCTGTAGAAGCTGGGGTTTGGTCCTGGTTGTCTGTATGCAAGAGTACCTCTGATGGTGCTTTTTCCGTGTGTGTGAAGTTGGAAATTGAGATGCTCTATTATCAGGGTCAAGTCGTCTGAGGAGGTTGTGCAGCGGATGGGGTCCTTGTAAATGATGACAATTACACCTCTGTGTTTGTTGATTCGGTCCCAGTGTGTTATCTTGTAGCCTTCGGGTGTGACGGTGGAAATGTCTGGCACAGAGGTGGGGTTCGGAGAGGTCTCTGTGAAAAAGATGACCTCTGGTGTGAGGGATGAGATCGTGTCCCAGATCTCTGTGGCATGTTTGCTGAGCAATTGGGCATTGAGTAGAATGCACTGGACTTGTGCCATGGTTGTCTCATTCGGTGTGGTGGACGCAGTTGTATTCACGGTGTCTCTGACATTATTGGCTGCTTCTGTGTTGAAGGCGAAGCAGCAGTGCTAGCAAAGAGAACAGTCCTCTGGTGATGCGTGAGGAACAGCGGCAGTAGCTGTTGGCAGAACTTTGAGGTTTGCGCACATGTAGCTGCGCGGGGCAGAAGAACCAGGGTTCCTGGCACTGGGTGTGGTCGAGACATGGACGGGCGGGGCAGGCGCAGACTGGCTTGCCTTCGGTGTGCCAGTAGCCACTGTGCAGCTGCTTTGCAGCCTCCATTAAGTAGGTCCTGGGAGGCAGGAGGGATGCTGGGAGGAAGGAAGTGGGAGCCAGTGAAACGGCAGGAAAAGCGGGCGGAGGATACAACAGAAAATACAGCAAATGACAACAGTCAAGTAACAAGCGTTGGCAAAGCCTATTGGTCTCACCTATGGGTGAGCTTTTGGCTTTGGCAATCCAGTGGGGGTGGAAAACAGGAGGGTGGGTAGGGTTGGTGAATGGGAGGGAGAGTAGGGGGCCATTCTTGATAAGTATGTGTGTGTTTAATGGAACATCTCCAAAACAATATATTTGCATTCCAGTCATGAATTACATTTGATTAACAAAACTACATCCCAGTCATTCAGCCATTATGATAGAGCCCCCCCACACACACAGAGCCCCACATGCACACAAACAGATCCCCCCACACACACACAGAGCCCCCCCCCACACACACAGAGCCCCCCACACACACAGAGCCCCCCACACACACAGAGCCCCACACACACACAGAGCCCCACACACACAGAGCCGCCCCACACACACACACAGAGCCGCCCCACACACACACACAGAGCCGCCCCCCTCACACACAGAGCTGCCCCCCCACATACAAACAGAGCCTCCCCCCACACACACACCGCCCACACACACAGCCCACACCCACACAGAGCCCACACCCACACAAAGAGCCCCCAACCACACCCACAGAGCCCCCACCCACACACAGAGCCCCCACCCAAACACAGAGCCCCCACACACACATACAGAGCCCACACACACACATACAGAGCCCACACACACACAGAGCCTACACACACACACAGAGCCCCCACACACACCCAGAGCCCACACACACACCCAGCGCCCACACACACACCCAGCGCCCACACACACACCCAGAGCCCACACACACACCCAGAGCCACACACACACCCAGAGCCACACACCCAGAGCCACACACACACACCCAGAGCCACACACACACCCAGAGCCACATACACACCCAGAGCCACATACACACCCAGAGCCACATACACACACAGGAGAGCAAGCACAGCAAGGGGGCAGGGAAGCAAGCACAGCGAGGGGGCAGAGGAGCAAGCACAGCCAGGGGGCAGGGGAGCAAGCACAGCGAGGGTTCAGGGAAGCAAGCCCAACGAGGGGGCAGGGGAACCAGGGGGCAGGAGAGCAAGCACAGTCAGGGGGCAGGGGAGCAAGCACAGCCAGGGGGCAGGGGAGCAAGCACAGCCAGGGGGCAGGGGAGCAAGCACAGCCAGGGGGCAGGGGGGCAAGCACAGCCAGGGGGCAGGAGAGCAAGCACAGTCAGGGGGCAGGAGAGCAAGCACAGCCAGGGGGCAGGGAAGCAAGCACAGCCAGGGGGCAGGAGAGCAAGCACAGCCAGGGGGCAGGAGAGCAAGCACAGCCAGGGGGCCGAAGAGCAAGCACAGCCAGGGGGCAGGGGAGCAAGCACAGCCAGGGGGCAGGGGAGCAAGCACAGCCAGGGGGCAGCAGAGCAAGTACAGTGAGGGGGCAGGGGAGCAAGCACAGCGAGGGGGCAGGGGAGCAAGCACAGCCAGGGGATCAAGCACAGCCAGGGGGCAGGGGATCAAGCACAGCCAGGGGGCAGGAGAGCAAGCACAGCCAGGGGGCATGAGAGCAAGCACAGCCAGGGGGCAGGAGAGCAAGCACAGCCAGGGGGCAGGGGAGCAAGCACAGCCAGGGGGCAGGGGAGCAAGCACAGCCGGGGGCAGGGGATCAAGCACAGCCAGGGGGCAGGAGAGCAAGCACAGCCAGGGGGTAGGAGAGTAAGCACAGCCAGGGGGGCAGGAGAGCAAGCACAGCCAGGGGGCAGGGGAGAAAGCACAGCCAGGGGGCAGGGGAGCAAGCACAGCCAGGGAGCAGGGGAGCAAGCACAGCCAGGGAGCAGGGGAGCAAGCACAGCCAGGGGGCAGGGGAGCAAGCACAGCCAGGGGGCAGGAGAGCAAGCACAGCCAGGGGGCAGGAGAGTCTGTCTCCTTGACAGTCTCACTTAAAGGTGTAGCGGACGGGAGGTCAGCAACCATGCCTGTATCTGTGCTATCTGCAGGCTGAGATTGAGGCTGAGGTAACGAACTACCAGGCCCAGAATCCACCTTGGTGGTCAAAAAAGAAACATTTTCCTGAGGGTAAAGAGCTGGAGCGACTGCTGCAATGTGTGGGCCACCATCACACTCTAGAGCTGTGCGGACAGGAGCTGGGGGCTCAACAGTGTTTGGGGGCACAGGAACTAGTGGTTCAAAAATGTTTGGTGGCAGTGCTGCTGTACCTGTAGCAACTTTCCTTGCAAACGCCTCCAGCACCGAGGGCTGTCGCCTTGAATGTTCCTACGCAGCAGAGGCTGCGGAGCGCAGCCTAGTGCTTCCTGCTACCCCGATATCTTTCATTTTCACAGCACTTTCCTCACCCTTCTGTTGGCCGACACCACACCGCATCTGACCAGCGTCTGAAGCAAACGCTGGTACAGCGTCTTTTAGAGCCCCCTTCGCCTCCTTAACACCATCCTTTGTGGTGCCCGCATCTTTGAGCAGCTTGATCGTCTTCGGAGCCATCCTGAGTGGAGATTGTAATTTCCAACGTTGAAGAAATGTCACGATTCTCCGCAGGGCCAAGTTTATCCGTATCAGCCGCGGAGCCCCATAGGGAACGCCACAGAGTCAGCCACCAGAGCTGCGAGAGGAACCGTAAGAGCCACCTGTGACCCCCGAATGCCAGCAGCCAGCACACCTCTTCCGTCCCCACAGTAAGTCCACCCGAGCATATCCTCCCAAGTTAGCTGGGCATTGCGAGAGCCTTGTAGAAGGAGAGGAAAGTTCGCCCTGCTTTCCCTGTTATCAGTCAGCGGCCATCTTGCCTGAACAAGCTTTCTGGGTTATTTCGAGGGTGTGTGATAATGCTCCCGGGATGCCAACGGCTTCCGAAGTTCAGGATTGTGAAAAAACATTTCTCACGAGGGAAGGGGGGAGCGGGAATAATGGGAGGTGCAGGGGACGGCACAAACAGGGTGGCAGAGGCAAGACTAGGGATAGTTACCTCATGTCCTCGGTAGACGCTGCTCTCCTGGTTTTACCGGGCAGCAAAATGGCGGCCGCAAAGCTCCGAAAATTTCGGAATCGGGCGTGTTTTCTGCGTTCTGAGTGACGGATGACGTCACAGGGCGAAAGAACGCAAAAAACACGCCCCCGAATCCGAAAGAGACGGGGCTTGAACGGAGTGACGCCACTCTCCTCCAATGGCTGGCCTCCGATTAGGAAGCCAGCCAATGGAGGAGAGGGGTAGGTTCAAGCCCCCCTGACCTACAAACATAAAATCTTCGGAGTCTGCCCACTGCTACGCAGTGTGACGGTCCTCGACCTAAAAAGTGCAATGGTGCAACGTAAATGCTGCCTGCTTCATTATGTTACAGTGCATGCATTATGGCATTTGCAAGTGCATGCATTAACGTGCATACCACTGGAATAAGGCAGGCAGCATTTTCTTTTCTTTTTTATTAACCAATCCAAGATAGGGACAACACTTGGATGTCTACAATCTTGGATTGCAACATCAAAAAAGAAAAAAAAGAATTTGCTAGCACAAAAGCGTGTTGCGTATAATGGAGCGACCTGGTAAGGAAATGACAGTTGCTGGGCCCTCCAAAAGGTAAAAAAACAATTCTTAAAAAAGTTTGGTCAGTGGCGGTGTAGTGAACAAACGTGAGTACTGGCAACCTACTATAAGAAACGGGGCGCTGCTGTCCCCCCTTTCTTCCTCCATCAGTAACTTTAGCATGGGTTGTACCGCATTGTAGTCTGCACAATAATTAGTAAAGCCTCGAGGAAAAGACAATTACAGATCTAGGATTTTATTTTGATCTGCTCCGCTGTGCCCCTGAAGCCTGCCCACTTCCCTCTTCTTTGGGGATTGACACTGCGCTGTCGACGCCACAAATTGAGTGTGCTTAATCTATACTATTATTATAAAGGAAGAACTTTGAGGCGGGTAAACTCGGGAGCCACAGCGCCAATCCACATACCCGATACATCGTTGTAATCCTCAGGGTGTGCAGATGGACATAGGCTATATAAATTAAAAATAAATACGTTATTAAAAAATATAAGTTAAAAAAAAAGTAGTCCCATCAAAGTAGCGCCGGCCGCGACGTGCATGCTGACATCAGGAGCGGCGTACACGCGAGAAGCGGCGTACAGGAGCGGCGGAGATCAGTGCGGGGAGGAGCAGTGACGAGGAGCAGCGGAGATCAGGGGAGCAGCAGATATGACCGGCGGACAGGCGGTGAGGATCGGTGGGCAGACAATGAGGGGCTGCAGAGATTGGATATTCACTGTACTGTACGGTTCTAATAATTTAGTGAGAGCTGGTACCGGTGCCTATCGGAGGAGCTGCACTTGCACCGGGGTTTATAAGGCTGCAAACACTGTGAGCTCTTACGCTTTCTTCCCCATGGCAACCACTGTACCACTGCCATCTTTTCAGCCCCCCGCTGCAGCCGTCCGGACATCGCCACCAGTGCTGGGAAGGTACAAGCATGCCATCTCTGCATTGTTTTGGTATGCTGTTTTATGTTAAGGTAGAGGCTGTTTGTATAGCACCTGTGGCAGCCATGGATTGCTTCTAACCGCTGAAAATCATGTCGAATCGTCAGGTGTGCTCCAGAGTGGAGCAGCTGCCGTGTTTTTCTCGGATGAGAGCGTACGGTGCTGATAACATGGAATTGTGAAACGCGAGAGCACTGCTATCAGGCCCATAAGCACAGTGAATATAAAGCGTGTCTGCTGTTCAGAAAAGGCATTTCCTTTGAAATTGAATCAATTAGTTGTCGGGGGAAGTGACAGGACAGTACAGGAACTTCTGAGGGGCAAGCAGGTACTCTGTGACGCTAACTACCTGCACTTTTCCATTAAGGAGACAGAGGAGGCTCAATAAAAAGAGCATTTATAAAAAAACAAAATAATAAGCTAAGAATGTATAAATAAAGAAAGAAAGCACACGTAGACAATCTGTCCTGTTATGTTAATCACTGGCAGGTGGATGGGTAACGTTCAACACAATGAAAATAGAGGGGATTAAAAATATAAAAAGGTAGTGGTGACCACCTGTGCGTCACGCAGAGCACCCGGGTCACCCCTCTGCGGAGAACAGTCAACAAGTCCTAATAATGTGTCTCGTGGGCAGGTACCAAACGGGGCATTACAGCAGGAAAAAGTGACGTGAGCAGTGACGTGGGCAGGTTACACAACGTCAGGGCGGGCGGGGGCCCTAAGCCATGATTGCTCCCGGACAACGTCGGGACGGGCTGCTAGTTTATTTTATGAAGCGCCCATTGTTGACTGACCCGCCTTTAGGCACAAAAGAGAGACAGCAGAGCAGGTTGACAGCAAACGTTAAGAGTACACTGATAATTTCATCACATGCCTAAATATATAATCAATGTGAACAGAAAGGTAATTTCACGCCTTTGGGCCAAATGCAGTGTTGCTGTAACATTTCAGGAAGCTTGAAAGTATCAACATGTTCTGACATTCACACACAGTGAAAGCATTTCCCCCAAAACAGGCCTGAAAGCAGAAATAACCAGCCTTGTTCTGTTACATTAGCCCTGGAGGGAGTACCAGGAACAGACTGCGTCTTCCACCCCAGCCAACGCAGCTGAGGGAAACTAACAGCTAATAGCTTGTTGCAATAAGTGTTCGAGTCTCGAGGTGCAAATATATAAAATTAGAGCAGATAGGGTTCTATAGATAAATTATATTTTTTTAACCCAGGACCTGTGCGTGTGTTTGAATTATCATTACTTAAGTGGGACTTTATGTTTCAGTGGCTTGTGTCGTCCATCTACTGGAGCACCTAGAGGCGGTTCTGTTCATGTGTGCACGCTGGGCAAAGAGCGCCATTCCTGCAGCAGGCAAGAGTCACCAGCCCACCTGAACTATGTACTCCAGAGGCCCTACAGGCATGTACTTCACACTGGCTTCAGAGAGCAGCAGACCCACTGCAGGCCGCAAGACAAAAATTAAAGAAGCTGAAGTCGGCCGAATTTGAAAGCAGTCACAGGCGTGGACCCTGCTAGCAAAAATACGCAGCGACACTGGGAGAGGAATGGGGCGTGGAGCAATGCTGGGGGAGTTGTGAAGCCAAAATCAGAAAAAAACTATCTTGAGTTGTACTCTTAGTGGTATCTACAAATCTGCTGATTAGAAGAGAAATTAATGTTTGTGTCTGTGTGTCCTCTGAGCGGCTGCTCCAACCAACTCACAATAGGGCAATGGTAAACATAATGCAGCACAAACTTGAGCCACAAAGCCAGCTTTAAATCTTAGCTCCATCCTGTTTTGCATGACAATTCGTATTGGAATGGTCACTGCCTAGCTGAAAATATAACATTGAAACAAACAAATAAAAGAGAGAAAAGAGAGATTCTAACACACACAACAGGAACCCTTGATCGCATCAAAGACGCTGACGATAGGAAAAGAAAAAAAACAAGAGGAGCATGCGGGTAGGCTCCTGGGGCCTAAGCTTTACATACACAACAGGAGGGAGGGTGGTTGGTGGGAAGAAGGCACCAAAGCACGTCCGCTCGCTACCGCAGACAAAACGCTGTGAGAGTGAACATTACAGAAAGTAAACTGACCCACAAGGACGAGGAATGCAGCTGCCACCCTGCACGCTGCTGCTCGCTCCCGCAGGCAAAACGCTGTGGGAGTGAACATTACAAAAGAGGTGGGACATGCACCCGCCTTTAGCCATTTGCGTGCTTTCATTATTGAAAGACACACCAAAAAGCCAGTCGAATGTGTGGGAGGAGTCAGACCTACATGGAGTAGACACAAGAAGCCTTGCAGAGCAGCGCATGCGCGCTGCTAGGCTCGACCTAAAAACTGCTGTGAGGTCTGATTAACAAGTCAAGAGAAGGAGTGCAGATGAGGCTAAAAGAGATACAATGATAAAGGCTAAGTAAGTGGGGTTACAATGTTACGCTATGCATGAGGAAATACAGTGTTACCGCTATGCATGAGGAGATACAGTATGTATGGCTAGAAGCAGTGATAGAGTTAAGGAGAACCAATGTTACAGCAAAAAGGCTAAGCACACAATAAAAGAACAATGATAAGTGAGAGAATGAACGAAAAACCAGGCCGCGGGGTTACCAACACGCATCAGAGGCGGGAGCTGGCACAAGGACCTGCTAAACATCTTTGAATTAAAATTACGTTTAGGGTGACAATCCACTTAGATAATGATAGGATTGTGGGCTTTCACCAAGAACCTCTGATAACAAGCATTGGAAATGCAATAGGTCTTGCATTAGAAAAGTTGGAGCTTTTGGTTTTGTAAATGACAAATATTTTATTTATTTGTTGGTTTTTAAAATAGCTAAATTGATAGCTTTGTCATTTACAACGCCAATAGTTATAACTTTTGCGAATGTAACACCTATAGCATTTGGAATGCAACATGTTTTGTATTTACGTGACTTATATGGCAGCTCTCGTCGTTATGCTACATCTCTAGAGAGCAGGAGAGTGCAGCAGGGGAGAGAAGCACAGCAATGCAATATGTCTCGTATTAGGAAAGTTTGAGCTATTGGTATTGTAAAGGAGGGTGAGTGAGGGTGAGGGTGAGTGAGGGTGAGGGGTTGAGGGTGAGTGAGGGTGAGGGTGAGTGAGTGTGAGGGGTTGAGGGTGAGTGAGGGTGAGGGTGAGGGTGAGTGAGGGTGAGGCTGAGGTGTTGAGGGTGAGTGAGGGTGAGTGAGAGTGAGGGTGAGTGAGGGGTTGAGGGTGAAGGGTTGAGGGTGTGAGTGTGAGGGTGAGGGGTTGAGGGTTAGTGAGGGTGAGGTGTTGAGGGTGAGTGAGGGTGAGGGTGAGTGAGGGGGAGGGGTTGAGGGTGAGTGAGGGTGAGTGAGGGGTTGAGGGTGAAGGGTTGAGGGTGAGGGGTTGAGGGTGAGTGAGGGTGAGGGGTTGAGGGTGAGTGAGGGTGAGGTGTTGAGGGTGAGTGAGGGTGAGTGAAGGTGAGTGAAGGTGAGGGGTTGAGGGTGAGTGAGGGTGAGGGTAGGTGAGGGGTTGAGGGTGAGTGAGGGTGAGGGTGAGTGAGGGTGATGCTGAGGGGTTGAGGGTGAGTGAGGGTGAGTGAGAGTGAGTGAGGGGTTGAGGGTGAAGGGTTGAGGGTAAGTGAGGGTGAGGGTGAGGGTGAGTGAGGGTGAGGGGTTGAGGGTGAGTGAGGGTGAGGCGTTGAGGGTGAGTGAGGGTGAGGGTGAGTGTGGGTGAGGGTGAGTGAGGGTGAGGGGTTGAGGGTGAGTGAGGGTGAGTGTGGGGGAGGGTGAGTGAGGGTGAGTGAGGGTGAGGGTGAGTGAGGGTGAGTGAGGGTGAGGGGTTGAGGGTGAGTGAGGGTGAGTGAGAGTGAGGGTGAGTGAGGGGTTGAGGGTGAAGGGTTGAGGGTGTGAGGGTGAGGGGTTGAGGGTGAGTGAGGGTGAGGGGTTGAGGGTGAGCGAGGGTGAGGGGTTGAGGGTGAGCGAGGGTGAGGCGTTGAGGGTGAGGGGTTGAGGGTGAGTGAGGGTGAGGCGTTGAGGGTGAGTGAGGGTGAGGGTGAGTGTGGGTGAGTGAGGGTGAGGGTGAGGGTGAGTGAGGGGTTGAGGGTGTGAAGGTGTGTGAGTGAGGATGGTGGTGGGTGAGGGTGTGTGAGTGTGAGGGTGTGTGAGGGTGTGTGTGTGAGGGTTAGTGAGGGTGCGTGTGTTCTAAGGGTGGGGGGGTGAGGGTGGGTGTGAGGGAGGGTGTGTGAGGGTGAGGGTGTGTGAGGGTGTTTGTGTGTTGTGTATTTGTGTGATTGTGGTGTGTGTGTTTGTGTGACTGTCCCATAATTATATTAAAGTATTTAAGTTATTGCGTTCTAGTTTTTTTTTTAATCCCGTACTATTTTGATTGACGTCCGTGTCAGCCAATGAGATTTCAAAATCCTCTCACGTTCTGTAAAAGATTAACTGTTAATTTTAAAACACTGCCTTTTTGATCAATATTGAGCTGTTAGACCACTTACCCTGTGAATAATTCCCGTGGGGATATGAAAAATCCTATTGATTATGTAACCATTGATCACGTTGTCTGGCTTCTGGCTTTAAGTGAAAGGACCCTAAGGGAACAGGTCATGAACGACACACTTGCATGATCGCTATTTAAATGCTGCCACTTAAGGCAATCCTTCATTTATTGAAATATTCTGTCAGTTTATAATCCTGGTTTTCCAGCACCTGAGATCCAAAATGACAAGGCATGTTTTAAAAAAAATCCACTCGGGTCAGTGATGGTAAAGATTTGTGACTCTGTGCCGGCAGTTGCATCCTCAATGTGCAGCCAAGGCTCTCTCCGCGTGATTGGATTTGCCAGCTTGTCAACATTTTTCAAACCATTACATTGATAGTGCGGGGTGAGAGAGGGGAGGTGCTGGCGGCTGGGGAGGGGGAACAGATGGCGATGGCAGGAGATTACACAGACGGCGGCCTATAGTTTAGCCCTGGCCTGCACAGTATTACTCTCCCGCACAGCGGAAGGTGTCAGAGCGATCTACATGAGAACTGGTTGCAAAGTATAAGGATTTAGGATTACGAGCGTTACAAAACAGATACAACAAGGAGGAGGCAGCGAGTCAAAACGGAGGGCATTGCTGTGGGGAGGGGGGAGGAAAAATGCGACGCGACATGGCAGGCAGGGGAGGGGGCGGAGCGGGGGTGTGAGAGGAGTGCGGGAACAGACGGCGAGGGGAGGAGAGTAGGAGGAGGAGAGTAGGGGAGGCACGGCCTAGCGGCCGTGCAATCAAGAAGTGAGGGGGCGGAGCTGGGGGAGGCAGTGAGAGAGAGAGTAGGCAAGGCAGGTGGCTGGGGGCATGTGCACGCGCTTTTAAGCTCAATGCGCATGCGCATTGACCTTAAATTTTTCGTGCACTGCAAGGAATCGCCACGATTCCTTGCAAGTTGGTTAAAGAGTTGGTAAGCCCCCATAGTCTCGCAAGCTCGATGCGCATGCGCATCGACAGGCGAGACCTAATAAACCAGAGTTACCAGATGACTTCCTGACACAGGGACTCTTTCCAGTATTGTGATTTACATTTACAGATCAGTGCATTCTGAGAGTTGTTCTATTGGTTCAGTTAACCCAAAAGAACTAACAAACTGAACAAAATGATTTGCAAAAGAAAAGGCTTAAAAAATCATTGTCCTGGTGAGATTGAGTAATTTGCAAACCTTAGAAAAAACCTGCGCTAATCAACAAAAATCTTCATAACAGCAACTTCAAAGCTTGACTCAATTATGTGGTGAACCCTCCCCATCTAGCTAGCTAGGGCTATGTATAATGTGGCACTCAGTGTAATTTTTGTACATATATCGTTACAAGCATTTGCATAGAAACGTTCGATCATTTGCAAGGTCCTGTAGCGCTGTGTGAATCTGCCACATAACTTCACCTTTCTTCCTGCAGAATTTGGTCAAACCTGTTGCACATTTTGGTCATCCATTGCTGCATAATTCCATTGACCCAGCCTACGAGAATAGTCTGTGTGGTGTCATGCTGGCGGTGGAGACCCAGACTAATGAGTCACAGAGGCATTCAGCAGTGTTAGGGCGTGAAGTGGGATGCAAAGGCGGTGTGAGGACAGCTTTTTGTCACCTGGTTCCTGTTTCAGCCAACAGCCAAGTCTCTCTCGCTGAGCCTTATGTTTTTCGGGAATCTATTGCAGAGGTTGTTAACTCTAGCGAGGACCGAAAAGAAACACCTCCGCCCTAGCAGGAACACGGAAATAAGATGTGGGAGGCCCTGTGTGGGTGGGGGGAGGCCCTGACTGGGTTTTTCCAGGGAGGCACGGGCTGCACGCAGCAGCTTCCGCCTTCCCTCGGGGAGTTTCCGCACAGTAAAACGTAAAGTCCCCTTTCATCTTAAAGAATTTTTGTTAACTTTCTTTTTCAGAGTTAAGTTTCGTGAACATCGTCGACGCTTTTACAGTTAAAAGGAACTGAAAATGCAAGTATCTGCCTTGCAGGTCACCTCAGCCGTTTACCAAGAGGTGACATACAAATGATGTATTTATTTATTTATTTTATGCGTTTTTAAATAGCGCGGACGTTACCCGAAGGTGTCAGAGCGCTTCACAATAGGAACAGTAATGATACATGAGGAGAAAATTACAAGTGAACAAATTACAAAAGCAAACGTTACGTTACATGAGGCAATAGTGGCAATTGTGAGCAAACAAAATACAAGAGAGAGCAAACGGTACATTACAGGAGAAAAAAGTGTCAGTGTGCAAGTTACAAAAGCGTACAAAGAACAAGTAGAGGTATAATACTGCAATAAATGGCAGACACTCAAAACACCAGAACAAACGTTAAGTAGGCAATGGTGGCACTTGTGCAAGTATAAAAAAAAAAAAAATGCAAAAGGTAGCAAACAATACGTTACAAGAGAAAAGTGACGTGTGCATGTTACAAAATAGTACAAAATACAAGTAGAAGGATAATACTGCAATAAATGGAAGACACTCAAACCACAAGAACACACTGGGAAGGCACTTCCATAGTCATGGAGACTAGAATTTCCTATAATGGAAGGACTTCCTTCAGATAATAGAGAGGGTGTGAATTCAATTTGGAAGTGTCTTTGAAGGAGGGGAACTTTGGGGTCAGTTTTGAAGGCCTGGGAAGAGGTGGTAGTCCGGAGCTGAGGCGGAAGTGAGTTCCAGATTCTCACAGCGTTGCCTGAAAAGGATTAGGCCATTGATCTTTCCATCTTGAAATTGGGGGGTTCAAGCAGTACATTTTCCGCATTACGTGATGGTCTAGAGCCTCCAGAGAGTTTCAGTTTATTTGCTAGGTAGCGAGGAGAGGAGGAGTGCAATGCTTTGTGGGTGATACAGGCAGTCTTGTAGATAGATCTTGCCTCGATGGGAAGCCAGCGGAGGGTGGATAAAATGGGTGTGATGTGGTCGCTTCTTTTTGCCCCATATATGAAACGAGCTGCTGAATGGAGAACAGATTTAAGGGGGGACAGGTGGGATTTGGGGAGGCCAGTAAGAAGAGATTTGCAGTAGTCCAGTCTGGAGAGAACCAGCGATTAGACCAGGGTTTTAAGGTCTTGCTCCGGGAAGAAGCGACGAATCCCCCAAAGAAGGCGCAGTTGGTATCGAGCAGACTTTGCAATGGAATTGATGAGGGAGATTAGATTGAGTTTTTTGTCGAGAAAGGCTAAATCTAACAGACTGGAACAAAATCATGACGTTTCAATTTCATAAAGGTATTGCAATTTAAATGCATGTATAATCTATTTTGAGTCCAATGTCTGACATACATATCTATATATATTCCATGAAAAAACAAAGGTTAAGGATAAGTTATAGTTAGGAAAACTACTTTTCTGTTTTGCATATAAAACCAACTTAAACTACACAAACATTACATTTTAAAGTTATAGTTATAACTTAAATTTCTAATTTACATACCACTTTCAAATTACTATAAGTCACAGTTATTACGTGTATTTATAATTTACACACCACCTTCAAATTACTATAAGTCGTGCACCTTCGTACACAGTCTTGTCACCTCACTAGCCATACTACATTAACTATTTATTTTATTTATTTATTTAAGAGTTTTTATAACGTTAGCCAGACCCGGAGGTATCAGAGCGCTTTACAACATATATCGTGATGCAATTAGTTATACAGTATTACAATAAACAGCATTGTCTTGTGTCAAATCTTGTTTCGGCGGTCTTGGGAACGATTCAAGCAAAAAGGAAAAGGCAATGAAAAATCTTATTGAGGTGTCTAGGATCTGCGCTTGGCAGGATTCCTTTGGTGAAGGGGTTCTGTCACATTATGAGGCATCTCTCCCTTCGGGTGAGATCGGTTGAGGAAGAGGTCTTTGAGCTGGCGTTTGAAGTTTACGAAGGAGGGATTAGTCCTGATGTGGACTGGTATGGAGCTCCAGATTTTGGGCGCATTTCCCGAGAAGGAGCGAGACAGGGTTTTTTGTTTGCGGGCTTTCGGCGGAATGAGAAGAAGGGTATTGGTGCTCATGAGGTTCCTCGTTTGCCCTGCCTTTTTGAGTTTGGAAGCCAGGTAGGCCGGTTTTCCGGTATGAAGAGCTTTATCTGTGAGACAGGCAGTTCTGAAGTTGGCACACATTTCAATTGAGAGCCATTTTAGTTGGTCGTATTTCTTTCCTCCTGTGATCATCCTGGCAGCTGCATTTAGGGTTACTCGGTGGGGAGCTAAGTGAGATTTTGCCGTGCCCATGAGAGTTGTGTTCCCGTAGTCCAATCTGGACAGCACCAAGGATTGTGTGGCCAGTTTAAGGTCATGGGGGGGGGGGGGGGGGGGGGGGTGAAGGGTTTTATTTTGTTCAGTAATTTTAGGTTCAGGAATGCGTTCTTTGCTGAGTTCTTGATATGTTTGTCCATGTTTAGGCTTGGGTCTGCCAGGGCAAGCTTGCAATTAAGAGTGTGAATGGATTTTAGACATTCTGTGACTAGGGTGGTCTGCTCCTTGTTGGATATGAAAAGGATTTCCGTTATGTCTTGGTTGAGCTTAAGGTGGTTGTGGGATAGGCAGTGTTGGACTTCTCGTAGAGTGTTTAATTTCTGTATGTCTTCAATTGAGGATGTTTCTAGGTAGATCTGGGTATCATCTGCATAGAGGAGGGAGGGGATGTTGACTTTTTTTAGTATGGAGGTGAGGGGCTCCATGTAGATGCTAAACAGTGATGGGCAGAGAACCAATCCATGTGGGACTCCTCTGGTTACGGGGAGAAGGTAAGACGTGAAGTTGTTAATTTTTATTCTTTGTGAGCGGTTCTGAAGGAAGATGGTAAACCATTGTAGGACCACCTCGTCTGCACCAATTCTTTCTCGGAGTGCATTTATGAACAGATTGTGGTCAACCGTGTCAAAGGCTGCCGATAGGTCAAGGAGTATGAGTAGGCAGTCACGAGTGAACTGGCTGATTAATTGTATCCTGTGGTTTATAATTCTGAAATAAAAATATATTTAAAAAAAAAAAAAAGAGTATGAGTAGGCAGCCAGAGTCTCCACATTTTGAACATACCCAGAAGGGATTGGCTCTTGAGGACCTTTAATCATGTGCCGATCTTTACGAGCCAAGCTTCTTTGATAGAAGCGAGAGGGTTTGCAACCTTTAAATCTAGGGAAAATGAGTCGATTATCGACTATATCTTCCTATCCACTACCCTACTGGGACATGTAATTTTTCACAATGCAGTTAGTTCACCATTTAGTGACCATAATCCGGTCAACTTGGTGTTGGATGCAGGATTTTCCCGTGCTGATCCTATAAATAACACCAGGGGTCCAAAAAGCGTGATCACTAGTGACCAAGGGAGGAGGTTGAAATGGGCAAAAATAGTCCCAGAGCAGTTTTTAGACAGTCTTCGCGTAAAGACGAGTGAAGATATTAGGAAATGTGTTGACGGTACCACTCCGGTGGGGGAAACCATCTTAGCCTTTGAAGCAATCTGTAAACAGGTTGCTATCGATTTAACTGTTCCTACTAGACCTACACGTAAGCAAGGGAAAATATTATTTGACGCGAAATGCTCCAGGGCACATCAAAATCTAATGAAATCGCTGAAGGTTTTACCGAGGGATAAAGTCCTTATAGCTAGATATAGAAAGGAATACAAATCAAGTATACAACTGCGCAAAAATTAAATTAAATCAGATGCATGGGACAGTTTGATGTCAAATGTAGTTTTAAAGGATAGCTCTAAGTTTTGGGCTATTGTTAACAGCCCATTGTTAACAGGTGAGGATAATGTAAAGCTCGAAACTAATATCCCAGAGGAAGAATGGGTGAAACATTTTGAAATTATATTTGCAAGCAATGAGGTGTTTGACCCTTTTATACCACCTGTTGGCATTTCACCTGAATCTAATTTAGTGTTTATAGAGGCGGATGTGGAAAGAGCAATAAAGGACTCCGCTATAAACAAGGCGCCAGGTCCAGATGGTGTCCCTGTTGATCTATACAAGGGAAATGTCAAACTTTGGGCTACAATTCTAACGAACGTTTTTAATTCTACTGTTTCTCATGGGTTTCCTGCCTCATGGGCCCACTCTATTATCATCCCTGTCTTTAAACAAGCATTGGAAATGCAATAGGTCTCGCATTAGGAAAGTTTGAGCAATTGGTATTGTAAAGGACACTTTTTTTATTTATGTGTTGGTTTTGAAAATAGCAAAAGTAATAGCTTTGTCAGTTACAATGTCAATAGTTTTAACTTTAGCAAATGTGACACCTATAGCATTTGTAATGCAATGTGTGTTGTCTTTACGTGACTTAGATGTATTGATATTGCAAATAACAATGGCTTTTAATTTTGTAAATAATTAATACTTAAATAAAATTTATTGTAATTTATAATGGCAATAGCTTAAACATTTGTAAATTAATTTTGTGAAGATTATGTTCAGTGTATTTTATTGTGATGAAAATCCAAGAACATTGCATTTGCACCTGGTGGTGGATGTGGTGGTGGTGGGTGTGGTGGATGTGGTGGTGGATGTGGTGGTGGATGCGGTGGTGGTGCATGTGGTGGATGTGGTGGTGGTGGTGGTGGATGTGGCGGTGGATGTCATGGTGGATGTGGAGGTGATGGTGGATGTGGTGGACGTGGTGGTGGATGTGGTGGTGGATGCGGTGGTGGTGGTGGATGCGGTGGATGTGGTGGTGGATGTGGTGGTGGTGGATGCGGTGGAGCATGTGGTGGATGTGGTGGTGGATGTCATGGTGGATGTGGAGGTGATGGTGGATGTGGTGGATGTGGTGGTGGATGCGGTGGTGGTGGATGTGGTGGATGTGATGGTGGATGTGGTGGTGCATGTGGTGGATGTGGTGGTGGATGTCATGGTGGATGTGGTGGTGGATGCGGTGGTGGTTGTGGTGGTGGATGTGGTGGTGGATGTGGTGGTGGATGTGGAGGTGGAGGTGGATGTGGTGGTGGATGTGGATGTGGGTGTGGTGGATGTGGGTGTGGTGGATGTGGGTGTGGTGGATGTGGGTGTGGTGGATGTGGTGGTGGATGTGGTGGTGGATGTGGTGGTGGATGTGGTGGTGGATGTGGTGGTGGTGGGTGTGGTGGTGGATGTGGCGGTGGATGTCATGGTGGATGTGGAGGTGATGGTGGATGTGGTGGTGATGGTGGATGTGGTGGTGGATGTGGTGGTGGATGCGTTGGTGGATGTGGTGGCGGTGGCTGTGGTGGTGGATGCAGTGGTGGTGGTGGATGCGGTGGTGGTGGATGGGGTGGTGGATGTGGCGGTGGATGTCATGGTGGATGTGGAGGTGATGGTGGATGTGGTGGTGGTGGATGTGGTGGTGGATGTGGCGGTGGATGTCATGGTGGATGTGGAGGTGATGGTGTATGTGGTGGTGGATGCGGTGGTGGTGGTGGATGTGGTGGTGGATGTGGTGGTGGTGGATGCGGTGGAGCATGTGGTGGGACCAACTGACGCTTGGGAAGAAAGTCACTCATAGAAGATGCGATCGCTGTCGCATGCCTTGTCTATGAAGGAAAAAAAAATCATACCACCCAGTACCACTGTTTTCTTAATGGGGGCAAAGGGCTGGAGACGCAGTCTGCTGTACATTGAGCTGCGCAATTCAGGGAGATTGAGTTTATGTCTGTGACATCATAGCGGAGATGCTCTACCCACTGCAGCGCAAGAATGCATTTTACTGACTTTCTCTTCATTATCAATAAGTGCAAGAGACGGGAGAGAGGGATGCAGGCAGCACATGGATAGCCCAGGCAGAGGGGAGGAGGGGCAGAAGAACCCAACAGATTATCTCTAATGATCTCGGACATCTCCACTCCAATAACCAGGCGGGCAAGCACAATGTTTTGTCTCAATTTTCCTGTCTTTAAAATGTTACGGCAAATCACTTTCTGATAGCCGCTGCTTAGACTCAGCTGCCTGATGGGCGAAAGGCTTCTCTGCTACATAAGTGAGAGAAATCATGTCACTGGGTAGCGACTATCAGCAAACTCACCCGAGGTCTGCAAAAATGGATCAGTCCGCATGTGTGTCTGTGTATGTTCCTAGTACTCGTGAGTTGATAATGAAACAAAACTCCCACGCTAACCAGGACACGGCGGGCAGGGGAGGGGGCGGAGCGGGGAGAGGTGCGACACGGCAGGCAGGGGACGAGAGTAGGAGGAGGAGGGGGGAGGAGAGTAGGAGGAGGAGGGGGGAGGAGAGTAGGGGAGGCACGGCCACCACCCAGGACCCCTGTTTTCTTAATGGGGGCAAAGGGCTGGAGACGCAGTCTGCTGTACATTGAGCTGCGCAATTCAGGGAGATTGAGTTTATGTCTGTGACATCATAGCGGAGATGCTCTACCCACTGCAGCGCAAGAATGCATTTTACTGACTTTCTCTTCATTATCAATAAGTGCAAGAGACGGGAGAGAGGGATGCAGGCAGCACATGGATAGCCCAGGCAGAGGGGAGGAGGGGCAGAAGAACCCAACAGATTAGCTCTAATGATCTCGGACATCTCCACTCCAATAACCAGGCGGGCAAGCACAATGTTTTGTCTCAATTTTCCTGTCTTTAAAATGTTACGGCAAATCACTTTCTGATAGCCGCTGCTTAGACTCAGCTGCCTGATGGGCGAAAGGCTTCTCTGCTATATAAGTGAGAGAAATCATGTCACTGGGTAGCGACTATCAGCAAACTCACCCGAGGTCTGCAAAAATGGATCAGTCCGCATGTGTGTCTGTGTATGTTCCTAGTACTCGTGAGTTGATAATGAAACAAAATTCCCACGCTAACCAGGACACGGCGGGCAGGGGAGGGGGCGGAGCGGGGAGAGGTGCGACACGGCAGGCAGGGGAGGAGAGTAGGAGGAGGAGGGGGGAGGAGAGTAGGAGGAGGAGGGGGGAGGAGAGTAGGGGAGGCACGGCCTAGCGGCCGTGCAACCAAGAAGTGAGGGGGCGGAGCTGGGGGAGGCTGTGAGAGAGAGAGTGGGCAAGGCAGGCGGCTGGGGGCATGTGCACGCGCTTTTAAGCTTAATGCGCATGCGCATTGAGCTTAATTTTCTCGTGCACTGCAAGGAATCGCCACGATTCCTTGCAAGTTGGTTAAAGAGTGTTTAAGCCCCCATAGTCTCGCAAGCTCGATGCGCATGCGCATCGACAGGCGAGACCTAAAAAGGACAGCGAGGGGACCCGAGATGCTACAGACCTATTTCCCTTATCGATTCTTCTGTCAAAATCCTAGGAAAAGTCATTTTAACCAAGGTGTCTGAGTGGGTCACAGAAAAAGATCCTAGCAGAAACCCAATATGGATTTAAACCAGGTAGAAGCACTGTGGACCAGTGCCTTAACCTGTATTTACTAATAAATAAATATACAGTAGCCACTAAGGGGTCTATTTATCTGGGTTTCATGGACCTGTCCACAGCTTTCGATCTGGTTAACAGATCGAAGCTGTGGACCATTTTATTGGACATGGGGATTGACCCCAGCCTGGTATTTTTTATGGCAGATTTCCACCGGGATCTATTTGCAACCGTCAGGATGACACAGGAAGGCACTTGCACAAGGCACTTTAAATCGGGGAGAGGGGTAAGACCAGGGTGTATCCTGGCCCCTCTACTCTTTACATTATACATTAACGCTTTAGAGAAATCCCTGGAAACTGCTACTTTGGACGTTCCGCGTATAGGAAGTAATACCATCCCAGTTCTCCTATACGCGGACGATGCCGTCCTATTGGCACGCACCCCAATAGGTTTACAGAGGCTACGGCACTCTTTTGGGGAATTTATGACTTCATTGGATTTGGTGGTTAATACTACCAAATCTCATGTCATGTCCATGGGGCCCGCAAGAACAAAGTGAAAACTTTTTATTGTAAAGGGGTTGAGATCCAAAGAGTGAAGGCCTTTACGTACCAAGGGGTTTTGTTTGATGATAGCTGTACATTAGCAAAAATGAATGCCTTAGTGCGAGCAGGATCAGCCCTGCTTAATTTCACAAAGCGTTTAGGGGAAGGCCTTTCGAGGCAACACTTGCAATTTATAAAGCAAAATGTCTTGCATTAACATTATACAGTGCTGCAATCTGGGGATATAAAATGTAAATGTAAATGTAAATAAACCCGTGGAAGATGTGCAAAGGGCAGAAAATAAATTGTTTTGTTGCCTTTTATCTATTCCTCAATCAACCCCAACATTTGCTGTTCACCAGGAGTTATAATGGGGTTTGTTTGTGACTTGATTAGCATGGCTCCCCTTATTTGCTGGTTAAAAACTTGGCTTAACCCTGAGTTAGTGCTAAATCGTTGTATTTTAAAAGACTGTATCACCTTAGACAGGGGAAAGGAAATACAGTTTCTAGGGAAGAGGAGTGGTCCACAGGAAATGCCAAGTCTATATCAGTTTTCACGTTTTGTTATTTAAGGAAACACACTCAAAAAACTCTGGACCGCTTGAGTTTTATAACAAGGTTCCGCGACGGAAAAGGACGTGACCTGGGGATTACACGCTGACAAATTGAAATTCTGAAACAAACCGGATATTTTGAAAAATAGCCCATATTATGAAGATCTGTATATGAACACATGATATTGTAAATAGCCTTGAAAAAGCCCCGGCGCAAATCGCCATAGGGGGCGAAACACGTGTCGGCTGTTCATGTTTTAACCTAAATTAATAAAAAGTAATTTTTCTACATTATATGGACTCTTGATTCTGATTACATGAGCAAGGATTCAGCCTAAGGATATCAACAATTTGATCAAACACACTCATCACCCCCCTCAAAGAAAGGAAATACAGTGCCTTTCGTATGTTAAGGTAATGTTTTCTAAGCTGGGGCGACCAGAAATATATGAGACCCCTGAAGCCATTGTTAAAGGAGATATAAAGTGGGTTAAAAAGCATTTTCTGTCCCTAAGGTCTCAGGAACGAGAGGCTGAGGAATTACAAAAGCCCACGGTGAGAGCCCATTTCCTATTAGTTACCCTTCCATCCATTGAACCGTATTTAAAGGTAGTAACAAGACCATACCATCGTTGGTTGCTAACCAGATTTTGGTTCAATCAGATACACCTCTTACTGGGAACATATCAGGGATGGACTATACCCGAAAAGGCAGCATTCTGTGACTGTGATAATAGCTCAACCCAAGACACTATGCACTTTATGTTCTTTTGCAAACATTACTCTGATAACAGGAAAACGTTTATTACCCCACTTTTAAGAGGTTTGGGGTCCCTACAGGCTAAACCTGCTTTAATGTATTTGCAATTACTGGACAACATATGGAATATCTTTAATATTGCTAGTTATCTTGTAGCAGCCGTAAGATCAAAGAAATTAAGTGGCCTGAGTATAATCGAACTATGACTTTTACTGTATTTTTCCGTACTTGTATACTTAAGAGATTTGTGAATGACCTCCATAAGGACTTCCCCACGATTTTAAATCTGTCTATTGTTTTAATATTGTATTTATTGAATGTGATTTATATGTGTACTTTTATGATTTTAATTAATCGAATAAAGTGGTATTGACTTGACTTGAGTGATTTGTAGACATCATCTATGATGTTTAGGATCGCTGTCTCTGTGCTTGCAACCTTTTCTGAAGCCTGTTTGGTGAGTATCTAGAAGGTTGTTGCTGTTGATGTGTTGGTTAAGTTGAAGGAGAACACACCTGTCCAGGATGCCCTTTATGCACGCACTAGTTATATCCTTGCATATTACATAAGTTATAGCATGTGAAATCATAGCATTGATAACAACACTTATGATATCTGATATCACATGATTTGTCGGAACACACTCCATGGTACAGTGGCGAGTTATAATTAGGGCTCCCGATTTTCTGGTATTTTTTTTTGTTGCCATTTCCGTCTGTATTTATCCATATTTATTTTTTGGGCATTTTTTCTGTATTTACCCACATTTATTTATGCCACAAGCAAAAGACGACGCTACAGCTAGTATTTTTCCAGATTTATTCAATTTGACAATGCACACAAATGCCCTCGGATGTTATTGGTCAACTCATTACATTCATCTGAAAACTTTCCCATTGTAGCACAAGCACATGTGCATTTCAAGAGACTTTGAGGACATTGAGGCTCTTTCTGGTTTGTTTATGAAATGTCACATGTAGGGTTGCAGGAGGCTGGATAGATGCACAGCTTCTGGGGCAGCTCTCGGGACAGCCCATGACAGAGAGGGTATATCTGCTGGGTGCGGAACTAAATTAGGGCAGGGTGCCAGCAAGAACGCAAGCTGCCAGCCCTTCTTTAGAATGCAGACAATTTAATCAATGTGCGATCTGGTAATGGAAGGAGTTTGAGCAGTGGCGTAACAAAACTTGAGGGGGCCCCCCCCCCGCAAGGTACAAGGGCCCCTGCTCCGGATTTAATCCGAAACTCCCAGGACAGAGTACTGTTCTGAGGTGGTTATTGCAGCTCGGGGCCCCCGCCTGTGTTACACCACTGAACACTATGTCCTCAATCAGGAGTAAATTGTGTTTTTTCTTTATTATGTGGGTGGGGGCTTTAACGGTGCTGCTTGTCACCTCAGGTGCTTGCTATAGACTTCCATTCTAAAACATAACAAAGGAACACATTTGCTGGTAAACTGTAATGGAGATTTACTTTTATCTAGTGACTTTCACTTTCATATTGTGAGAATAAGATTAGATTCCAAAGGTGACTGTTTATATGTATATTGATCAAGCTGGAATCTTTAAGCATTTTTACGTGTTTGTAATAACTCTAAATTCTTAAATAATACAACACCCCCCCGAAACATGGAGTGATCCATAAGTGAGGAGTTCATGCCTTCATACTTCCAAGGTCTTTCAGATAAGCACCATAACAGAGGGTAATAGATGAGATATGTATCATGAATGTGTTACATATTGATGACTGATCTGTCAAAACCTATCTCTGACTAAAGCTTGTCAAATTAAATATAAAAAGGGCAATAGGAAAAAGGTTACTGAAAAAGACACGGGCCAGGTGAGTTTAGGTTAGACACCAGCTAATCTATTAACTATTGGACACGGTAACCATGGGAAGAAACTGGCATCTGACCTAGGCTTCACACCTACATGGTGAGATAAGAAGACATTGCTGCAGGAAGCGCCTTGTGACGAGGCTGCTGCCTGCATGTGAATGAATACACAAATTCATGAAAAATTCATGAAAATTGGATGTGTGAATGGGTATGGTAGTCGAGCTTAGCTTTATGTGTGCCCTGAGATCAGAGTGAAACCTGATGGTTAAAAGTTTCCATTTCGACAAGGGCGACAGACTTTTATCCTCCCCCGACTCTTCTAGAGCAGGCACCAGAGAGCACATCCAATGACCTGTTGTCCGCCACTGTATATCTGAGCTCATTTACAACATCTTCAGTGACCAATGCCCAACACTCAGTCTATATCTGAGCTTATCTAGAGCCAGGCAGGCGGAACAATTTCAGTGTCGTAGGCACAACACTCTCAGTGTCTATCAAAGCTTGTCCAGAGCAGTCAGCAGAGAGCACATTCAGTGTCTAAGACAGCTTCCAGGGCACACACACAGCCGCACCCAAGTAATTCACAGGTCTTTAAAAGACCATTTGCTTGTTAATGAGCTTTGTTGTTTTTTCACCCCTTCTTAGAGCTCCTGTTCCCCACTCTGCCTACTACTGGAAGAATTAGCCCCCGGAATGTCTTCTTAGCCCCCCCCCGAAATTTGACTTTAGTTGCGCCTCTGTGCTGGTATTGTCCTATATGTATACCGAGCATTCATGGCATGTAAATAATGTAATTTAATATGCGCCCTTGGTCGATGAACAATTATGCGCTGCAACTACACACAACACCTCGTGCACCATCCCTGGCTTGTGCACACAAGCTGGGTAAAGACACCCTCCCAACGTTCAGCACACAAACACACCACAAAAACACATGTGCAACTGCGCAAACTCCGCCAGTGTTTCTACACAGACCTGTAAAGTTGCATCGAGGGACCTGTAAAGAGCAGAGGGAACGACTAAACTGGCAACTTAAAAACACCTATCCGAAAGTGAAAAGATTCGAGCACGGCAGCACTGCATAATTTGCTAGTATTTTGCATTTTTTTCATATAAATACAGACAAAGGAAAAATAGATTTTCATCTGTATTTATATGTAAAAATCCTTTTAACCGGAAAACCAGAAGCCCTAGTTATAATTAATGTAGTGTGGGGAGTGAGGTGACAAGACTGTGTACAGCAGTCAGGCGCGCAACGCCGATTGGGCTCAAAAGGGCTTCGGCTCACCCCGTCGTGTGTGTCAGCCCGACTGAGACAGCTTCCCGGGCACACACATAGAGTTTTTGAGCTGCTGTGGGCTGGCATCCATCTTCTTGCAGCTGCACCTGAGTACTTCACTGGTCTTTAAAAGACCTTTTACATGTTAACGTGGCTTTGTTGTTTTTCACCCCTTATTAGAGCCCCTGCATCTCCACTCTGCATATTGCCAGAAGAGTCAGCCCGCCCCCCCCCCCAAAATTTTTGGTATCCCCCCTGAAATTTGGCTCTAGTTGCGCCTCTGACGGCAGTGCATATTTAAATATTTTAAAAACAGGAACTAAACCTTAACATACTATATCTGTAAAACTTGGGGCTAGATGTACAATGGATTTTTGCATGTGCAAATGTGTTTTAGACATGTTTGCACGTGCAAAAAGCCTATGTCCCATGAAACAAAACCTATTTTGCGACTCGCAAATTGATTTGCGACTCGCAAAATAGGTTTTGAGAATCACTACTAGGAATGGGCATTCCAAGGGAGTTCCTTCCTAATAGCGACTTGTGAACCCATGTATGACTGTTTTGCAACCACAATTGCGGTAGCAAAACAGTCGCAGTTTACCACCCTTGACAGAAGGGTGGGAAACCACTCGCAAACAGGAAGGGGCCCCAGGATATCCCTTCCCCTTTGTGAATGCATGCAAAAATATTTTTAGGGGCAGGCAGTGGTCCCAGCAACCACTGCCTGCCCACAAAAAAGTTTCTTTTTTCTTTTTTAAATGCATCTTGTTTTCCTTTTAGGATAACGGGCGGCATTTTAAAAAACTGCTTTATTTAAAAGCAGTCCCAGACATGGAGGTCTGCTGAGCCCGGCAGGCGACCATCCCTGGGAGGGTCAGCCATTCCCAATGGGGTCGCAAATAGCGACTGCCTCATTAATATTTATGAGGCATGCAATTTACGACCCCATTGGGAATTGCAAACAGTATCTCAGACACTGTTGTACATTGGACATTGCCACCAGCAATTTGGCGCAGATTGCGAGTTGCAATTTCCAATGGCCGTACATCTGGCCCAAAGTATATTACAGTGGATTTCAAATTTTTTAACATATATTTTTTTACATTTTCTTTTTGGGGTTCTGCGGTATTTCCGAGGTAGTACCACGGTACCCTGTATTTAAAAAAAAAAATTCTAGAGAAACTTATAAATATTTTTTCCTACCTATTAGCACTTTCCAAATGTGGGAATAGGTAGTGGGAAATACCAAACCTAATACTTGCCTAGATCTGAAGGTGTAACTCCGGAACACAGGAAACTGTACCTAAAAACAACATGGCTGCCTTTAACTTCTGTAAAGGCAGTCATTAGCCAATCACCCAATGACTTGTCATTGCTATTTACTGCTGTACTGTCGTGAAATACTGTGAAATTCCACAAAAATACCACAACAAAAGATATCACTAAGATAAAATGCCTTATAGCTTAAAAAATACTTACTCTACATACCAGTAGTACCCAAAAGAATCATCTGCGCGCTATAATGTCTAATCCTGCCGAACTGAATGAAAATACGTTCAGACATTTTTTGCGGTACGTGAAATACAAAAGTCTATTTGAAATATTTTGTAGTGCAAGTGTTTTTTTGGACCGCCCTTTTTTCTATTCACCCCCTTCACCAAACACTGCAAAACGTTCAATCCTCCAACAATGTAATGGGTACAAAAGGTCTGCAAAGTTTCACAGATATTTGTCAAATGGGTGCGAAGTTATTAAGGGACAATAATCTAAGAAATTCCGATCTCTGGTAACCCTAACTATAACTAGAGTGGCTGCTATAAATATAGGCAGATTCTCTCACCGAACTGGCATATCCTCAGAGTATATCAGACCACCCAAAAATCACTAACAGACGCATTTGGTCCCTCTAAAATAAACTTGTCCAGAGCAATTTTGAGTCTATTCCACACAATCCAAGTGAGCACTTTGACAGGATTTTTTCCCTGTTCAATGTACAAAGCATGTAAGAATAGTCCAAAAACCTTCCCAAGAACATTACATCACAGAACCATCAACAAATTTGTAACCTGCACAACTATCTTTTGAATCTATTATCTAGTCTGTCCATGTGACCTGCGTTACGTGGGCAGTACTGTTCATTCAACTAAATGTAGAATTCTTGAACATGCCAGGGCGATTGAAAAGAAAGACTTCTCATATCCAGTGGTGAGACATTTTGCCAGATTCCATCAGAGTGATAGGAATATCTTAAGATTCTACTGTTTAGATCATATTCCCTCGCATGAACAGAGAGGGAATAGAGAATTAAAGTTAAGCAGACTTTAGTCTAGATTTATAGTTGATTTACAGACTAAGGCCTAGATGTATCATCGATCCTATTTGCGATTTCCTAATAGCGATTTTTAGCGAATCGCTATTTAGAAATCGCAAAATGGGATGTATGTTTAAAATCGCTATTTTTTTACGATTTCTTAATATTCTTTATTTGCGAATTCGCAAGTTGCGAATTCGCAAATAAGGAATAATTTCCCATTCATTCCTATGGGCCAGGAGGCCCATAGGAATTATTGTGAAATACATCTCATTTTGCGATTCGCAACTTGCTAATCGCAATATGTGAATGATTTCAAAGGTGCAGGGGTGTCTCAAGGACACCCTGCTGTACCCCTGAAATCAGCATTTTTGTGCATATGGCGCACATACATGCCCTATGGGCATGTATGTGCGTCATATGCCACCTTTAAAAATGCAACATTTGGGATTATTTTAAGATTTCGCAAATTACCACCAACTTGAAGTTGGTGGTAACTTGCGATTTCTTAACTCAAAATCGCAAATTTTAAAAGTTTCATTCATAGCATTTAAGGAATCGCAAAATTGTGATTCCTTAATTGCTATACCAAAATAAGGAATCGCAAATTTTTGCGATTCTTTATTTTGCGATTTTTTATGCATCTCAAAACATGCAAAAATACCGTTTACGATTTGCAAAGGCCGAAATTCGGCGAATTTCGGCCTTTGCGAATCGCAAAAGGCTTGATAAATCTAGGCCCAAATCTCCATTAGGGCTGAATACGGAGAAAGAATTAGCTATACATCTGGGTTAGATTACGTAGAGCTTAATATCCACAATTATACCTCATTGGATACTCTTCCACCTTGATTAATGAACCCTAAATGTCTGAGAAAACGCTCCGTTAATTTGTTCTAGTTTCTACATCTGTAGGACATGGTTTGTATTGAATTAAGCGCTAGAAGGTCGATCTACCTCCTGCTAACTGGTGCCCATACAGGGCTCAATTATGACTACTACTTATATATTGAAGATGTCATTTGATCTGTGCATGCGATTAGCTATCAATTTGATTTTTGTACTGGCTGGTTTTATTAATTACGTTCCACCCGCCATAATATGGATTAAATATTAGTACTGAGTGTTAAAATGATATGTAACAATAGTCTGGGTTACTTAGTTTTCAAAGAGGGTGCCCATTTATTTATACTTTAGGTACCAAATCGAATCTTAGATCAATTGAGCTTTATAATAATGTTTTCAGCCGTATGATTTTTGCAAAATCAATAGCTCATACAGAGCTGTATAGAGTGTATTTATGAAATTTTGCCATGCACATGTATACATTATTACCTCAAATCAATGGATTTATACTGTTTTTAAGTTTTCCTCCTTCCAAGATGGCGCCCATGGGTTTTAAAAGCAACAGTCCTTTAACTATTTCCATGGAAATTGTGCACCGGAAAGACTTGCATTAAGTTAATTTAAATATGGCGTTTACTGTCTGTGTTTACAGTGGAAAAAGGCGGTAAGCCGAAACACGTCCTGTTCTGTTTTATTTTCTGGGTGAAATAAACTAACTGAGTTTCATCCCCTGATTAAGTGTGGTCTCTTCGCTTCCTTGGGTCATGAGGTTTGGAGCAGAAATATATATATATATAACAAACACTGGAACTCTCAGCACTTCCGCAGTATGTGTGGCGAACAGAGACAACACAAATCCTCCCAGAATTAGGCACTGTTGTTTTTATTTAGAGCTTCAAATCTGACGCGTTTCGGACTGGAACGTCCTTGCTCACAGATAGCCAGGTAAAGCTCGCCATTCAAGGAGTCTCGTATGTGGAGCTGCGTGACGGATGAGGACAGGAGTGTTGTTTGGGGCTCATGGTAGAGCCTTTGGAACGAGCAGTAATTTGAAAGTGCATCCATCCAGGACATATGGACTACATCTCCCATAAGCACAATGTGTGTTTTCATACAGGGAGATGTAGACGTCGTGCACTTTACTGCTGGCCCCTGATGAGGAAAATAAATTTCCGAAACGCGTCGGGCCTATTTCAAACACGCAACTGCCCATACCAACAAACGCTTTGGGGAAGGCGCACACAGGCTTGAGTGCAACCCGCTACTTGGACAACCCCACGGAGCTGTAATACATTAGCGGCGGTCCTGCCGCTGGGTTGCACCACCCCGGAAAACGGGGGCCACGAGACTCGCTATTCAAGGAGTCTCGTATGTGGAGCTGCGCGACGGATGAGGACAGGAGTGTTGTTTGGGGCTCATGGTAGAGCCTTTGGAACAAGCAGTAATTTGAAAGTGCATCCATCCAGGACATATGGACTACATCTCCCATAAGCACAATGTGTGTTTTCATACAGGGAGATGGTAGACGTCGTGCACTTTACTGCTGGCCCCTGATGAGGAAAATACATTTCCGAAATGCGTCGGGCCTATTTCAAACACGCAACTGCCCATTCCAACAAACGCTTTGGGGAAGGCGCACGCATGCTCGAGTGCAACCCGCTACTTGGACAACCCCACTGAGCTGTAATATATATATATATATATATATATATATATATATATATATATATATATATATATATATATATATATATATATATATATATATATATATATATATATATATATATATATATGTGTGTGTGTGTGTGTGTGTGTGTGTGTGTGCGCTTTTGTTTTAAGATCCTGCTTTTAGACTCTGTTGGGTATGATTATGGTCTCCTAGTGTATCCACAGCACCTGTAGTAAGCATTGGCAGTTCGCCTTTGCCAGTAGAAAGCAACAGCAACCATATAGTGGAATTATCAGTGCCAAGGCCACAACTAGAAACAAGTTTGGATCAGCACACACCCCAAAAATGGCTTCTTACGCGCCACTTATTCACTGTTTGGGAGCACCCTGATGGCCCCACTGGGTGCTAACTGCCTGCCAACTATAGAAAAAGTTGTTGTGGAAAGTTTAACTATTCCACTTGGCATGCATGGATCTGTGTATTATGTTTTGAGTTGAGTGACTGAGCGTAGGGATGTGTATAAGGCATTCGTTTGACTTGGGTAGGAGTGTACAAGAGTAAATGTGAAATGTACAGATGTTCATCTGTTCTGTCTGAAGGGTGTGCAGATGGTATGTTCGGAAAGCGTGCGAATGAACGTGTGTGCGTGCGTCTGTGTGTTCTGTAGGGTGTTATGAATTTGGTTAGAAGTGCTTAAACCGAAGTGTCAAAATAGAGTGCAGGTGTTTATTCATTTGTTTACTCAGTGAGTATGGAACATTAGATCATGGGTTGGTTGTGTGTCTGATAATGATTTTATACAGTAACATATTTGGTTACAGCTCCAGATTTATTTTGCAAATGATTTGGCACTGTATTTGCAGAATGTGAGGCTGTCTGTGGATAACATTGACTTGTGTGCACATGCAGCGGTTTACAAAGCAAGATTCTTTTGTGACATGGGGCACAGCTTTGTATATCAAGCTGCACTGGTATTTTCTGAATATGACTTAATTTATGTTGCATAGGCCTGCATTTTAGCTGAAGCCAGACCTCATTTAAACAACTCCCTTTTTGTCTCCTAAAGGATATGTATCAAAATCTCCCCGTCATACTAGTGGCTTCGGCAAGTCCATAAAGCTTGTTAAAATGTGAGTAGTTTTGTTCCAGTGCACCTTTCTTGCATTTAGTAGAGCAGTCCAAATTAACCTCTTCGAGGCGTCGGATGACCCCCGCTCGACGCATCGGACGGCCGGGGGCCAACCGCTCTGCGCACGCGTCAAATTCCACCGCACCGTGGTGGAATTTGCGCCACGGTGCAGAGGTTAAGGAGGTATTGACAAATGCAATTGTTGTCGGTTTTGTATACTGCAAAGATGTTACCATGTGCAAGTTTTTGTTTTTTGTTTTGCAGATTTATATAGACCTAACTCACCCCGAAGGTATGTGAGCACTTTACGTGAGCATCAGTTATGTTACACAAGGACACATTAATTTTTTGGTACACACGGGGAGATTACGTGATTTGCCCAGGATCGCAGGAAGCTGGGCCGACACCGAGACTCAAACCTGGTTCCCTAGCTCCAAAGTCGGCAGCTCTGATGAAAGGCCACATCCCCTCCCCAGAATTTTGGCCCTCTACACTTTAAGTGTTGCTATTATGTGAGTCAAAATTGAGTAAGCAATATGACAAACCCACACAGACAGCACAAGGAACACTGCGGTGCAGAGATAGCGAAAATAACAGAAAGGGAAGTTGCACAAGTAGCTCGGTCTAGTTTTAACAATTGCTTTTCTTGATGTGGGGCTTATTGCTAAGAAGAAATCTGTGTGTAATAGGATTTTCACCCAGGTCTGTAAGTTTAAAGTATGTCCACATAACCTCTCCTGCTCCCTTCCTACATGTCGGTCACTGAGAGACACTTGGGGGCTCATTACGATGTCGGGCGGAAAGCCTCCGCCCGACAGTCGGAATCCTCCCGACCATGTCAGAGCCCTTCCAACCGACTCGGTCGGCTTACAGTCCGACCGCCCGATTATGTTGTCGGTTCTCACCGACTCACGGAGTAGTCCTGTCGCTCGGAACCACACCTTAACCCCCTATGGACGGTGTTTCCACCCCCGGGATAACGATGTTGGTTTCCAACAGCCTTTCTGCGCCGGTCTTTCCAACATGGAAAGGGCCCCCTAACCCCAGCGGCCTACAGTTGGTGGCCAAGGGGATTCCTAAGGTACCCCCCTGTAGATCCCTGCACTGTGTGGCAGGCAACCTGTGGGTGCCTGAGACAGGTTGCATGGTTTTACACACACACCCCATTTCCCCATGGCAGCCTGTGTTATAGCCGATTCTCGGGCGTAACACAAGCTCCCATAAGAAAGAATGGGAATCCGACCGAAAAATGTTCGGTCGCATCGTAATTCGGCAGTCGGACCCACGACCGCAAGTCGGTCGGCCCCGAATCCGAGACTGTCTCGGGTGGAGGCTTTCCGCCCAACATTGTAATGAGCCAGACAGCTGGATATGCTGATTGGATAGTAAGAGGGCAAAATGGGTTAAAGAACAGAAAGACTGGTGGAGGCTGAAGAACGACAGAGCCGTGCAGCACAGATAAAGTACCAGGAAAAGAAGATGTTTAGGCAGGAATTTGTTAATTTATTCATATAGGGTGGTCCATACCTCCACAATAATTCATACAAGAAGAGACTTAGGGGCTGATTTAGAGTTGGCGGATAGATTGTACTCTGTCAGGTAGATTGAGTAAATTACTCTGTCACCCTGACGGAATTCCAGCCTGCCAAATTTAGAAATCTTTGTCAGCTCAATGCATATTTCTACCATTCACAGGAACTAATGTGAAGGCGGTTCTTGTGAATGTATTGGAACTTTATAATTTGTCTCCGTCAAACATGACAGAGCATATGCCATAACATCACCACTAGCACCATTACCTCCCTCAGCTGTAGCTAGATTCACACGACAATCACAGTTCAAAGCCAAGGGAGGTAAGGATCAGGCTCCAACAAGGAAAAGAAAGGCTGGTGGGGCACCACTTACGACACAACAAACTCGTAAGGTGGCAAAAACAAAGGCTAATCCACCGGGGAGGAAATGTTCAGAAATAGAAGCAGCCCCCCGTAGCTCCTCCCACCCAAACGCATCAAAAATCCCCACCGAGCGTCACCAGGTGGAACTGAAAGATGCAATTATATTAAAAATAGAGGGGAAGCTAGCAGTATTGCTCCAACCTTTATTAGATAAGCTCGCAGCCATTGACACCCGTCTGACTGCCATAGAACGAACTCTCTCCACATACTAGCCATATACTTAACAAGGGGATCGAAACTTTGAACGGCCAAACAACGCACACCATCTCTGAGACAAAGATTGCCCAAGAAGTTAGAAACGCTCCAACTAAAAAGGGTCTGCAGGCTTTACCAGTGAATGAGGTTAGTACTCAACCAGCGGATGCCAGCTTCCCATGGGCAGGCATGGAACCCAGAAGAGGCCCAAAGTAGGGGAAGTTTTGTTCCCGTTAACAACAATAGAAAGGGACACTTTAGCCTACCACCTGATTCCACGACTTATACAGTCGTGCTCGCAGACGTTCCAGCGATTCAACGTAATTCTGAAGAACACTGGTTTACCCTTAAAAACAGGGCCCTACACCTGTTAAAGACCAGGACTGGGCTGGGCAACTGCCTGTTCCAAGAATTTAAAATGGTGCGTAGGGTTCCCTGGATAGGGAACTCAAATACAAGCTTAAAGGGTGATTGCATAGTCCTGAATTTTGCTACCCCTAAGTTAGTTCAAACAATTTTAGAGAGAGCAGGGACCACACATATGAGCAGTGAGGGGATCCTTATTCTACCTTTGGGTTTCTTTTACCGCAATCTACAGATGCCACCTATATATATGCGCAATGATCAGATTAATGATCAGATTAATAATCAGTTTATCAGCTTAAATGAGGGAAGATACGATTATAACATTCCAACGTATAACCGCTTTGAACAGGCTCTCTCCAACCTAGATAATCAGGATTGACATTTAACTAGGTTGGTCAGCGTTAACAGCCAGGAGGGAAGTCACATAAGGGAAATTCCAGTCAACTGGCGCCAAACAAGCGCAAGGGAAGTGCTCACGGCGCAGACAGACACACCAACATGTACTGTAATGCAACAAGTTAATCAACCAGAGTCACACTTAGCGCCGGCCACTAATAATGGTAAAATGATTAACTCATGTAACTTAAAGAAACCAACCAATAATTTTGATCTTAGTATTTTAAGTTGGAATGTTGTCGGCTTAGAATCAAGGCTGTCGGACCCAGACTGGATGCAGATACTGTTTGGTAAAGATATAATAATGCTCCAGGAAACATGGGCTACAGATGATGTATACATTGAGGGATACCATTGCTCTAGTGTGACTGCGTTAAAGCCCGATTTCGGTCGAGCGTCCGGCGGGCTATTAACTGGGATTAGGATGGGGGGCGTGGCCACGAGCCGAGCATGGCAGACGTACTTTAGAGTAGCTCCGTCCACTGCCCGTAATATAGGCTAAATATCCTGTTTTTCCCGTGCTCCCCGATCGCCCAGTTAATCCCTGCCCAACTCCGAAGACAAGGTGATCTCCCGACAACCGACTGCTGACCTCAACAGCCACCGGTGAGCGGGCTCGGCAACTGGCGCATGTAAGGCCTAGATCCTGGGCAGAAGCCGCAGTCTAAAGTGGGGAGGCGAGCCGACGGCGGAGAGACCTGCTGATTGGAGGCGTACGAAACGCAACCACGCGGAGCGGCGCTTGGTGGTGTCTGAACGACTTGAGGGGGACTGAGGCGGTGCTGTCGCTAGCCGAGCACTGGCAATTAAAGCGGAGCGGAGTGAGGGAGTCCCCTGGGCCGACAGAGACGGAATCCTGGAGTTCCCCGGAGGCGGCGCCTGGAGCACCGGGACCTAGAGCGAATACGTCTGACCCGTCGAACGAGGGTCTGGAGACCTGACTGCAGCGGGTTCCACCTACAAGCCCTGTCGGAGAGCCCAGTGCCCGATCAACTGGAGACACGCGTTTCATCAGATGGGCTGGATTGGTAGGCGCCATTTTTACAGGCTGCGCCGTCCGCCATATTACCGCCAACATATAGCAACTCCGCATAAGGGCAACGAAGGCGTAGGTGAGAAACAGAGACAGCCGGTTGCAGCACACTCAAGGTACAGAACCATTGCGCAGTGCCACATACGATCTGTGAGGTGGGGTCCACTCGATACACGAGACCTACGACTGTATGGAAAAGTACCCGAGGCAATGCCCGAGGTGATTCGGGGAGAAACTGGCTTCGCACTTGCTATACGTGCGACTCCCGGGTACACCGGGTGCACTGGGTGCGGAGTCTGACGAATATTTGAGTTGCTGGAGGGCGCCAGTTCACTACAAGGACGTCGGCGGCACCCCAGCAGAATATCAATCGGGGGCACCGGTGTAGCCTGTCGCTTGTGATGGACGCAGTCCTGACGCTCTGTGGAGCATATACCCATGCATATGTACAAGCGCCTGTGAAACGACCGTGTTTGTTGAGTACACGACAACTGCAGGATAACTGCGCATACCCTGACACCAGATACGAGAGAGGGACACTGCAGCCGCCGCCCTGCAGACGAGGGCCATGGGTAGGAATAAGGCTAAGGAACAAGACCACGGCACCAACCCCGACACTCAATCTACAGGATCGGAGGATCAACTGGCCTTCTCCAACATGGAGATCATACCGCCAACAGGCAAGAATACGCAGGACGCTAAACTAGACCTTATACTGGCCGAAATAAAGGCGTCCAGGGAGGCACTGGAGCTGCGCATGGACAATATGGCGACAGGCCTGTCGCTCCTCAGAGCGGACCACAACAAACTGGCAGAAAAGGTCTCTGAACACAAGATTGCTCTGGATGACCTAATTCCGCAGCAAACAGATCACTCCACGAAAATTGAAAACATGGAGAAACAGATCAAACTGCTCTGGGACAAGATGGACGGCGCGGAAGGGCATGCCCGCCGTAACAACGTGCGAATTTTAGGAATTACGGAGCGCAGTGAAGGGAGGAACCCCACACAATTCGTGGAGGACTCTCTGAAGAAGATTGTGGGCCCACAAGATCTTACCCCGATGTACAGTGTGGAGAGAGCGCACAGGATGCCGGCGAAGCCACCTAGACTGGGAACGCCGCCACGCCCGCTAATTGCACGTCTTTTGCATTATAAAGACAGAGACTCATTACTGAGAGTGGCAAGAGAAAAAGCTCCACTGCGATATGAAGACAAGACCATCTCAGTGTACCCGGACTTCACCCCGGCAGTACAGAGAGCCAGATCAACATTCCTGGGGGTGAAGCGCAAGCTGCGGGACAGAAACCTGAAATATGCTCTACTGTTTCCAGCTCGTCTTAAAATACTGTATGACAACAAGTCATATTTCTTTGACACACCTGAAGAAGCAGCAGAGTGGATGGAAGTAACACTGACGCCGCCAAATACACAGGACCCGTTCGAAGAGGACCAGGGCGAAGGACCTTCACACCAAGGGGAGCGGCGCCAGGCTGACATGAATGAGGAACACGCGAAAGGGTCTACGGCTAGTGGAGGGACAACGCCGGCCAGATCTGGGAGGACAACAGAGATCGGTCAACTGACGGAGGCCGCGCTGGCGGCACATGACGCAAGAGGCAAATCAGCTACAGACAGCCTCTCTGACACGCAAACGGAGGTGTCGGGCTCGGCCGATAGCCTGCAGCTCTTCCCCAAAATCCCGGCACAAGTGGCAAATGAACTCTGACCGCACCAATAGAAGACTTCGATTGGTAAAGTATGAACTTTGCGCGAGGGGCGATCGGGGGTGAGGGACACACTGCCAAGGGCACAATGGAGTAACACCAACAAGCTCAGGACTGGTGTAAGTGGTCTCCACTCCCCACCACATAGACAAGTCTTGGTTCTACCATTGCCCACGTTGGGCAATAATGTTTGGACCCCGAAGGTTTTCACTTGGTGACCTTGGAGTTATGGGGTTATATGTTGTTTTGACACTGAGGACACAGCGGATTGCGTACACACTCTTCATGGTGCAGCGCCCACTGACTCTGCCTGCTCTAGACCGGAATGGGGACTCTTAATGACTACAAACTGTGCACCTGGAACGTTCGTAGTATGGGGTCTGTCCACAAGAGGCATAGACTATTGGCACAACTCAACCGAAGGAACGTTAAGATAGCTTGCCTCCAAGAGACCCATCTGAACAGTGCAGAGAGTGGGAAGCTACTTAAAAAATGGAAGGAACAATTGTTTGCTACCTCTTATTCTGCGTTCTCGAGAGGGGCAGCTGTGTGGATGAGGAACTCAGTCCCCTTTAAGCTAGTAGAGATGAGGTTGGACACGAAGGGTAGATATGTATTCGTCCGAGGGTTGCTGGATGGCTCCCCTGTTGTGATAGGCAGTATTTATACGCCAAACTCAGGCCAATCAGTCTTTTTGACTAACATTAACAGAGTGCTGGCGGAATGGGCAGAATACCACTGGCTTATAGGTGGGGACTTTAACGCAGTATTGGATATCTCGCTGGAAAGGTCACATCCACCCCTGCAGGCCACTGAGAATAGAAGGCAGGCTGATGCGCTAGCGCAATGGGCAGAGGGATGGAATCTAGCCGATGCATGGAGATGTAAACACTTACTGAATAGGGAGTACACCTTCTACTCACCACCCCATAAGTTACATACCAGGATAGACCACGTTTTTTGCGCTAAAACACTGCTAGGGGCGGTAACCATGGCGGAACATATGGGCAAGACTTTATCGGACCACAACCCGGTAGAAGTCACGTTCCAATGGGGTAGGATTCCAACACCCATACCAACATGGCGTCTCACACCAGACCTACTGGAAGACACGGTCTTTCGCACAACACTCGCTGACGCAATAACCAACTACTTTGACATGAACACTGGTTCTGCGAGTTCCCGGCAAATAGAATGGGACGCTTTTAAAGTGTCCATCAGGGGAGCGGCAACGAGTACACGGGTGGGCATGAGGCATAATGTAATGGAAAGGCTCCGAGAGGTAGAGGGGCGCCTGGCTATGCTTGAAAGCGAGGCTGCCGGCACGAACGTACCATTCACACCATTACAAGAGGCACATATACAACACGCAGAGCTGCTGGAGGAGTTGCGAATACTGGACTATAGAGAATACATATGCAGACAACATGCGCAAGCAGACAGGGCGGGACCCTTACTGGCCCGGCTGGTATGAGATGAGCCAGTACATCTGCCTATAATGGAGGTCGCCGATCAGGGGGGGTCACTAGGGACACAGTTAGGCGTTAACACCGCATTTAGGGATTATTTTGATACACTATATGGCCCACACAGACAACTATCTGACACGGCATTTGAAGAGTTTATGGAGGGATTGGACTTGCCACGAATTGAGAACCGACAGAGTGAAGATCTATCACGCACTATCACGGTTGGGGAGATACGCCAGGCTATACGCGCGCTCCCGCGGAAATAGGCCCCAGGCACGGATGGCCTTCCAGCGGAATTTTATGGAACCTTTATTGACCTCCTGGCGTCGCGACTCCTTGTGGTATACCAGGAGGCGCTACGAACACAGGGCCTTCCATAATCATCGCTTCAGGCTCTAATAGTGTCACTACTGAAACCGGGCAGGGACGGCTTATATCTGGCAAACTATAGGCCTTTGTCTTTACTAAACACAGATTATAAAATATTGAGTAAAATCCCGGCGACGAGACTGGCCCAGTATATTCCGCAACTGATACACCCTGACCAGTGCGGTTTCGTACCGGGTAGGAGCACTGCTATGAATCTAAGACGGCTCAGTCTACTCATGCTCGGCGGGCCAGTGCCGTTGGGTACGGAGGGTTGTGTTTCCCTGGATCTGAAGCAGGCCTTTGATTCCCTCAGATGGGACTACATGTTTGCAGCGTTCGCAAGGTTCGGAATACCACCTGAGTATATTGCATGGGTCCAGTTGCTTTACTCCCGCCCAACGGCCCGGGTCCGCAGAAATAGATGCATCTCGGCGCAATTGGACATAGCGAAGGGAACAAGGCAGGGATGTCCACTGTCCCTGCTATTGTTTATATTGGCATTAGAGCCATTGCTATGCAAACTTCGTGGATTAGCACAGCACAGGGGCATATGGAGAGATGGGGTGACCCATGTGGTGTCGGCGTATGCAGATGATATCATACTGTACTTCAGAGTCCTGAAAGGGGAGTTGGACCCCGTCCCTGACATCTTCGAAATCTTCCGCTCACTATCGGGGCTTACTATTAGTGAACCCAAATCCTACGGGTTCTATTTCTCTGCCACTGGGGCGGAAGCCCAACTGCCCTTCGCACCACATACTTTCCAAGTGGCGGAGACCACCTTCCGTTACCTTGGGATACAGGTATACAGAGAGGCAAGGGATATGTTGGATGGCAATCTAGGGAGAGCACTAACAGCGCTGAAATCACAAGTGCAATTTTGGACTGCACTGCCGTTATCAGTGGCGGGCAGAGTGATCATCTCTAAGATGGTGGTACTACCCCGCCTCCTATATTATTTCACAAGCTTGCCATTTATGGTCCCCGCCTCCATGTTCAAAACTTTAAATACCCTACTAACAGAGCTGATTTGGGGTTCCGGGAGACGACGCATTAGCCTAATCAAACTACAGCTCCCCACTGAGGCAGGCGGTATGGGGGTACTTTGCCTGTCAACTGCAATGGTTGGCTTATTGGCTGGCGGGGCGTAACTTGCACGAAATTGACATGTCGGAGACGGAATGGAACAGGGGGAGTGTCCACACCCTGTTGTTGCCAAAGGCGGAGGTCCCGAGGTCAGCACCCCCCCTGCTTCGACTCGCGATTGACTACTGGAGGAAGGCGGTGAGATATACATCCCGTACGTCCTCCTATGCCCCCACGATACCACTACTAGGACTCTCAGTGGGACTGAGACCACTCTCGAATCAACTGCTCACGGAGTGGCACGATGCGGGAATATCACAGATTGGGGACCTGTTTGCAGACGGCAGGGTTATGGCATTTGAGGACTTCCGGAATGCACACCACACATCGGGAGGACTATTCCTACTGCACGCTGGGGTGCGCCGATATATCACACAGGTATGGGCACCGAACGGAGCAGAGCCACCCACGAACCCACTACTCACAATGCAGTACCTAATGGGGTCGGGCAGCCACCTGACGAAATGGATAACACACGGTATAAGAGAGGGCAGGGCAGTCTCGCTACAACCTCTGCGGGGCAAATGGGAACACGATATAGGGAGACCAGTCAGGGACAAGGAGTGGGATCGAATTCTTAAATACCCTAAGAAGGTATCAGGAAACCCGAAATTCAAATTCATACAGCTTATGATTCTGCATAGGGCGTACCTGACACCCCATCGCCTGCACGCAATGTTCCCCAACACGGCTGATACATGTCCCCGGTGCGCTGCGGATGACGCGCGGCTGATACATATGTTATGGAAGTGCCCAAAACTGGGATACTTCTGGACGACAGTACATGATGACTTGGCCAGACTGGTTCCCTCCAAGCCATACACCGCACTGGAGTATACCATATGGGGGTTGGGCCCTGTAGAACGAAAGAAGAGCGTAGGCACACGTTTCACTGATCTAGCCTTGCTTCTTGCGAAACGCACCATAACAATGAAGTGGAAATCACCTAGGCCACCAGATCCTGAGATGTGGAGGGCGGAGGTGATACGGTGGAGGAAGGCTGAGAGTACGATATTGCAGCGCGAAGAGCGTAGGGGACTCAGGAAGACCCTCATAACATTGGACTGGAATACGTCACTGGGGTCCTTTGAGGCAGGCGAAGACGATGCGTCTGACCATTCTGCTGCTGAAGGCTAAAGGATATGATGATGTACACATGGGATATAGTGCCCTCTCCCTGGCTAGGACCAAAACATACTACGAGTGTTGTGTATACCTCTGGGTGCACGGGACGGGTACAACATACGATAAGAATTATGTATAGTCCTCTGTAAGGTTGTAGCAGGTTCATAGCAAGTAATGTGAATATGTAGAGTGGGCCAGGAACCATGAATGGTTGAATATGACTTATGTAAGTGCCAAGGGAGGGAGGGTATGGGAGGGGGGTGTTGTAATGGAAATGTTTTGGAATTTATAAAAATGAAAATGGTTAATTACTGAACAGAAATGGCGATTGTGTACGCATAAGAAATGTGAAGATTACAAATTTGCTCAGCCTGTCATGATTGCTTTCATCTATTCTGCTAATAAAAAGATTTAAAAAAAAAACTGGGATTAGGATAACGGCTGGTGGTAGCATTAAGGCAATACCAACTACAAGCCCAAATATACAGATAACAGAATATAGAAGACGGGTCCCGTTTTACCTGATTAATTTTTATAACAATGATTTTTACTCAATCCCAAATATGAATTTTATTGAGCTTTTTAAAGTTGTATCAGATTTGGCTCAACACCAAGACACTGATGATGGTAAAAGGATCCTCCTAGGGGGGGACTTTAACGCTAAAATTCCAAAAGTTGATCAGGTTATGGACAAATCTCAAAATGATCAAGCAGTAAGAAGGGGCTTAGAATTAGATAGTTATATTAGTGAACACATCCTTAGTAACATAATGGATATGTTCCATAATCCTAGGAATGAACACGTTCCTACCTTTAGAGGCAGAGATTGAGCCTCGACCATTGACTACATTTTCATGTCCCCAGGCTTAGCTGATTGGAGACCATAATCCGTTGACAGCGGTATTACGACTAGGTCCCAGTCCTGTGTTTGCTATTACTCATGGAGCGAGAGATATCACCCCCTCAGCAGATAATTTAAGGTTGAAATGGAGGGGTGTGGATAGTGGCAGCATAGTAGAGACGGTGATAAAGGAACACCAGCATTTAATTAATTCCTGTACATTGTCAGATGGGAACTATTCTAGGGTAATCGTAGATTTTACCAAATTGTGTTCCATAATAAAATCTCTTTTGTCTGTCCCAATACATAAAATAGACAAAGACCCTAGATGGTTCAATTGTAATTGCTCGGAAGCAAATAGGGCCCTACGTAAGGCCCTGACCTCCAAACCCAGGTGTCCAATAGAGCTAAGGGCCGCAAAGAGGACGTATAAAATCAAAATTGGAGAACGGAAGGCCGCTTTACTGACAGCGCATTGGGAGGCATTAGTTGATTCAGCAGTAGGGAAAATGGAGCCTTCTTTTGGTCTGCAGTTAGAAATATGCGAAATATGGGCCAGTCAGTTGTACCATTTCAAGCGACTTATAGGAAAACCATTTCTCTAAAATATATGCAACTCTATTGGAGGGCGAAGTATGCTATGTGCCAGGACAACTGTGCTGTCTGCAGATTAGACTGGACGAGGTGGAATTGGCCATCAGACAGAGCTTTGGTAACAAGACGCCTGGTCCGGATGGACTCCCAATAGATATTATTAAGTGGAAACCGGAACTCTGGGGCCCAATTTTACTAAATGCCAGATACCTGGACAACGAGCACTATTGTGCCAATATATAACAAGCATTTGCAATGTAATAGGTCTCGCAGCATTAAAGTTTGAGTTACTGGCATTGTCTCTGACAATGCTTTGCATAACTTTTTTTTAATTTACAATTGGTATATAAACATTGTTTGTGAGTGGTTAGCTGTTGCTAACAGACACCCTCACAGACCTAGAGCACTGCACGGCTCATATACTCTAATTTGCACTGAAATCGGAAGGCTGCAATGCTGATTGAATGCATAGGGCCCAGGGCCCATGCACTCCTGATGTGCAGTCGAGGCCTACCTTACAGATGGCCCCACCGACTAGCCTTGGGTGTCCACATTAGCGAGCAGCATGGTGTAAAGCTCCTCCAAGCATCGGGAGGGCTAGTATACAAAGATCGTTCCTGATGGTCCTCGTTTAGGCCATTTCATATACCATCTAAACGTAGAGGGCTCTACCCGCTGTTCTTTACGAGCATCAGGTAGCCGGCCCAGGAAAAAATAGCTGCCTGCATTTCGGTATTTATTACCCCTCTTCGCCAGCTTATCCTCCACCACCAATGATGGACCATCTTTGCCCTCTCTAAGCAGCCCCGGATGCCCTCTGATAACGCCAGCAAATGCCCCTCTAACAAGTATCCCCTCCCGTCATCGAGCTATAAAGAATCATAGCAAACCCACTTCCAAACTTACCTGAACGCACATACTTTACACATCCCGGGCCTCGCCTGCTTTCAGTTACGTCCCAGTTGCTGCGCAGCCAGAGGTAGAAGAGAGCCTATGCGCCTTCCGATGCCTTAGCCAAAGTTGGATTGTGTAGCGCCGCAGCCATCTTGGAATGTGTATCGCCCCTCTCATTGACTGCACATTGAGGAGCACGTATGTAAATGGGCACTTTAGTCTACGTTCCCACGTCCTGACTCACAACAATGCTAGACTCATTCTACTTTCCAAGGTAGTCCTTTTTTTTTTTTTGCTGTAATGTCCGTCTTAAAAACATGCCCATGGAACGCTAATATAACCCTAACATGTCAGCACTGGAAGACGTGCCTGCAGAATAATTGTGGGATGGAAAATGAGCTTTTCTGGTAAATTGGGTAATAACGCCTGTCCGCCTGTCAATATCGTAACAGCGTTCTAGTCTCAGACTCTGGGTGACGTCACGTTTTGTGCGACAGAAGATGCCAAATGCCGGCAGAGCGAACAGCTAAAGGAGGTATGGTGGGGAAAGTGCTTCCTGATTTGCCACTTTCTCATACCTGTCAACATTTCAAGATCAAAATAAGGGTGAAGGGAACCGGCAGTGGAGATACTTGGGGCGGGAACGGAGAAGGTGTTCTCAATTTTTCTTAATACTCGTGGGTCACGTAACATGCTCCAGTTTCTGGGCAGTGGAAGTGTGCGCGCAAAACGAAACCTATCGTGGGGCGGGACTTCCGTTTTGTGAAGCCCGCGCCCACGGAGTGCCTGGAGGAGCAGTGGTGATGCGGGGCTCCCATGCCCGAGGGAGAGCCCCGCGGTCGGAGGCTGCACAAGTCCGGAGTGCCGGTGAGCGGGGAAGGGGGGGATGCCTGTATGTGTGCGTGTGTGTGTGTGTGTCTGTGTGTGCGACGGCGGAGGGGTGGGGGGGGGGATGTCTCTCCGTGCGTGTATGTGTGCATGTGTATGTGTGTGCGCATGCGTGCAGGGGGAGGTGTGCCTGTGTATGTTTGTTGCGCTTCCCAGGAGATAGCCACGGCGAGCGCGTTCGCGCGCGTGTGGCCTGCGCCGATCGCCTTTTGCGAGATGCGCGCGGCCAGGTGCTGTCTCCTGGGAAGCACAGTCAGTAACAAAAGATCTCTGGCGAGACAGCGCTTACGCGCTGTTATCGCTACGAGTCCTAAAAAGGGCGACAGATCGGACCCAATTAATTATAGACCCAGCTCGCTCCTAGATATTACCTTGAAGATTTTGGGGCGAGTACTTTATAATAGGGTCTTGGAATGGACGGAGGAAAGTGGTTTGCAAGACCCTTGCCAGATGGGCTTTAGAAGCAAGGCTGGCACGGTCGAGCAATGCCTGAACTTAAATCTAGTAATAGGCAAATATAACATTGCTCGATCATCACCAATCTATTTAGCATTCATGGACCTATCGTCCGCATTCGACTTAGTTAATAGGTCTAAACTCTGGTCCATTCTCTTGGATTACGGACTAGATGAATCCCTTGTACATTTCTTGGCATATTTACACACTGACCTCAAAGCGCAAGTAAGGATCGGGATGGGTAGGGAGATCTCTGGGGTCATTAGGGTGGGAAGAGGAGTTAGACAGGGGTGCGTTTTAGCACCCCTGCTCTTTATTATCTATATTAATGGGCTGAGTAACTCTTTAAAGCAGACACACTCAGATGTTCCAAAAATTAAAGGGAAATTACTACCAGCACTCCTTACGCAGATGATGCGGTCCTTATGGGGCGCACCCCAAACGCTTTACGCATCCTTGTTAAAACCTTTACACAGTATATGGATGGCTTAGACCTGCTTGTGAATTTAAAAAAAAGCTTTTATTATGTCATGTGGGTCGGGGAAAAGACAACTTAACTCCATCTTGGTAGGGACGGAGAGATTAAACTCCACTAGTTCATTCCCATATTTGGGGATGGTCTTTGCTGCGAACGCCTCGTGGAGTGGACATTTGGTCCACGCCACGGGCAAGTTCTCAAAGGCCATCAATTCCATTCTTAGTCTACCTCGCCAAAAGAAAATAGGTGCAACTAAAGCAATTACATTTTATTTTTAACTACAGTGTGCCCCAGTGGCTACATATGTGGCGGAGATCTGGGGCTTGGCAAAAACTCATAGTATCCAATCAGAAGAAAACCGCTTCTGTAGGAAAATCTTGTGCGCCCCGATCTCCACCTCCGAGTATATTTGCCACAAGGAATTAAATTTGCACTTTATTTCTGATTTTATTGAGACCAGACCAGTGTTATTCTGGCTTGCGATCTGGAGGAACAAATCAGCTACTCTAACACAAGAAATCATAAGTGACTGTCTCGATTGTGAAAAAGGAATGGCCGTCTTCTGGCTCTCAGGAGTCTATAATAGCTTACGCAGGGTGGATAAAGGCCACCTTTTCTTAGACCCTCCCAGAATCGAGCCTAAACATAGGAATGAGTTAAAACACGCACTTTATGCACTTTATAACACAGAGAGGACAAAAAAGGAACTTAATAAATCGTCAGTTGTGGCATACATGCGTAATGATTTGTGCAGGCACCCATTTCCAATCTATCTTATTTTGCCAATGACTAACTGGGAAAGATCACTCCTATTCCGTTTAAGGGCAGGAACTGTACGATTTCTATTATGTTTCCCCATGGGCTATCACTCAAAATTGCATTATAAGCCCTGTCCTTGTGATGGTGTGAGTACACAAAACGATTTGCACTTTTTCTTCTCTTGCAAATTTTACTTAAAATATATCAAATGGTTTTTAGTTTTGTATTTTAGGAAACGAAGACCCCTCTCCTTGGGGCAGTCCTACTTGATGTTGCTCTCCCTGGACACTGATGAACAGCACTTTTTTTAGATTTGTTACCCGTGCCCGCCAAATGATGGAAAACCCTTGAATACCTGAAACATCTTAGCTGTTATAATAATCTGTCATCTAAATTTCGATTTTATATATGTATCTGTAAATTTTTTAATGGGATTTTTATGATATTCTGTATAAGAGATTGCTTTTATGAATTTTCGAATACATTTTTGAATGATGATGACAGAGCATATGGTAAAGTTTCAATACTTCTTTTAATTTCAAAATCTCAAACTGGGTTGTTTTTGAAAATAGAAAAAGCAATGTCCCCCTCGCCATGAGAGTCATCTCTCATGGCAAGGGGGGCATTTTTAGTTCTTTACTACCCCTGGCGGTGATGGGCAGTAAATAAACGGCTGCATGTCTGCCCATCTAAATTGGGCATACAGACATAGAGCCAAACTATGGTTCACCCGCTGAGAAATTCGGCGGGTTGACCATTATATTGGTGCAAAGCATACTCCGTCTCTGTTGCGATGGAGTATGCTTACCGCCAATGTATGAATCAGACCCATAATGCATATGATTAAATAGACTAAAGGAGCCTGAGAGTATCTATATTAGTTATTCACAACTTCTTCAGATGTTCATATGTTAAGAAGTGGAGGAATCAGATTACATGTATGTAAGAGGCCGGTGGAGGGTGCAATGGTATGGGACCCACAATCCGAGATTAGTAGTTCACCTGGAGCTCCGAAGTAATGTATGTAGAGAACAAGCATTTGCAATGCAATCGTTCTCGCCTTTAGGACCTTACAGCTATTTAGCTATGAAGCACATTAGCCTGGGTGCTGAAACATCTACTGTTCTTTAACATGGAGCGAAAGTAAGCACCAAACTGCGTGACACGGCAGGTGTGGGAACACATGGAGATAAATATTGCCTTTCAGCAGAAATGTGATAATCCCACAGGGACAATCCATAGTCCAGTCCAGAGAACCAGGAAGGCCAGAATTACTGAGGGTGTTAGAATGACTGAGGTAGAAAGTAATGGCTGCTGATGAAGCAGCTAGAGCTTGGATGCTAGAACGGATGTGTGGAGAAAGGTATGTCTTAGGGACCATTTTATTTAATAATATAAGATTTATAAATTGTTTTCTATAGTGCAAACTCCACCCGTACATATTTCAATTTGTTCATGAATGGTGCAATCAAGAGCACAATGTATATAACAGGTATAGGAACATGGGTAACTATATGGTATAAAGGTATGTTCGTACTTCGATGACTGGTAAAGTAATGTCATGAGTAGAAGAAGCAAGCACTAAGGGTGGTGGCATCAAAAAGAAATATGAAAGAGCATTATACAGTAATATAATGTAATACATAAATGTAAGAGTGCGTTCCGGGTGAAATTTCTGAAAGGACTGCGGGTTGGTGAAGGCGTAAAGAGGGACAAAAAGGAAGAAGGGTTCAGTAGAGGAGGTGGGGGTTTCAGGTCCCAGCAATGCATGACAGGGCAAAGCAAAACACACTGAACAATTCAGAAAGGGTTGAGAGCGGCGTGAGCGTCCAATGCTAGGCAAGTGGAACTGAGGCGGGAGCAGAAAAATACAGGAAGTAGGGAAGACAGGAGGAATTCAGGGATGACATTGTGGGTAGGAAATGGTATGAGATATTGGAAAACAAAAGAAAAATGGCTAGGAGGGGCTTTGTGGTGGGCAGAAAGGTATAAGGTGGAGCAGGAAGGACTAAACAGTGGATATGAAGGAGTGGTGTCAAAAAGACTAAAATAAGGCAAAGGGAACATGAAGTTTGGGTTCAGCAAGGATTACGGAGTCAGGCACAAATATTGGATAGTCTGAAGGAACAAATAAAATAGACAAAAAGTGGGGAAAACAGTGTGTATGTGGGGGAAGGGTGGCTTAAAGGACTGGGCAGGGGTAGAAAGGACTGAGCTGTGTGGCAGAAATAGTCCCCGACTCCCTCAAGGAGTGTCTCTGACCCGGGCACCAGCGAAACGGTGTGCAGGGCTTGACCCTATCTATATTTTTCCACACCCGGTCCCATCCTGAAGCAATACCTCCGCCACGGACAGAGCTCATCCACCTTTAACAAGGATGAGAACCCCTTCCCCCGAACAAGTAGAGGGCTAATTGAGTATCGGGGTAACCCTTGTCACTAATCTGCTCCCAACCCCCGAGAACGTGCCCTGGAAAGAAACTCCAGTTAGTGGCGACATCACTACTCACTCCGTCCGCACCCAAATCCACCGCTCCTCGGAAGCATTTGTCCGACCCACTAACAGAGAAAATCGAATCTCTACACCTCTCGCCCACTACTCGCTGATTGCCCGCCGGGAGCACCCCTCCCACTCTCCAAAACACAGAACACAGAGTTGTACCCTCTCACAAAACGCCCCCCCGCCACGGCAACCCACACCGACCCCTCCTCTTCGAACCATGCAATCCCTCACGGCTTAAACTCCTTCTCGATTAATTTCCCGACCGGCCTCTCTTCCAAAGCTAAGAAGAATTTCAAACAGAAACTGATCAGGCAACGTCCAGAATCCATTTTCGCAGATATCGATCACTGCTCCGCCAAAGGAAAGATAACAAGCATTTGCAATGCAATAGGTCTCGCATTAAGAAAGTTTGAGCTATTGGTATTGTAATTGACAAATTTTTAATTTATGTTTTGTTTTTGAAAATAGTGAAATTAATCGCTTTGTTATTTACAATGCCAATAGTTTTAACTTTTACAAATGTGACACCTATAGCATTTGTAATGCAATATGTGTTGTATTTACGTGACTTACATATCTTGATATTACAAATAACAATGGCTTTTAATTTTTTTAAATAATTAATACTTAAATAAAAGTTATTGTAATATATAATGGCAATAGCTTAAACTTTTGTAAAGATTATGTTGTGTATTTTATTGTGACGAAAATCCAAGAACAGAAGTGAAATATGAACATCTTTTTGTTACATTTATAATAAAACCTGAAACAGTGAGAGAACATATTTGAACCAGTTGTTGTTGAATGGTTGCACAGATTGATGCTGTGGTGGCGCTGAGTGATGGCGAACGAGTGATGCTGTGGCGTTCAGTGATGCTATGGTAGCGCATAGTGATGTGGTGGTGCCCCTGAGTGATGCTGTGGTGGTGCTGAGTGACGCTGTATGCTATGCTATGCTTTGTTTTGCTCACCTATGTTTTGTTATGCTGTGCTATGTTTTGCTATCCTATGCTTTGATTTGTTATGCTATGCTTTGATTTGTTATGCTATGCTATGTTTTGCTATGCTATGTTTTGTTATGCTATGCTTTGTTATGCTATGCTTTGTTATGCTATGCTATGCTTTGCTATGCTATGCTTTGTTATGCTATGCTATGCTTTGTTATGATATGCTAGGTTTTGTTATGATATGCTAGGTTTTGTTATGATATGCTATGTTTTGTTGTGTTTTATTATGCTATGCTATGTTTTGTTATGCTACGCTTTGCTATGCTATTATGTGTTTTGTTTTGCTATGCTATGTTTTGTTGTGTTTTGTTAAGCTATGCTAAGTTTCGTTGTGTTTGGCTATGTTTTGTTATGGTATGTGTTGTTGTGTTTTGTTATGCTGTTTTGTTACGTTATGCTATGTTTTGTTATGCTATGCTATGTTTTGTTATGCTGTTTTGTTTTGCTATCCTATGCTATGTTTAGTTTTGCTATGTTATGCTTTGTTGTGCTATGCTATGTTTTGCTATGTATGTTATGTTTTGTTGTATTTTGCTATGTTTTGTTTTGCTATGTTTTGTTATGCTATGATTTGTTTCGTTATGTTATGCTATGTTTTATGTTTTGTTATGCTATGTTTTGTTCTGCTATGTTTTGTTGTGTTTATTTAACCCGTTAACCGCGGCGGTAATTCTGCCGCGGTGCGGGCGTTTCCGTGCGCGGGCGGGGCCGCGTCGGCCATTGGTCGACGGCAGCACTGGGGAGGTAGTGCTGCTGTCGGCCAATGGCCGACGGCAGCAAGGAAAGGGTTAAGCTATGCTATGTTTTGTTGTGTTTGGCTATGTTTTGTTATGTTGTGTTGTGTTGTGTTTTGTTATGCTGTTTTGTTACGCTATGCTATGTTTTGTTATGCTATGCTTTGCTATGTTTTGTTATGCTATGCTTTGTTATGCTATGCTATGTTTTGTTATGCTATGCTATGTTTTGTTATGCTATGCTATGTTTTGTTATGCTATGCTTTGTTATGTTGTGCTAGGTTTTGTTTTGCTATCCTATGCTATGTTTTGTTATGCTATGCTATGTTTTGTTATGCTATGCTATGTTTTGTTATGCTATACTTTGTTATGTTATGCTAGGTTTTGTTTTGCTATCCTATGCTATGTTTTGTTATGCTATGCTCGTGAGGGTGTGTGAGGGTGGGGTTGTGAGGGTGAGGGGGTGTGAGGGTGAGGGGGTGTGAGGGTGAGGGGGTTGTGAGGGTGAGGGGGTTGTGAGGGTGAGAGGGGTGTGAGGGTGAGAGGGGGTGTGAGGGTGAGTGAGGGGGTAAGGGGGTGAGGGTGGTTGAGGGGATGTGAGAGTGAGGGTGTGAGGGAGGGTGAGGGGATGAGAGGGTGAGGGGGTGTGAAGGTGAGGATGAGGGGGTGTGAGGGTGAGGATGAGGGGTTGTGAGGGTGAGGATGAGGGGGTGTGAGGGTGTGTGAGGATGAGGGGGTGTGAGAGTGAGGGGGTGTGAGGGTGTGTGAGGGTGAGAGGGTGTGTGAGGGTGAAAGGGTGTGTGATGGTGAAAAGGTGGGTAAGGGTGAGAGGGTGGGTAAGGGTGAGAGGGTGGGTAAGGGTGAGAGGGTGGGTAAGGGTGAGAGGGTGAGTGAGGGTGAGAGGGTGAGTGAGGGTGAGGGGGTGTGGGTGTGAGGGAGGGTGAGGGGGTGTGAGGGAGGGTGAGGGGATGGGAGGGTGAGTGGATATGATTGTGAGGGGATGTGATTGTGAGGGGATGTGAGGCGGTGTGAGTGTGAGAGGGTGTGTGAGGGTGCGAGGGTAAGTGAGGGTGAGAGGGTGGGTGAGGGTGAGGGTGAGGGTGTGTGGGGGTGTGAGGTGAGGGTGTGTGAGGGTGAGGGGGTGTGTGAGGGGGTGAAGGTGAGAGGGTGTGTGAGGGTGAGAGGGTGTGTTAGAGGGTGTGTGAGGGTGAGAGGGTGAAAGGGTGTGTGAGGGTGAAAGGGTGTGTGATTGTGAAAGGGTGTGTGAGGGTGAGGGGGTGTGAGGGGGTGAGGGAGGGTGAGGCGATGGGAGGGTGAGGGGGTGTGAGGGTGAGTGGGTGTGAGGGTGTGTGAGGGTGAGAGGGTGTGTGAGGGTGAGAGGGTAAGTGAGGGTGAGCGGGAGAGAGTGAGCTCAGGGGGCGGAAGAAACATCTGCAGGGGAACAGAGACAGAAGAGAGGTACACAGAGACAAAGGGGATGAGAGGAAAGGGTGAACGGGGGAGGCAGAATCGGACGTGGGAAGAGAAGCAACAGAGAGCGGGAGACATGGGTGGGACATCGAAAGCAGCAAAGAACGCGGGTAGCAGGCAAATGGTGGTGCGCGATGTGCACGGGGTGGCAGGGGGCGGCAACCTTTGAAGTGTCTGATGCGAGGCACAGACAAATGGTGGTGTGACATGTGCATGTGGGGGCAGGGGAGCGGCAGCCTTTGAAGTGTCTGATGCGAATTCTGATAACCCCGTCCCTCCTCGCCAAAGTTCTTCAGTACTTTGTTGAAATATTTTTAAATGCACAGTGTGGGAGTAAAGGAAATCTAGGAGCGCAAGCCGGGCAAGTGTGTGCTTGTAACTGGTGTAGTGCTTAGTGAGGTGTGTGTCAACAGCATCACTGTGTGTGTGGGGGAATGCAAGCGCCTATAGGTCATTGAGCTTGCATTGCTGTTAACGCTGCATATAGAGTGGCCTCTAGGCGCTTGTATGAACAGGGTGCTGGTGAGAGGTCTCGCTCATGGTACTGTAAGCACTTGTATGATGATTGTGTGATGCTGATAAGTAATTTTTTAGCACTGCATACTGAGTGGCCTCTAGGCGCCTGCATGAACAGGATGCTGGTGAGAAGTAGTGATTTATTTGAAGTGCAGTCTCAATGCACCGTAGACACTTGTATGGTAAGCGCATGATGTTGTGAAGTACCGAATGATTAGCACTGCATTTTGAAAGGCCTCTTGGCTCAGGCAAAGCGGCGATGATCCTGCAGGAAAAATATGTAAAATGCCTGCCGAAAGGAAAGGAGACCAGAAGCGAGGTGGAGAGAGGGGGGGGGGGGGGGCTGTGGCGAACGGAAGGAACTGACAGGGAAGGTGAGGACCTGAGGCAGCAGAAAGGAAGGAGGAGAAAGGAAGATGGAAAGGAGTAAGGAACAGAGGCAGGCTAATGGAGGGAGACAGGAGTAATGCAGTGCTTACTTTGTAAAAAAAAAAAACAAGCGTGCATGTTAAAGATGTAATGTTTCAATTGGAATGCGCCACTCTTACCATCATCAGGCAAAGCGGCAATGATCCTGCAGGAAAATTACGTAAAATGACTGCTGAAAGGAAAGGAAATCCGAAGCGATGTGGAGAGAGAGTGGGGGTTGCTATGGCGAACGGAAGGAAATGACAGGGAAGGCGAGGGCCTGAGACAACTGAAAAGACGGGTCCACAAAAATGATAGCAGATTTTTGCATTAAAAACGCGCTGATAAACACACATTTTACTTTAAAAAACACAGTTACCCCACTGCACAAAGACATGGGCAAATGATATCGGACGTATACAGTATAAGGTTTTCCACATAAAATGCAAATATTAAAACTTAAATACTATACGACTGACCAGCTTAGCGTATGTACCACATGATGCCTTCATTCAACAACCGCAAGTGATGAACTGCGATTGCATTTCCAATATCGGACATAACTTGTTCACTACGATTCCTCCCTCTGCCACAACACTGTGCCAATGGTCAGCATTTATCCACGATTCAGGATATGTCTGCACTAGCGTTCTAAATCTGCCTCACATTTCTTGAACTATATGCACTTTGCACCAACAACAGAGACCATCTGTGGTTCACTAGCACGTGCGGTTCCTTGCACACTTGTCTGGGCCATTACAAAGCTGCATTAATCCCAAGTGCAGAAGCACATTTATTTTCTGCTAATTAGGCGCATCAAGTAGATATTAGGCTACTTGATATTTTTAAATATTTAAACAAAAGCCTAACTCCTACAAACAGTAAATCTTCCACGGACCTGTGTGCACTAGTGCCATCAGCCCGGCTGGCTCCCGTGCACGTTGTTTACGCGGGCGGCACAGTCTGTGCTGCCAGTGACCTGGACTGGCCGAGCAGCCAGCCCATTTAGCATCAGCAAGAAACCATCAGACAGGAACCTGCATTCGCCTGTACCAGTGGCTATGACTCATCAGCAGCTGAGCACTGCGAATCAGATATGAGAAAAATGTCACAGCAATGCAGCTCCCAGCAGCAGACCCGAAAAGGTATATGCCAAGTTATCAAAGCGCAGCATCGCACCGGTGGTAAACTAGCAGGTTACGACACTGCTGCTGCAGGCAGGAATTTTACTGAGACAACATGGCCTACCAGCTACAGATCGCACTCGGGTTTTAACTGGGCATAATTCTGACACACGTGTCCATTACCCCCTCCTTGGCACTGCACATCCCATATTAAAGTACACCCTCAAAATCCGAGACGAAAACTAACGTGCGCCAACAAACTACTGAAAGCTCCGTATTACGTCAAATGAACCCACCACTAAGCACAATGGCAATAACCTTAAACAAGAAAGGAGGAGAGAGGAGAGAAGAAGGGAGGGGAGGCAAAGTGGCGGGAAGAAGAGAGAGGGCATGAAGGGATCGAAGGCAAGGGAAAGTAAGGGAAGATGGACGAGATTAAGAGGAGCCACAGACTTTAGAACAAGGCAGCGCTGGGAGGGGGGCTGGGCACGAAGGAAGGAGAAATGCGAGTCACGGCCGCCACGAAGTGTGAAGCAGTGGGCGGGGAAGCAGATCCCTTTGAAGCTCTCTGAGGCCCGCCGTGAAAACAACAAGCAATTAGGGGTAGGAGAAGGGAAGCCAGCGCGCACTGCGCACGCTGGGGAAGACTGTGGGAGGGAGGCTGATGGCTGGCTTTTGAGGTGGGGAAATGCGTGTGATTTCACGTGAACTGTTGAAAATTCGCACTCGCAATCCGGATGGTTTAACTTTGTGGTTTCACCGCAATAGGTCTCTCTACGAGACCTAAAAATGGACTTTATCTTCCACACTGATAGACAATAAACTTGGAAATCCATCTTACGATCGAAACTAAACATCTCCAAAATCTCCAACACCTCACATAGCTGCAAATTGTCAATTTCACTCCCAGGCCAGGCAAGGCGTACAAGCAACACCACGTTGACCATATACTACAATGGCACGGTCCTAATACAAGCCAACAATGACAATCTAGAGTCCTTTGATGCCCTCTTCCCCGCTCTCCGGAATGCACTATCTCATGCACCCCCTCCTCGCCTGACCCCTCGCCAGAAGAACCATATCTGCCCTCTGAAGCCACCTACCGCCCTGGTACCCTCTAGACACCACTCGTTCCTCTTGCTACATGACACCCCGCACACCTGACTCTGGAAGAACACAGCCCCTCCACGTACCTCACCCAGCTCCCCTACCTCACTGTCTCGGCGGTACTCCCCAACAACCTCAAACACACACCTCCGTGTGACAACATCCCCACAGCCACCAAGGAGAATAGGACCCCACCTCCTCCCACCGCCAGCTCTCCCCACCTCCAGAAACACAACAGACCGACATTCCCGAACAACCCCACTTACCTCCAAACACACAACGGGCCGACACTCCTGAGGCTCCCTCAACCAAGACCCGACTCGGGCAACACAGCCACCAATATGCTATCCAACACCCCGAGAATCACCCCCTCAGGGCCAACACATCCCCTCAAAACCAATCCCAACGGCCCAACGAATATGAGTCGGAGCAGACACTCTCCCTCCTGGAAACCCAGATAACAACCATAACCCGGGATTTAAGAGAAATAATAGCCAACCTAGCGGCCCACAAACAACATCGACGCACTCACTCCTACACCACCAGCGTACAACAGAGAGCTCCCATAGTCCCCCCTCAGATAGGGATCACAATCCCTCTGCCCAGGACTTCTCAGAGACCCAAAAGAACTAGTGAGCCTCTGTCCGAGAGTGAGGTGGCGGTCCTAGCCTACCCGAACGACAAGCTCAGGACCATCACCCTACAATCCAAAATACAGGTGATCACCGGGCTAGGAAGAGGACAACACCCACCAAAATCACCTAGACTTCCGACCACCCGCACGATCATCCCTAGAGCTTCCCTTAATAAGACTTCTATAACAGAGACGACTCCCGCAAGATGCTTGCTCATTAACTCCAGATCAGCCATCAAACATGCCTCCGAACTACCATAATCCATCCTCACCCATGACATTGACGTAGCATTCATCACCGAAACCTGGCTCAAGTACTTCTTTCCTACCTCTCCTAGACATTCTGGTCCCCCCAGGCTTCTTAATCACCCACAAAGACAGAAAAGACCAAAAAGGAGGAGGCTTAGCAATCATCCAGAGAGACAATATCTCCATGGTGGAGGCAGACTCCTCCAACTACAACAGATTTCAATGCCTAACTGTCACCATTGGGACAAGCTACAAGGAATCTCCCACCATTGGTACAAGCAACAAAGAATCACTAACCTGTCATCTTATTTACCACCCCCCAGGCAACTTAGCTGCTTTCAGTGAACACCTGTCCGACCTGATTGCCCACTGCTCACTTCAAGATACGAACAACCTAATTCTAGGCGACCTCAACCTTCCCTGGAATGACGTTAACAATCCACCAATACGCAACCTGAATGACCTACTTCTCAACAACAACCTCTGGCAGCACTGCACAGAAGAAACCCACAGCAAAGGATCAATCCTTGATGCCATTATCGTCAAACGAGACTTAGTGACGATAACTCGCACCCTACCCGTGGATTGGTCTTACCACCAATTAATCCTCTTCCACCTCATCCAACCAGTTACCCTACAACTACCCATCCGCGTACAGCCCAAATTGCCTAGAAACCTCGCCCAGGTCAACATGACTGACTTGAAGGAAAAAGTCAATGCAAAACTCAGCATCCCAACGGACATTCTAACAACGACAGAACTCACAGACAATTACAACACATCCATGGCAGCCACTCTAGATCAGATGGCCCTCCTGAAACCAAAAAATCCCAGAAACATCCCATCCAGATCCTGGTTCAATAAGGACGTCAACAATGAAAGGAGACAACTTAGAGCCACAGAAAGACTCTGGAGAAAGAACCCCTCCACGGGCCACCTTGAACAACTCAAAGCAGCTAGAAGAAAATACAAAAAACGCATCCATAGTGTTAAATACAAATTCTTCTGCGCCGTCCTGGATAATGCTAAAAACAGGCCAAACAAACTGTTCAAAATCATCAAGCAGTAAACCTCCAAGCCCCTCGTACCCTCTACCCAGGCCTCCAAGGAACTGAGTGAAAACTTCGCCACCTTCTTTGAAGAAACAATCTCCAAGATTGAGCTCTCACTAGACAGAGACACCAACGCCAACTCCACATGCGTAGGCCCGCCCCCAGTCGCAATGGAAAACAGTAGCAGGCTACACACTAATGCGTGAAAATCCTTCAATCCCATCTCAGAAGCCGAGATTATTAAGCTAATCTCCACCACTAATCCCACTTCTCACGCCCTCGACCCTACACCCTTCCAACTGACCAAAGAACTCAAACTCTCTATAGCCTTGTTCTGGTGCAGAATCATCAACAGCTCCGTCAGAACCGGAAGCATACCTGACTGCCTTAAAATTGGCCAAGTAATGCCAATAATTAAGAAACCAGGCCTCGACTGCACAGACCTAAACAACTTCAGACCCGTCTCCAATCTCCCCCTCCTATCCAAAATCCTAGAAAAATGCGCACTCTCTCAATTGACTCAGCAAATGGACACTATCAGCCTTCTTGACCCTCACCAATCAGGATTCAGAAAAGATTACAGCACTGAAACGGCGATCCTCAACATCACAGATGACATCCGTAAGTCACTGGATACCGATCACAGCTGCCTACTGATTCTCCTAGACCTGTCGGCTGCCTTCGACGCGGTTGATCACCAGCTCCTCATCAAGGCCCTACAAGAAAGGGTTGGCGGAGATGAGGCGGTCCTCCGTTGGTTCACAGCCTTCCTACAAAACAGATTGCAAAGGATAAAAATCAAAGACTTTGCATCCGACCTTCGTCCTATCAGCAGGGGTGTACCCCAAGGTTCAGTGCTCTCTCCGACACTGTTCAACATATACATACAACCCATCACCACAATACTCAAAAACGCGAAGATCCCCTTCCACCTATACGCTGATGACACTCAGATCTATCTAGAAACCATCTCCCGAGACAACATTTCCAGACTAAATAACACCATTAAAGAAATTCAACAATGGCTGTCCCAAAACCACCTCAAACTCAATCAAGTCAAAACAGACTTCCTCTTAATCTCCAACAAGGAAGAAAACTAACAAATTGCAGAATGGCTCAAGGATATGGATGCTCTAAGCAGCACTCCCACCATGGCTAACTCAGTAAAATCTCTGGGAATCTTCCTTGACCCAAAACTGGAAATGACCCACTACATCAAAAACTCTGCCTTCCTTAACCTGAAACTTCTCCACAAAATTAAACCATTCATCCCTTCCGAAAACCTCAAACAAGCCACACAAGCACTGGTGCTATCAAGACTAGACTATGGCAACACACCCCTAACCGGCACTGGTAAAGCCCACCTAGCTCTCCTCAAAACAACCCTCAACGCGGCAGCCAGAATGGTCACCAGAATCAGGAAATATGATCACATCTCACCAGCCCTTAGAGAACTAAAATGGCTCCCTGTGGAACAGCGGACCAACTTCAAAACTGCCTGCCTCACGCACAAAGCCCTACACACAGGAAAACCGGACTACCTGGCCGCCAAACTAAAGAGGGCTGGCCAAACAAGGAACCTTAGGAGTTCCAACTCCCTCCTTCTCATCCGCATGAAAGCATGCAAACAAAAAAACGCGGCCAGATTATTCGCCGGAAATGTGCCCAAAATCTGGAACTTCATCCCAGCAGATATCAGGACCACCCCGTCCTTCACAAATTAAAAAAAACTCCTTAAAGCCCTCCTCCTCAACCGAACCCTCCCAAACGGATAGCTGCCACCTCCACGCAAACCGGGATCCAGTTGATTTCTGACCCTGCATCGTACTGAACCACGAAAGTCCACCACCAGACAAATAAGCCCGGAAGGCGAGACTGCTGCTAAACGTATGACCTCAAGAATGTGTTCAAAGAAGCTACCTCCTGACCCATCTACTACCTCATGAATCCACAGGACTTGTTGATTCCAGAATCTCTATGACTAAGACTCCTCTACTATTGCAATTTCTGAAATCACACTGTTGTAAAGCGCTCCGATACCCTCGGGTCAGGTCAGCGCTATATAAAACTCCTAAAAGAAAGGAAAAAAAGTGAGTCGAGGCCTGGGCAGAAAGGAGTGGACAATAGTTCCAACACAGAGGAGCACATCGGACTAATACAGTCTCGGCAGGGGCTGAGCTGTAGTAGGACGATCTGCTAATGGGAGCTAGAAAGTATGGCCACGGAGGATGAGTTATGGATTACCACCTGGTCTGGTTCAGCAGGCACAATACCGATTTGCTGCTTGCTGTTCTGGCTAAAAGGGCGAGGCAGCCAGAACATTATTGTTTTCCTGATCTGTCTATCTCTCTTTGGTGCTATCCTTTTGCCACAATGACTATCATAAATAGGTTATCCACTACTTGCTCCCTACATTTTCCTTCCAGCAATGCATGCCATTAACTTAAAAAATATATATATATTTTGGCACCCGTGTATGCCAGTAATTATGACACTGCTGTTAAAATCAAGCTAAGTGCACTGCCTGTAATGGGTTACTCTAGATAGTATATCACTTGTTCTTTCAAAAAGTAAAGTTACGGTTTGTTAAAGTAATGTTATGCCATGCATGGCCAGTCAAGCTTGTTAACGCCATGTGTAAGGTCAAACACCACTGTTTTTGAAGGCTATTTGTAGAAAATCATTGGCAAAGCCAACATGTATGGCTTTGCAGGCCTACTCTCTTACACAATGTTTTTTTTCTGCCAATGCTGTTGTTGTTGATGCCCAACCGCATTGGCAAACAAAAGTTTTACAAAAAAGTGAAAATGCATATGCATCATCACACATGTGCACTTATGCGTTATGATTCTCAGCGTTCCATGCCCACCTCACATGCATCAGTACTCACTGGCTATTTAGTCTTTTGCTTTTATTCACTGTTCTAAGATGGCGGATGCCCTTCTTCGACCAGTAAATACAAAAAACATTATAAGTGAACTTTATGAACAGAACAGTGGCCCAGGAGCAATCTGCAGCTGCTGGGCTCTCTAAAAAGTGTTTTCTGTTTTAGAAAATGAGACAGGGAGGTGGGTGAGAGAAAGCAATGGGTAGGGTAGTAGAGAGAGTGGAGGCAGGAGCGGGACTTTGGACTTTGGTGGTTGAGGGGGGTTTTAATTTTTTTTACAGATAACATGGGAAGTGTGCTGTGTCAGTAAGAGAGGGGCGGAATAAACAAACAAGCTGGGAGAGAGGAGTAATATGGAAAACTTAATTTCCGTACGGAAGGAACACAAGAGAGAAAGTAAGAAAACACATGCACTCGAACAAAGTGCTAAAAGAAAAAGAATCAAGCAGTTGCTAAGTCAATTGGTCTGTGCTGCCTTCTGCTTTTCTTAATCCTTGTTTGATTTTACCATGGCTGCTATAAAACTTTGATTTGATAGTTGCTGAACCCTCACCAATACTTAAAATGGTATTTGGTCTCAGCAAGCACGCGTTTCTTTAGGGCTAGGATACCCTCACGGGTGACAAGCCGCGCTTTACAAATCCTGTTTGATTGATTGGTTGATAACAGTGTCAGGTACTGAAGAAAAAAGTGTGCAGAAGTGCTCCTTGTGAAGTTAATGAGTGGCTGAAGTGTGCTACCTATTGCTGTATATTGTAGTGGACAGAAGAAAAACATGAATGATACACCAGGACCCAATGAATGAAGCGAGCCGGCTGGGAGCCCTGATAAGTATAATATACAGGTGGGTGAGCCAATGCAGCCTTGAACCAAACGTCTGGCTAAGGCCCAGCTTGGGGTGCTCTCAGAGCCCAAAATGAGCTGAGCTATCATGTGGATTCCATCTTTGCTACTCACGCTATAACCTTGTTTGCCTAGAATTAAAGGCATGGCATTAACCTTTGATATAAAACAGAAGCGAGAAAGAGATGCCCATCAAGGGACTGAATTATGTAATGTAAAACCAGAAACACTAGAATCAATTCAGATTTCCTGATTGACCAAATGTGTGGTCTTTGGCATGTACTCTATTTCACACCGCCTCTTTGTACTCTAGTTTTGTACATAAGACAGCTAGGCTTGCCACAGTGAAAATAGTGTTTAAGGCCTTGTCGCTGTAAGAACACAGTAATATTAATTATCTACATGTCCTACTTTTAAATAGCATGCATCCTACCTACCTTGTGGGCAACGGGTTCTACATTAGGGTGACTTACTAATATTGAAAAGTGAGTTTTTAACTTGACAAAAAAAATTATTTTGCCAGGTTGGCTGGCATGTTTTACACTGCCACAAAGGGGTATGTATGCCTGAACCCATGTTTGCATTGCCACTGTAGTGAATGAAACAATAGGTGCTGCAGTCCACTAGTAGCATTTAACTTCCAGGAACAGGATACACTATGTACACCATATACTATGGACTTATAGGCAGGGCCACTGGAATAATGTGATTTTGTCTCAGGTGCATTTTCAGATTTTTGTATCCATTGATCACACTTGCCACATAATTCATCATCTGCTGTGTAATCTGTAAATTTTAACAACAAAAATGTTGTTTCTAGTTCACACAGACTAAATGCTACTAAAAACTCAGAAGTGATTGATTGGTCACCTTTCTATTGCTTAATACTGTGTTTGTGTGTTAAACAGATGCTAAGGAAATGACACCTTTGCCCAGACAGTTTCAACGTGTGCCACATAATTTGTCTTTTCTTGCCACAAAATTTAGGTAGCCCTGCCGCATAATACGGTCCTCCCCTGCTGCATTTCTTTTTTTTGGGGTGATTTTTTTTACAGCGCTGGCTAGACCCGGAGGTATCAGCGCGCTTTACGTGAGTTACATATTGTTACACAGTTACATCAGATACATCAGAAACAAGTTACATCAGTTGCAAGGACGTTACATAGAGTGGAAAAGGAGAATAAGGGAGGGTAGAGGGTGAAGGGGACGAGGGGAGGCGAATGTAGATTAGAACAGGACCATGGGTGAAACAAGGCGCTGATCAGGAGAAAGAGTCACTTCGGGGGAATGACGAGACGGTAAGATGGTGGTTTCAGTCACCCGGATCCCGGGTACATCGCAATCAAAAATGGCGGCATTGCAGCAAATAAAATCGGGTGAAAAGTTCCCAAAAAGGAAAACCTACCCCACGGGCAGGGTTGAGAGGGGGCACATACCAGATGCATAATGAAGGAAGTCAAGAGGTGGAAGATCGCCCAAGACACATCGGAAGTCCGGGGAAGAACAGGAGCAAGGCAGCAGCCTCATAGGGGGTAAGCAGCCATGGGTCCGGCAGGCGCATCAGCCATCTCGGTGATCAGGAATAGCCGCGTCGCAGCACTCAAGGCAGCTCTGACGAGGAGAAGACAGGACCTACGTGTTTCCCTGTCGAAAACCCCTGACAAAGTGCCTGCGGGACTCCAGGCTGCCACATAGCGGAGCAGCAGAGGCGTAGGCAAGACCTCCTTGGCGGATTTTCACTGTTCTTCTTACTGATGAGCAGCGGGAGGGCAGGCACGGTGTCTCTGGACCAGAGAGGAAGGCGAGCAGCCACGCGTCCCAGTTGCAGTTACCAGATCGGGTAAGCAAGGAGGGTCGATGGAGGGAGGATTTCAGGGGATTTACGCCAAAAAGGTGATCCCTGGCCTGGAGCTCCCAGGTGAAGCTCCTCACTCGAAGGCTATCTTGCCCCCACGTGCATAACTGTAGTCAAGGCCGGCTTTCATGCAGGTGGCGCCCTGTGCGACAATGTTTGTTGGCGGCCTCAATGACCACCTCCACCACAGGTTCCCTTACTACCACCCTTTAACCGTGCCCTTCATGTCTCCATAACCACTCTCTCTCTCAGAATTTGATTTCTTCATAAGTGCCACTCATACCAGTGTAGGGTGTCAGAGCATTTTACATCACACAGAGACAATCAATCATACGTGTATAAATCAGTGTATAGAAAATATTAGATAAGACAGAGGACTACAAGGTGTACGAGTCACATGTCATCCATACTGGTAGGTAGTCGAGTTTAAGATTGCTGGGTCTGGAGAAGCATAAACTGAGAATTTAAAATGTAGCACCACGGTTGGGGATTCTCTTTAATAATAAGAACTGATTTCTACCCAAATAAACCCTTTTCTCAATATCAGGATAATGAAACACTGAGGAAAAAATCATAACAATCTAATCTATACCTTGCAGTTTGCATGCAGCTCTTTGAGAACAGTTAATATCTCACTGTTCTATATTAGGATTTTAACTTATAAACTGTAATTTACAAAAGGATCTCTGTGTGTCAAAAGCAGTAACTCATTGGTATTTATGAACAATTTACTTACCTGTGGTACAGCCTTTTTTGATGGATACAGTATCTGCCTGTTCATTCCTCACCTTTTAAGTACCCCTTGGGCAGCATTCCACTGAAACTTTTTTCATAGCTCTGCCACGCCGACGAGGACGTCACAGTGGCACAGCTTCGCTCACAACTCAGCGTAACGTCATTGGAGCCATAAGAAGACCTCGTCGGGGTGCTGAAGTCAGTTCCACCCATTTGTTTCCGTGTCTTTGAGGCGAACGGGTGAACCGACAACATTTCACAAGTATACACAGTATACAAAATATGTACATACTATTCAAGAAGAAAGGAAACTGGAAATGTTAAAACAAAGACATTTCCTAGCGACAAGTAACATATTATTTCCAATGACAATGAATACATAACTGCCATACTCTAAATTATTTTACGGTATAAGTAGGTAGACAACGGGGAGGTAAGTGAGTCAATTAGGAATCCACAGGCATATACTGTATCCACCAGAAAAAGTGTTACCGAAGGTAAGTAACTTGTTCTTCTGATGGATACATCTGCCTGTGGATTCCTCACCTTTTGAATTGAATCCCCAAGCAGTCCCAGAGGAGATGTCCACCTACCTATTCCAAAGAATCCTGCAGCACAGAATGTGCAAAATGGTCGTCTCTCCTCACCTCCAAATCTAAGCAGTAATGCTTCACAAAAGTGTGGCGGGAGGCCCAAGTTGCCGCCTTACAACAGGGACACCTCTAGCCAAAGCCGAAGAAGAAGACTTAGCTCTCGTGGAATGAGTTGTAATACCTTCAAGCAGCTCCTTCTTGGCCAAGGCGTAGCAGATCTTGATGCACAGGATGATCCACCTGGAAAGCACTCGCTTGTGGACAGCCTTGGACTTCATTTTCCCCACGTAACTAATGAAGAGCTGGTCGGGCTGCCTAAAGTCTTTGGGTCTGTTCAGGTAGAAGCTGAACGCCCTCTTAGGGTCCAGGTGGTGAAGTCTCTCCTCCTCCTCTTAGAAGGGTGAGGGGAGGATAGAAAGTAGGTAAAGTAATGGACTGCCCTAGATGAAAAGGAGTAACCTTAAAAGGAGAAACCTTAGGCAGGAAAGCAGCTCTGGTCCTGAGAACCATCTTATCTGCATGGATAGTGTTGAAAGGAGGCTTAGAACTAAGAGTCTGTAGCTTACTAACCCTCTTGGCAGAGGTAATCGGAATCAAAAAATTGTTTTGAATGAGAGATGCCTCAACTGGCAACTATGTAGATGCTCAAAAGTAGACCCCATTAGGAAAGTAAGATCTAAATTTAAATCCCACTGAGGTATAATAAAAGGAGTGGGAGGAAATGTATTAGTGAGACCCTAATGAATTTCATGACTATGGGAGACTTAAACAACGATGGCTGATCTGGCAAACAAAGAAAGGCTGCCAAGGCCCACAAGTATCCCTTAATAGTTGCCACAGCACAAACCTGCTGAGCCAAAGAAAGAGAACAACTGAGAAAATCAGACAAATGGGCCTTCAAATGGTCAATTGAACTCTCCCCACACCATTTAACAAATCTGGCCCATCTACTGGAATAGACAAATTTGGGAGAGTGTCTTCTGGCCAATATTATAACATCCACCACATCCTGTGGGAGAGAGAAAGAGCTCAGGCAGTCCTGTTCAGTCTCCAGGTATGAAGGTGCAGGCTCTGGGGTGGGATGTAGAACCTGCCCCTGCGATTGTGATAGGGGTCTGCCCTGAGAGGGAGACGGAGCAGAGGATGCGCTGAGAGGTGAAGAAGGTCTGTGTACCACACCCTTCTTAGACAATCTGGAGTGATAAATATGACTTGAGCCCGGTCTTGGGAATCTTCCTCAGAACCTGAGGAATCAAGGGTATAGGAGGAAACGTGTAAAATAGCAGTAAGCTCCAATCTAGTTGAAACGCATCCCCCAACGCTCCCCGCATCAGATACTGGAACTGCGGAATGATGGGCAGTGCGCGTTCTAACCGAGGAAACCCCCACATCCTGAAAATGCGGTGGACCATCTACGGATGAAGACGCCACTCATGATTGGTCGAATATTGCTGAGACTGTCCGCACGTACATTCAGAACCCCGGCCAGATGATTTGCAATTACACAAATCTGGTGGTCCTGAGCCCAGGACCAGTCGCAGAGCTTCTCCGCATAGATGATACGACCCTACACCTCCCTGTTTGTTGATGTACTACATCGAGGTAGTGTTGTCCGTCAGGACGTGAACTGACAGACCGCGAAGAGAGGGAAGAAAAGCCTTTGAGAGCCACACGTATGGCGTGCAGCTCCAGAAGATTATGTGAAGCAATCTTTCCTTTCAAGACCAAAGGCCCCCAATCACTATATTCCCTAGATGAGCTCACCACCCTAGAGTGGAGGCATCCGTTATCACTGTGGCCACCAGAGAAGGAGGTTGAAAAGACTGCCCTTGAGACAAGTTGCCTGGAACACTCCACTAATACAGCTCCGCTGCAGTGTCTCTGAGGATTCTGACCACCTCCATGAGATCTCCATTGTGTTGATACCACTGTCTGTGGAGGCATCACTGGAGTGCCCTCATGTGTCAGCATGCATGGTTGACCAACAGTATGCAGGGAGCAAACAGATGTAGCACCTTCAGGACTGGAACAACCGCTCCATTTTAAAACAGTGGAATCATAGCCTGTAAGTCCAAAATTCTCTGAGGAGGCGGGTAGGCATGACTAACAGTAGTATCCATTACTGCCCCTATGAACAGGTTGCACCGAAAGGGCTCCAGGTGAGATTTGAGAACATTTATCGAAAAACCCAAGTTGAACAACCGTAGAGTTGTTACTTGCAGATGATGAAGCACCATCTCTGGCAACCTTGCTTCGAGCAGCCAGTCATCCAGACAGGGCAAAACAGGAATCCCGACCTTCTGAGATGCGCTGCCACTACTGCCATTACCTTCGTGAAGGCCACCTCTCAAACAAAATCCGTATCAGCAGACGCAGGGACAAACACGCAACTTTGATATACTCCCGGTCTTTTCTGAACAGGTGAGCAATGCAATATTCGTAATGGACATGCTACCCGAATTTCTTAAAAAATAATGCAACAAACTGATACAAGGTAACCTCTATGTTTCAGAGAACCGGTAATCTGAGCAGGAATATACCAACAACCAGGTGGCGACAATACTATGATAAATTAAGCTAAATAGGTAAGAAAGATTAAACGCATTGCCCCATTAATGTGCTATTATATAAAGGCAGGCCCTACCACTATTCCATCTATTTGCAGACGATCATCTACCTGTAATTCAGCAACGAACTTGCATAGTTCCACATAGTAGAAAATATAGGTGAACCAAAAAGAAGTAGAAACATAATATCCATCAAAACCTTTTTTAAACAGGTAAGAGTAGATTGAGAATATCAGCACCATCTAATTACAGTAGTAGCAAACTATTGGTTTACTCTTGTTACCTGCAGGAAACGGTAAAGCATAGACATATACCATAGTACTGTGTAAATAGGTTTTTCTTTCCTTCTTAATCCTAGTCACTGTAGTACCCCATAGGCAATAACAAATAAACCTCCCTTCTAGCTTGTATCATTTCCTTCCACCCTCTCTTTTCTTTTCTCATTGACACAGTCATCACATTCCCAGAATGTACATAAAATGTTAATTGCACCTGTACCAATAGAAATGTTATGAAATATAAGCATAAACACTCTGTTCATGTTTTGAAATGTTTCAACTGTGGAAAATATAACTGTACTGTTTTTCGTTTTTTCCATTTGTGTATTCGTAAGCATGTCTCGCTTTTATCAACTAGCATATTGAACCAAACGTTAGGCGGTATATCACGTATTTGTAACCATTCACTGGCATTTGAATTCTGGCTAAAAGTTTTTAGTAACGTCAACTGTTTTGCACAAAAAACAAAATTGTAAAAACTTTTTACATTTTCTTACAGCATCATGATGGTACAGTCCTGAGGAAGACACGGCTTACGTGTCGAAGCGCGTAGACAGGAAACCATCTAATATTTTATATCACAACCCGTTTTTCACCAATGAATGCATATGCTATAATGCAAAAATGTTTTATCAAGTCTCATCAATGATTCAATGATTTTATCAAATGTTGTTTTTTGTATGGAATAAAAATGTACTTTATGTGCTAAAACAGTTCTTTACCATTATTAATTGTGGTTTGTTTGCCATTTAAAGTGTGCCAGTAGGTAGTTTGTTTGCCTGGGTAAGTTAATTTACACACATTACCTTCGTGAAGACCAACTTCCTGAAGTCTCTATCCCCTGGAGTGGAGGGGAAGGTACCAGCGGATTGCGTATAAGAACAAGACGCTTGAACCACCAAGCTTTCAGGCGAACGGTAATACGATAACAAGCATTTGCAATGCAATAGGTCTCGCATTAGGAAAGTTTGAGCTATTGGTATTGTAAATGACAAAATTTGTATTTATGTGTTGGTTTTGAAAATAGCTAAATTAATAGCTTTGTCATTTACAATGCCAATAGTTTTAACTTTCGCAAATGTGACACCTATAGCATTTGTAATGCAATATGTGTTGTATTTACGTGACTTAGATGTATTGATATTACAAATAACAAAGGCTTTTTTTTCATAATTAATACTAAATAAAAGTTATTTTAATTTATAATGGCAATAGCTTAAACTTTTGTAAATAACTTTTGTGAAGATTATGTTCAGTGTATTTTATTGTGATGAAAATCCAAGAACAGAAGCGAAACATTAACATCTTTTTGTGACATTTGTAATAAAGCTTGAAACATTGAGAGAACATATTTGAACCAGTGGTTGAACGGTTGCACAGATTGATGCTGTGGTGGCGCTGAGTGATGTTGTGGTGGCGACAAGTGATGCAGTGTCGTTCAGTGATGCTGTGGTAGCGCATAGTGATGTTGTGGTGCCCCTGAGTGATGCTGTGGTGGTGCTGAGTGATGCTGTGGGGATGCGATAGATAGATAGAGTAAGTGAGGGCGATAGATAGATAGATAGATAGAGTGATGGTGATAGAGTGAGGGCGATAGATAGATAGCGTGAGGGCGATAGATAGAGTGAGGGCGATAGACAGATAGATAGATAGATAGATAGATAGATAGATAGATAAAGTGAGGGCGATAGATAGATAGTGTGAGGGCGATAGATAGATAGTGAGGAGATAGATAGATAGATAGATAGATAGATAGATAGATAGATAGATAGATAGATAGATAGATAGATAGATAGATAGATAGATGCGATAGATAGCTAGAGTGAGGGCGATAGATAGCTAGAGTGAGGGCAATAGATAGCTAGAGTGAGGCCGATAGATGGCTAGAGTGAGGGCAATAGATAGCTAGAGTGAGGGCAATAGGTAGATAGATAGATAGATAGATAGATAGATAGATAGATAGATAGATAGATAGATAGATAGATAGATAGATAGATAGAGTGAGAGCGATAGATAGCTAGAGTGAGGGCGATAGATAGATAGAGTGAGAGCGATAGATAGCTAGAGTGAGGGCGATAGATAGATAGAGTGAAGGTGATAGAGTGAGAGCGATAGATAGATAGCTAAATAGATAGATTAATGGCGATAGATAGATAGATAGAGTGAGGGCGATAGATAGATAGAGTGAGGGCGATAGATAGATAGAGTGAGGGCGATAGATAGATAGAGTGAGGGCGATAGATAGATAGAGTGAGGGCGATAGATAGATAGAGTGAGGGTGATAGATAGATAGATAGATAGATAGATAGATAGATAGATAGATAGATAGATAGATAGATAGATAGATAGATAGATAGATAGATAGATAGATAGATAGTGAGGGCGATAGAGTGAGGGAGATAGATAGATAGATAGATAGATAGATAGATAGATAGATAGATAGATAGATAGATAGATAGATAGATAGATAGTGAGGGCAATAGATAGCTAGTGAGGGCAATAGATAGCTAGAGTGAGGGCGATAGATAGCTAGAGTGAGGGCGATAGATAGCTAGAGTGAGGGCTAGATAGATAGATAGATAGATAGATAGATAGATAGATAGATAGATAGATAGATAGATAGATAGATAGAGTGAGGGCGATAGATGGAGTGAGGGAGATAGATGGATAGATAGAGTGAGAGCTATAGATAGATAGATAGATAGATAGATAGATAGATAGATAGATAGATAGATAGATAGATAGATAGATAGATAGATAGTGAGGGTGATAGAGTGAGGGAGATAGATAGATAGATAGATAGATAGATAGATAGATAGATAGATAGATAGATAGATAGATAGAGTGAGTGCTATAGATAGATCGAGTGAGGGCGATAGATAGAGTGAGGGCGATAGATAGATAGAACGTCCTCCTCAGCCCTCGAAGTTGGCTAAATGCCCGAGCTACCCTCGGATGTTAAAGGCTGCTCTGATCAAATGCCGCTCCCTTCCTCGTCACGCTAGTGAGATCTGGATGTCACTCAATACCATTGCCTGGGACATCTTATTTCTCACGGAGACCTGGATTAAAGATACTTCAAAACCTGACATTCACTTAGCCATTCCCTCAGGTTACCGACTGGTGGGTATCAATCGTGATAACGCTAAAACCGGGAGTGGTCTTGCCGTCATTCTAAAGTCACATCTTAATTTGACTTTTAAGAAACTAACCAATATAGGGCTTATTTAAGCCATGTATTTTACGATCTTGGATTCGGCTACTACTATTCTGGCTGGCATCTTAGTATACAACCCCCCCAATGCTTTAACTTCATCATTAGTCACTCTTTTGCACATGATAGCTGATTTCTCCCTCAGACACTCACACTTTACTGTACTAGGAGATTTTACCCTGCATGCTGACAATGCCTCTTGTTCACATTTCCCCATTAAAACCTATCACCTCCACTAGATCTAGGCCCTCTGCCCCCTGGTTCTCCCCCGCCTTGCCAGAGCCGCTGTAAACAGTTGGAGCGCAAATGGCGGCAGACATATGATTCTGAGTCTAAAGTGATTACAAGACTGCCCTGAACAAATTCCAAAAATTAAAACGGTCCACTATGAGAGATTTTTATACCCAGCAAATTAAGAATGCAGAGAACTCTACGAAAATTCTCTTTAAGATTGTGAAGGACTTGGTTAACCCTCCCGCCATGATGAGTTCTCCTAGCCAGGCACTTTGCAATGGGCTATCGGACTATTTTCAGGATAAAATTATTAAGTTAACTTCTTCATTCAATCCGGTTCTGGCCTCCCCTACGACCAGTGATCCTGACTCTCAGAAAGTCTCGCTGAATTATTTTAAAGAGCTCACTTCTGAGACTGCTATAAATCTACTTGTCCAATGCAAATCGGGGTCGCCGCTTGATCCGGCTCCTGCTAAGGTGATGGGCAATCTTGCCCCTGTACTGATCAGCCCACTCCTTTCCATTTGGAATTCCTCGTTATGCACGGGTCAATTCCCCATGGCATGGAAACAGGCAATGTTAGTCCCGATTTTGAAGAAAACGGATGCGGATCCCTCGCAATTCTGCAACTACCGTCCGATTTCTCTCCTTCCAGAGCGAGCAAAAATCTGGAAAAGGCTGCCCAGAAACAATTGGCAGACTATCTAGAATCCAACCAATTGCTACATGACTCGCAGTCTGGATTTAGAACAGGCTATAGTACCGAAAACGCTCTTTTAGAGGTATCGGAGACTATTCGTGAGTGTGTGGATAGGGGCGAAGAGGCCATGTTGGTCCTCCTCGACCTATCCGCCGCTTTCAATACAGTATCTCACTAGATACTGCTGGACCGGCTAAGGCAATCGTTAATCGGAGGTACTGTGCTGACTTGGATTAGATCTTTCCTTTCAGGTCGGACTCAGAAGGTCTTTCTCCGACCTTTTGAATCAGAGGGTAAACCTCTCATTTGCGGAGTGCCTCAGGGCTCTGCTTTGAGCCCTCTATTTTTTAATGTCTATCTGGCTCCGCTGGCAAAAGTGGTGGAATCTTGGGGGGTCAGAGTGATCTCCTACGCTGATGATACTCAGCTTGTGTTTTCATTTAGAGATCACTCTGACTCCAATTTCAATTTTCGCCACTGCCTCAGCAATATTTGCTCCTGGATGACCTCTAACCACTGTAAACTGAATACCGACAAAACTGAGATAGATAGATAGGGCGATAGAGTGAGGGCGATAGATAGATAGATAGATAGATAGATAGATAGATAGATAGATAGATAGAGTGAGGGCGTTAGATGGAGTGAGGAGATAGATAGATAGATAGATAGATAGATAGATAGATAGATAGATAGATAGATAGATAGATAGATAGATAGATAGATAGATAGATAGATAGATAGATAGATAGATAGGGCGATAGAGTGAGGGAGATAGATAGATAGATAGATAGATAGATAGATAGATAGATAGATAGAGTGAGGGCGATAGATGGAGTGAGGGAGATAGATAGATAGGTAGAGTGAGAGCAATAGATAGGTAGAGTGAGAGCAATAGATAGATAGAGTGAGAGCAATAGATAGATAGAGTGAGGGCGATAGATAGATAGAAGGCGATAGATAGAGTGAGAGCGATAGATAGATAGATAGATAGATAGATAGATAGATAGATAGATAGATAGATAGATAGAGTGAGGGCGATAGATGGAGTGAGGGAGATAGATAGATAGGTAGAGTGAGAGCAATAGATAGATAGAGTGAGGGCGATAGATAGATAGAAGGCGATAGATAGAGTGAGAGCGATAGATAGATAGATAGATAGATAGATAGATAGATAGATAGACAGAAAGATGGAGTGAGGGAGATAGATAGAGTGAGGGAGATAGATAGAGTGAGGGAGATAGATAGAGTGAGGGAGATAGATAGAGTGAGGGAGATAGATAGAGTGAGGGAGATAGATAGAGTAAGGGCGATAGATAGATAGAGTGAGGGCGATAGATAGATAGATAGAGTGAAGGCGATAGATAGATAGATTGAAGGCGATAGATAGATAGATTGAAGGCGATAGATAGAGTGAGGGCGATAGATAGATAGATAGATAGATAGATAGATAGATAGATAGATAGATAGATAGAGTGAGGGCGATAGATGGAGTGAGGGAGATAGATAGATAGGTAGAGTGAGAGCAATAGATAGATAGAGTGAGGGCGATAGATAGATAGATAGAGTGAAGGCGATAGATAGATAGATTGAAGGCGATAGATAGATAGATTGAAGGCGATAGATAGAGTGAGGGCTAGATAGATAGATAGATAGATAGATAGATAGATAGATAGATAGATAGATAGATAGATAGATAGATAGATAGAGTGAGGGCGATAGATAGATAAATAGATAGCTAGATAGACAGAAAGATGGAGTGAGGGAGATAGATAGAGTGAGGGAGATAGATAGAGTGAGGGAGATAGATAGAGTGAGGGAGATAGATAGAGTGAGGGAGATAGATAGAGTGAGGGAGATAGATAGAGTGAGGGAGATAGATAGAGTGAGGGAGATAGATAGAGTGAGGGAGATAGATAGAGTGAGGGAGGGAGATAGATAGAGTGAGGGAGGGAGATAGATAGAGTGAGGGAGGGAGATAGATAGAGTGACGGCAATAGATAGATAGAGTGAGGGCGATAGATAGATAGATAGATAGATAGATAGATAGATAGATAGATAGAGTGAGGGCGATAGATGGAGTGAGGGAGATAGATAGATAGGTAGAGTGAGAGCAATAGATAGATAGAGTGAGGGCGATAGATAGATAGAAGGCGATAGATAGAGTGAGAGCGATAGATAGATAGATAGATAGATAGATAGATAGATAGATAGATAGATAGATAGATAGAGTGAGGGCGATAGATGGAGTGAGGGAGATAGATAGATAGGTAGAGTGAGAGCAATAGATAGATAGAGTGAGGGCGATAGATAGATAGAAGGCGATAGATAGAGTGAGAGCGATAGATAGATAGATAGATAGATAGATAGATAGATAGATAGATAGATAGAGTGAGGGCGATAGATGGAGTGAGGGAGATAGATAGATAGGTAGAGTGAGAGCAATAGATAGATAGAGTGAGGGCGATAGATAGATAGAAGGCGATAGATAGAGTGAGAGCGATAGATAGATAGATAGATAGATAGATAGATAGATAGATAGATAGATAAATAGATAGACAGAAAGATGGAGTGAGGGAGATAGATAGAGTGAGGGAGATAGATAGAGTGAGGGAGATAGATAGAGTGAGGGAGATAGATAGAGTGAGGGAGATAGATAGAGTAAGGGCGATAGATAGATAGAGTGAGGGCGATAGATAGATAGATAGAGTGAAGGCGATAGATAGATAGATTGAAGGCGATAGATAGATAGATTGAAGGCGATAGATAGAGTGAGGGCGATAGATAGATAGATAGATAGATAGATAGATAGATAGATAGATAGATAGATAGATAGATAGAGTGAGGGCGATAGATGGAGTGAGGGAGATAGATAGATAGGTAGAGTGAGAGCAATAGATAGATAGAGTGAGGGCGATAGATAGATAGATAGAGTGAAGGCGATAGATAGATAGATTGAAGGCGATAGATAGATAGATTGAAGGCGATAGATAGAGTGAGGGCGATAGATAGATAGATAGATAGATAGATAGATAGATAGATAGATAGATAGATAGATAGATAGATAGACAGAAAGATGGAGTGAGGGAGATAGATAGAGTGAGGGAGATAGATAGAGTGAGGGAGATAGATAGAGTGAGGGAGATAGATAGAGTGAGGGAGATAGATAGAGTGAGGGAGATAGATAGAGTGAGGGAGATAGATAGAGTGAGGGAGGGAGATAGATAGAGTGAGGGAGGGAGATAGATAGAGTGAGGGAGGGAGATAGATAGAGTGACGGCAATAGATAGATAGAGTGAGGGCGATAGATAGATAAATAGATAGCTAGATAGACAGAAAGATGGAGTGAGGGAGATAGATAGAGTGAGGGAGATAGATAGAGTGAGGGAGATAGATAGAGTGAGGGAGAGGGAGATAGATAGAGTGAGGGAGATAGATAGAGTGAGGGAGATAGATAGAGTGAGGGAGGGAGATAGATAGAGTGAGGGAGGGAGATAGATAGAGTGAGGGAGGGAGATAGATAGAGTGACGGCAATAGATAGATAGAGTGAGGGCGATAGATAGATAGATAGATAGATAGATAGATAGATAGATAGAGTGAGGGCGATAGATGGAGTGAGGGAGATAGATAGATAGGTAGAGTGAGAGCAATAGATAGATAGAGTGAGGGCGATAGATAGATAGAAGGCGATAGATAGAGTGA